>NC_140181.1:21498268-22014516 GCF_963971535.1 Notolepis coatsorum
GGAGAGAGAGAGAGAGATACAGAGGGAGAGAGAGAGAGATACAGAGGGAGAGCGACAACAGAGAGAGAGAGAGAAGCAGTAATTAAAATAGTTATTCATTACGTTAATTTACTCAGCCATTCAACTTGGGTGTTTCAGGTAGAGCATAATGAAAGGAAAACAGGCCCTTATCTCAGAATCAAACCAAACCCGCCGTCAGCTGTTTGATGTTGCTGTGAGAGAGACAAGAGGGAGAGGGAGAGGTGGGTGTGGGGAGCGTGTGGGAAAGATGATACTCGCAGCGTCTCTCCCAGAGGCTTTGGGTTATTTATGATGGTGGAAAGCAGGGGTTGGGTTAGGACACACAGTTTGACACATTGTTAATAATGTGTTATTGTATCGGGTTGGGAAACTGCCGGTCTGATGGTGTGTCGGGGCACAAACAAAGCCTTCCATGAGAAACTGTCCTGACTTGTGAGGCGATTAATTGGCAGACTGGCAGTGCATTGAGATTGAAGAAAATGTCCTGTGTAGAAGGATGACATCATCTCCGCTCCTTTTGTGAATGAGTCAACCCATTATCTTAATCCTTTAGTGTGTGTGATCTTGTCATGGAGTGGGTGGGTGGGTGGGTGGGTGGGTGGGTGGGTGGGTGCGAAGGTGGGCAGGTGATATATTTATGTATAGCCACTGAGAGGTCAATGTACCAAGCAGGATAAAGAAGAAAATGTGATCAAGTCAAGTGTTCCTTCATTAATCCCCTTGTTTTGCAGGCATCATAGCAGCATGGGGGACGGGGGGGTGGGGAGGTACAGACAGGCAGGAAGAAATATAGGAAGATGATAGAATAACAGAGAGGAAGATGATACAAACAAATGCAAATTCAATGGAGACAAGCCTCCTGCTGTACAAGCTGACTTTTAGTCAATTTGTGAACTATAACATAGCATATAGGGCTAGAGATTCAAAAGTGTGTACTATCCCTTTAAGTACAGGCCTGACAGTGACAGTGTACTGAGATGGATCCCTGGTAGATAGCGAAGGATGATCTCATCTTGCCTCCGCTCGTAAACACAGCCGGTTCGTTAGCTTAATCCCTGTGTGTGTGTGATCCAGTCAGCGAGATGTGTGCGTAAAAGATGATGTGCTTGTGTTTAACCCACAGGTGGTTGATGTGCAGGGGGGGGATTCACGGCGGCGCCTGGATTGTAAAGGAGCAATTCCGTCTCCCGACCTCTCGTGAAAGCAGCCATTCATTACTCTAATCCTTTTATTGGGACTCTGTCGGAGGAGCAGTACCGCGTCTGCACTCGCACCTCTCCCCGTTTGTGGCCCAAGCAACGGGGACTGAACTGTTATCACTCGTTTTTACACGCTGATGACTCAGAGACCCAGGGTCTGTTTGCCGGGAGAGTGCGAGGGAACAGACCTTTACTCAATCACAGTGGGTCTCCGTCTGTCTTACGTAACGCTGACAGCTCAGCCTTTAGTGGGGATTCTCACAGCGATGCTACTGTAAACAACTGTCGTCTATAAGGAATCTGGAGCAGCTTGGAAGCGGGGCTAAACACACACCGCATGCAAACATGTGTAGCTTTGAGGCACGTTTGGGTTCTGGAAGGTAATTGAATACAGTACGGTAAATGTACCCTGTAAAGGTTTCTAAAACATAGCCTATATATGGGCCCATGTGTATTTCCTGTCCGCTATTGTATTAGCAAACGCTGCAACAGGAAGTCAACTTGGGGCCTGTTTAGAATTTTTGAAAGGGTCAAAGGTCAATGTCTGTAAGCAGCCCAATCTCGCTTAAAATATGTAAATAAAGTACTAATCTACTTGGTATTTTGTATTTATTAGTTAAGTTTTGATCTGTAAGTATTTATTATTTCTTATTGTCTTGTCATTATTATTATTGTTGTTATTATTGTTGTTGATGAAAATTAAAAATATATTTTTTTAATAGAAAACATACAAATAAAGTACTAATCAACCACAGGAAAAAAAAGGTGCATAATGTACATTATGTTATAGCCATAAGTAATATTGACCTATTATATAAAAAATGTAACATGTGTACCTATTACAAATAATAAGTACACATAAACAGCAGGGGAACTTAAATGTTTTTTGAATATCTAAGTCTAATATCTAGGTCACCATTGGACCCTCCAGCGGTGCTTCCAGTCATCCCGATCCTTCATGCATCCGACTAGCTCGCCGGTACTTTCTGCTACGGCATCTTTCCTGAGTATGTCCTGCCAGTCTCATTCTCCTGACTGCCACTTTATCGCTCACCCTTAGCACTGAAGTCACTGACTTCCTTTAGAGCAGTGCCTCCTGTTGTTGTTAGAGGTGGATGATCCAGGAGGATGTTATATTATGACCTCGGTTTTCTCGCAATTTCTTTCTCGGTTAAGCGAATGTTAAAAAAAAACTCATAGTTAGATAGTGGTGAGAGCACTCGCCCACAACTGCAATGATTGTTGGTTCAACTTCAGTTTGTTTTGGACTTTTGCCTATACAAAGTACCTATTACTTATGGCTATAACACACCTCTTGAGGGCTTGAACCCCTAATTAAAAGTCTTATGGAGGAAAGTTGATAGTGGTTGTTTGGGCTTCCTGACTCCTCTCTGTTAAATGACAATGGCCATAATGCAGGCTTCCAAACCTCTAATAGGTTTCGATCAATAAAACTTTGAAGACAATTTGGTCAGAAAATATAGTAGTGAAAATATAGTAGTAGAAGAAAACTAAATATAGTAGTACAAATATAGTGCCAGCATAAAAACAATAGTGCTTTATACCCATTGAGGGCTTGAAATCTGAATACAAAATGCTCTGGGGCTAAATTAATTAGTGTTAGTTTGAGCTTCATGGCCGCTTTCAATCAAATGTCACAATGGCTACACTGTAGATATCTAATAGTACTTCATTCACTAACACTTTGAGGACAATTCGTTCGATTCATGTAAAACGCCTTGAACAATACAGTTCTTTCACCACTTGGCCGTAGCCGTCTGGCCTGAAGACAGTTCTGTGGTTCGGGACAATCTGACCGGCACGCAGTTCAAGTCGAGCCAGAAGCATTTTCTGAACAAGTCCGATAAATCATTCTGCCGGCAACCAAACAAATCATTCTGCCAGCAACCAAGCCACGTCTCCCCCCCACCCGAGGATGAGGAATATGATGGCCTTGGCCTCCAGTGCTGAATACTCAATGTGCAGCTTGTAGCTGCTCCGTTCAGTCTGGCTCTTGAACAGTGTAATTACTGATGTAGGGTCTGCGAGGCTCTAAATGGCATTTGACTGGTAAACACACAATGCCTCGACAGGCGAATGAGTGGGCGTGCTTTGCTTCTTGCAAACAGAATGTACTGTAAAACAGAAGTCCAAATAAAGAGTTTATTGCATCAAGGCGATGCGTTTTCAGCAACTATTTTCAAGTTCAACCATTGCCATAGCAATAACACACGGGAGGGCGTTCTGAACTGTGGTTGTTGTAGCCGTTAATATATAGCTTCTTTCTATTCCTTACATGTTAATCATGTGTGTGTGTAAGTGCCTGTGTGTATGTGTCTGTGTGTGTGAGTACATGTATGTGTGTGTGTTTGTATGTGAGTGCATGTGTGTTTGTGTGAGAGTGACAAGCCCATTTACGCCTCGACCAGCAGCAAACCCTAACCCTAACCATAACCCTAACCCTAACCCTAACCGTTCTATCGCCATGCTCTAAGACAAACTCTAACCTTAACCAACTTCGAAAGAGTGCCTAAGCTTAACCGGGGAAAGAACTTGCCGTCACACGATTGGTGAGACCAGAAACACAGTGGCCAATCAGAGCGCAAAACGGGAACGCGGAAGCATGCACCGTTTGGGTTAAGAATAGACGCGTCCCCTCCGATACATGTGGAGGGAGCCAGCCACTTCTTTTCACCTGCCAGCGCGGACTCTCATTGGCGAGGAGTAACATGAAGGAAGCTCACACTGCCCCCGCCATTTTCCTGTCTCTGCTGTGCAGGCGCCCTGACCGACCTGTAGGAGTCGGTGTTTACAACGACCAGACTACCACCCATCGACTCTCCTCCCGCTGACTCTGCCAATTGAGTCAGTATGACGGCCGGCCCAAGCCGGAGGCAACGCTGACAGCCGGATTCGATACCGGTGTCTCTTGCGTTGGTGACGAGTGCAATGTCCGCTGCGCCACCCAGCCGCCCTCTGTGTGTGTTTCTGTGTATATGTCTGTAGCTGTGTGTGTGAGTGCATGTATATGCGAGTACGTGTATGTGTGTGTGTTTCTGTGTATGTGTGTGTGTCTGTGTATGTGTGTGTCTGTGAGTGCATGTATGTGTTACTGTGTTAGTGTGTGTATGTGTTTCTGTGTATGTGTGTGTGTGTCTGTGAGTGCATGTATGTGCGAGTGTGTGCAACATGTGGATGCATGCATGTGCACACGCGGTTGCAGCTATTGCTTTTTTTTTATTTTTTCACAGGATTTTTTATTCATGTTCGAATTTGAATGATCTGGTGAGTTTTCGGTTGCTGATGTGGGGAGCGGCTTCCTTCGCCTCGCCTGTACACTGTGGCGCCGAGGTCACGCCCAGTTCCATTGGCATCATACAAAGCAAAAAAAACAAACACACAAAATAGAGTATATTGACGAGGGCTGATAGGACAGGTGGCCTGTTGATCGGCCACACTGTCACTTGTCACCACATAACATTTGATTACGTCTAACACACATCTGTGTTTTATTACTGTGCGTAAGCACTCACCACTGTCATCATCGTTATCATCAGGAACTGTGGGGCGCTGTTGTCCGCTGGCTGGGTTTTATATGTGACACACACACACTCACACGCACACACGCACACACACACACACACACACACACACACACACACGACACGAGCTGCTGATGTGAACCTAACGGGCTTGAAATGGAGGCTGAAAGGGTGATTATGAGCTGCTGTTGAGACATGTCAACAGATGACCTCAGGGCTAGAGCTGATTGGTGGGTGGCAACTGAGGCTTTCAGGGCTGTTTTCTGGACACAGAACGCAGAAGGACCGATCTTTACTGCTCTCCACTCAATCGCCATAATTACACACTGTACTGTGTAATTAGGCGTTCATTTCCTTGCAAATTCCCCTGAGACACGCGTACCATGTACGATTCAAGGCCTGGAGCACAGGTTCAGGTGTTTGAGGCCTCTGGAGCACAGGTGGAAAAAAAAACGTATCAAATTAGATATAGACAGGAAAAACATTCAAGAATAAGTCAACAGCGGCCAACAGTGTCTATACTGTATTCTGTGCCTTTCAATTGACACACTTCAATGTTTAGTTTTAGTAAGCAACATTTTTAAGATTAAAAACAGACAGTCACAAACAGACAGAACAACTCCAGGGAACACTCACAAATGTGCCACAATTTTTCAGTTAAACAGGATGTTTGAATTTTAAATGCTTTAGATGAAACCACCAATGAAATTACATGTACAGTAAGATTAAAATATTCCTGAGGTTCACCACACATGGTCTGAGGGCCTTTGAGGACACCAAGAGCATTGTCTACATCACATGGCTTTGCTACTGATTACACAAAAAACACAAACACACACTTGACTTATAATAAGTCTAGGGGTTACATATATTGGCGGTCTAAATACTAGATCAAACCTGGAGTGCAGTGTAGAGGAAAGATGGGGGGAAACAGAATATGGTCAGATTTTCAAAGAAGAATGAGAAACAACAGTAGGGGTTAGCTTACCACATCAGTTCACAATATCACAGTCTTATAACAACTAAACGTTCAAACATATGTAACTTGACAATTCCACTGACAGCAACAACACTACTCCTAAATGATATATCACTACTACCGACACCAATACAGCAGAAAATAATCATTCTGGCGGGCTTTACAGCGGCCAATAAACTAATAGCCATGAGGTGGAAACAACCTGAGAAAGTCACAATGATTAACTGGTAACATTATTGGATATCATTTATATAGAGATCTCTACTGCATGTGTGGTTGGGGTTGGACAACCCAGCATTGAACTATGGGTCTCAGTGGCCGAAAAAGTTAAAGCCATGATCTAGCAGTGAAGCGGGGGTCAGGATGTTGGTCCTGAGGGGTCCGGGGGGGGGGGGGGGGGATCATTACATAGAGAGAACAAGGCTGTCTGCCAGACTGTTTAACCATCATTACATAGAGAGAACAAGGCTGTCTGCCAGACTGTTTAACCATCATTACATAGAGAGAACAAGGCTGTCTAACAGACTGTTTAACCATCATTACATAGAGAGAACAAGGCTGTCTGACTGTTTAACCATCATTACATAGAGAGAACAAGGCTGTCTGACAGACTGTTTAACCATCATTACATAGAGAGAACAAGGCTGTCTAACAGACTGTTTAACCATCATTACATAGAGAGAACAAGGCTGTCTGACTGTTTAACCATCATTACATAGAGAGAACAAGGCTGTCTGACAGACTGTTTAACCATCATTACATAGAGAGAACAAGGCTGTCTGACTGTTTAACCATCATTACATAGAGAGAACAAGGCTGTCTGACTGTTTAACCATCATTACATAGAGAGAACAAGGCTGTCTGACTGTTTAACCATCATTACATAGAGAGAACAGGGCTGTCTGCCATCCTGTTTAACCATCATTACATAGAGAGAACAAGGCTGTCTGCCATCCTGTTTAACCATCATTACATAGAGAGAACAAGGCTGTCTGACAGGCTGTTTAACCATCATTACATAGAGAGAACAGGGCTGTCTGACTGTTTAACCATCATTACATAGAGAGAACAGGGCTGTCTGCCATCCTGTTTAACCATCATTACATAGAGAGAACAAGGCTGTCTGCCATCCTGTTTAACCATCATTACATAGAGAGAACAAGGCTGTCTGACAGGCTGTTTAACCATCATTACATAGAGAGAATAAGGCTGTCTGACTGTTTAACCATCATTACATAGAGAGAACAAGGCTGTCTGACAGACTGTTTAACCATCATTACATAGAGAGAACAAGGCTGTCTGACTGTTTAACCATCATTACATAGAGAGAACAAGGCTGTCTGACAGACTGTTTAACCATCATTACATAGAGAGAACAAGGCTGTCTGACAGGCTGTTTAACCATCATTACATAGAGAGAACAAGGCTGTCTGACAGGCTGTTTAACCATCAGTGTGGAGGCTGCTGACCAAATTTTTAGGTGAAGCACAAATTATTATATTATATTATATATTAAATTATATTTTTAAAACATCCCCCACTGTGTGTCAGTGGTCAGTGGACACAGATGAAAACATATTAACATTAGGTGACAGCGCACCTGACCAGATGAAATCATATTAGGTGACAGCGCACCTGACCAGATGAAATCATATTAGGTGACAGCGCACCTGATCAGATCAAAACATATTAGGTGACAGCGCACCTGATCAGATCAAAATGTGGTAACCTTGACTTCATGACTTCATAATTTCATAATCAAAAATGTTAGATTAACCCAGAAAACTGAAAGTATCTGTAGTGATGGTAAATAGTTCATCACATAGACTCTCAGAGTGATGGAACAAGCAGCCATTCCAACCCCCCCAGGAAACCAAACACCTAGACATGTGACAGTTGAGTACAGCAAGAAGAGACCAAAAGCGGAAATGCCTCTGTGAGACCAGAGTAATGTGGTTGAATCTTTACAATAATAGATTCAGAAAATACAAAGTGTCAGTTGGTAGACAGGGTTTTGGGATGGCTCTTGTGAATTGAATAGTATTAACCTAAGACGCACTGACTATACTGGGTTAATATTATATCAACACAAACACTATTAAGGCTGAAGTCATCAGACCTCATCATGTTGAAAATCACCGGGCGACACCTCTCTAATGACGACATTGTTTACTCAGTCACACACCACAGAAAAACGGTGACTCAGTAAAACCTAAAGACAGTTGCCTAATCAAGATAAGGTCACAGGAAATAATTGCAGTATATTAGTTTAGAATGAAAACAATGTTGGAATAATAAAACAAGAGTATAGTAACCTATTAGAAAAGTAACTTACAGAAGAACCAAATAGAAGGAATGTTAACATGATTGATTCATTCAAAGGAGGCCATAGCCAAAAAGGAGGGGGCTACCCGGTTGTTACAGACACACACGACCAAGAAGACACCAAATGAGGACTGCCTGTGTTTAGATACTGGTGATTGGTGGAACTAGGTTAAGAAAAGTGAGGTCATGAAATCTATAAGTATTGGAACAATAAGAATAGAGAGGCAGGCCAGCCGGACCCGCCACCCACCGTTACCCAGGGGGTCTGAGTCTGGTCTCCACCACCACCACCGACCATGGTCTACTTTGTCCCTATGTGAGTAAAAACTGTATATGGAATAATGTGATAACTAGAGTAAGATGCCTATCTTAGACCCAGGTTTTATCATGTGGTGACAAAGAGTACTATGGTCTTATTTCATTAACATAACATGACTAATATTTATGTACAATACTGTCTTTGATGTAAAAAGCCAACGAGGGCTATTGTGATCTACCTCATCAAATCCTTTTGTACAATCATGTATTATGCTTGAAGTGTCCTGTATGTAACCAATGCATTATTCCAATCTCGGCCCACGCTGCAATTAAATGAATATTGGACCATAGCTGCTGGTTGTCTGGCTGTACACACTTATTCTCTACTGGCTAAATTTGGGAGCTCAGATGAGGACCATGTTTTCTATCACACTGTGATCTTTCCCTTCCTCTAGTCAGCAACCTCACTGTGCTGTAATTAATGAATATTCATATAGGAATATACAACAATTGGTGCTGTTTTTAAGACCCGTTCTGATTTGTTCACATAATGAGCATGCAGAAAAAGAGCCGGGAAGTTGGGGATTGCAGTACAGAGTGGTGGCTGTCTGGAGGAGGAGGAAAACGTGGGGTGAATAGGTATATTGGTCGTGTAGCCACAGTAGGACCCAGGGTGGATGGGTGTATTATTTACTTACAGGACTGGTGGTGATGTTAGATTTAGGATGTCCAAAATTAACGGCGGCGTGTTTGTTGTTCAGTAAAGGGGCAATCATGAGCTTTTTGATGGTTGTGTTGTTATTAGAAACGGGAGGCCGCTGTCGACCTGCTTATTTTGAGTTGTATTACAGTGAATGCGAGCAGCGTGTTTGTGCAATGTCATTGACATGTCGTCAGCTTGTGACTGCAACTTGTTCCTGTTTGCGGACGACTCAGCCCTGCTGGTCTCTGACAAGAACAAGTTACAGGTTGAAAAAACCCTCAGCTCGGAACTAGGCAGAATCTGCATATGGCTCGCTGATAACAAACTATCATTACACATGGGCAAAACAGAGTCCATTCTCTTCGGTTCAAATAACAAACTCAGCAAGACCGACGGCTTCTCAGTTACAGTGGGTGACAATATTGTCACAAGGAAAGATGAAATTACCTACCTGGGGTCCATCCTAGAGGCTAATCTCTCCTGTGACAAAATGGCATCCAATGTAATAAAAAAAGTCAACCAACGAACTCGATTCTTGTACCGGATCTCCTCTCTGGTAAACAAGAACACCCTGAAGACTCTGGCAGGAGCACTCATTCAGGGGTACTACGACTATGCTTGCACCTCATGGTACCAAAGCACCTCAAAGGCGCTAAAAACAAAATTACAAACATCTCAAAACAAACTGGTCAGACTACTGCTTGACCTTACTCCTAGAACCCACCTCACCCCTGCCCACTTCGACAACCTAGGATGGCTTAGAGTAGACGACAGAGTACAACAACTTGCAATGGGCCTGGTCTACAAGATACACTACACGACCAAGGTACCCATGTACATGTCAAAATACTTCCCAAAGGTCAGTGAATACCACGATCACAACACCAGAGGGAGCTCCACAAATCATGTCAAACCCAGATTCGGCTCAAATAAGGGACTAAACACGTTTCGCAATTATGCCACATCAATGTGGAACGCCCTACCCAAAGCTGTAAAGGAATGTGGATCACTACCCACTTTCAAAACCTCTCTCAAGGGACACCTACGGGAGACTGCAATTCAACACTGGCCCCTGTAAATATCCTAACCCAATCATTCCAACCCCCTCCAATGTACAGTCATTTACCTAGTATGGTTTTGTCAATAGTTCAATGTACAATTGTGTTTGTTTGTACAGTGTCTCCTCCCCCCCCCCCTCAATGTACAGTGTTACTTGTTTATACAGTGTGCCCCCCGCCCCCCCCCCCCCCCCCAACCACCTCCAATGTAAATTACCCAGTATGGTTGTCAATATCCCAATGTACCCAACCCCCCCCACCCAACCTCCAATGTACAGTTTCTACGTCAAATGTATATACTCCCTTTTCTTGACTCCTTCTGTATCACAAACAGTACTGTATTTGCAAATCTGGTATGTCATAAATGTATAGATGTAGCAGTACTGACTATCTGTATGTCATGTATGTCATATATGTCTATATGAATTGAAAATGGGGGACCCTGATGGAAACAAGACAAACGTCTTTCTCAGGTCTGCATCCCCTTAACAATTGTATGTATTGAGCCGTACTGTATTGTACCCATTCTGCAATCTGTTAAATAAAGTTTTCATTCATTCATTCATTCATTGTGAGCAGGAGGATGAAACTTGCGAATATTTTT
The DNA here is from genome assembly GCF_963971535.1 of Notolepis coatsorum. Taxonomy (NCBI): domain Eukaryota; kingdom Metazoa; phylum Chordata; class Actinopteri; order Aulopiformes; family Paralepididae; genus Notolepis; species Notolepis coatsorum. The sequence continues at coordinate 21,508,958 of NC_140181.1, forward strand.
TTTTTGATTATATAAGAGCGGCAGCCGACGAAGAGTTATTAGTCATATTTTAGGGACAGGCTAGGGCTGATGGTTAGGGGCGCATTTTGGAAAAGAGTGATGAGGAATCTCTAGTTAGGAGGCGACGTGCAGGAGCAGGCCTAAGTGAGGGAAAGTGTACGAATCTGTATGTCTGTCTGGTGAAAGCAAGGGTTTAGTTTAGGTAAAATATTTGAGGAAGAGTTTAATGAGAGAACCGTGGTGTAGTACAGGGATAGCCTGGTTCCACGAAGAGAACAGAGAACGGAGTGTAGAGTACTGAGAACCGTGGTGTAGTACTGGGATAGCCTGGTTCCACGAAGAGAACAGAGAACGGAGTGTAGAGTACTGAGAACAGAGTACAGGGTACGGGTAGCATAGAAACAGAGAACAGAGTGATGAGATATGACTGGGCTTGCCGCTCGGAGGTACTGTGTATGACGCGGGAGATGGAAAATATGGGGTATTTAGGTAAAGGACACGAGTGGATGTTCAGTGATCAATTTTTAGATGGGAAGTCGGCTTACACAAGAATCCAAGGTTGATAGCGTTGCGCCATGTAATCGATGTCTCGTACGGGGGGTCGGTTTGTTTTGTATTTGTGTATTTGTGTATTTGTGTATTTGTGTAAAATGTATGTGATCAGTAGCAAGCTTGACGAAGGTTGTTATGTTGTGACGTGGATCGGATCAATACTAGTCTGGAGCGAATCGTATTGGAGGTTGGGGCTAACTAGTTTAGCTCGGTGGAGGAGATGCGGTATTCTAGAGATGTTAGGGCGACGATGTGGAAAAATTTACGAAACGCTGTGTGAGCGGTTGTTGTTAGGAAGCGAGTCGAGGCGTTCGTTGATTTGATTGGGGTCGTTTTAGTGGTTGTATATGATGCGGTAACAATTGTGTACAAGAGTATCGTGAATGAAAGAAGTCGCGTGATGATGACGTCATGGTTGGTCTGGTGGTTGAAAGGAGTCGCATGATGATGACGTCATGGTGTTGAATGGGGAGTGTGTAACGTTCGCGGCGCGCGGGGCCAGGCAGAGAGAAGGGTAGGAGAAATGATTAATGTTGATCTGTGTAACGGCGTTGGTATATGAGAATGTTTTTAAATTCTTTTACGATAGTTTGTTCTTTTAAAGTGGGTATTTAGACATGTGTAAATTGTTTATTGCTAGATTGGTACTGGGCGGAGTGAATGAATGTACGGATCTTGAACGTGGCATAACTTGGGGCTTCCGGGATCGCATGGAACCTCGCATGGAGGTTGGCTAGGCTATTAGCTTGCATGCGGCTGTTTTGTGGGATTGCGGGCGACATATGAGGTGATTAGAGAATGGGAAATAGTGTTTGGGGAGTAGTATTGGACGCGGTAGGATGTCGTGGAATTTTTATGGATGTCGTGGCAGATTTTGGTTGTCGTTGCAACGTTATGGTGACGCTACTGCGCATGTGCAGATCGTTTTTCGTTCATTTTCGCTCAGGGGACGGTGGTAAGTGTGGATATTTTTGCTTTATGTTATATAAATAACCTGGGAGTGGTTCTGTTTATGGTTGTTATTGCTATGTGTACGCAGGGGTAGAGATAGGTGACGTTATCAGTGGTTGGTTTAAGGGAGGAGGTTGAGAATAGGTTGCGGACGTTGTCAGAGTGTAGATGATTTAATATACATGCCCATAATTAGGCTGGGATTCATAAAACCGGCTGAACTGGGTAGGTTGTATTATTGTCTTTGATACGTAGGGGTATATTTTTAACCAAGGGGGTTTATACTGCAAAACATTGCAGTGTGTCTATCAGTAGGGAATGATTTCGTTTGCCTGTGACCAAGTTAGACACACAATTTAACTACTCTGGGTAAATGTATCATTTAAAAGTGGGAACGAAATATATACATTAAGTCTGTGGGGGAAGCAAGGTTGTTTTACACAAGGGTATGCCCTTACCAAGGGGGGTAGTTAGGTTGTGATTTTATTACTTAAATGATGTTGTGTTAAAAAAGTAATTGTTTTAATCTGTGTGACATGTACAATTGTGAGCTTAGAATAATGATGTTGTGTTTGACTGGAGTTTAAAATATAGCTTGATAAAATGAAAATGCTTGTATAGGATATACATTGATGTTAAGATGTCAGATTTTGGTACACTGTTGGAATAATGTTGCTGCAAATCTTTAGATGTAGGCTTGTTGATATATGTATTTTGTTGCATTGCTATGTTGAAATACTGTTAGAATGTTATATCTTTATTGATTGCAGAATCCTTGGGTCACAGTGGGATAATAGTGACAGGGGGTTTGTTTAGTAGCTGTTTTGGTGTAAGATTGTGTTTTAGCAGTTATTATAAATGATTTGTGTGTGTAATGACTAACCTTTTGTTGAATTTCAGGAGGGTCGATGGGTGGTAAAGCAATTTAGGGAAGGTCACGGAAACTCATAAAGAGTGACCCAGGCTATCTTTACTAAGCAGTAAACGGCCCAAGGGGGGGCCGAGCAGGGAGTGAGACTGGACGCAACAGGAGAGAGGTCACAGAGGTGAAGATAGGAGTGTACAGTTGTACAGCTGCAAACAGGGAGACGGAGTGGAGCTAGGCAGTTAGAAGCAGGGGAAGTAGAGGTCAGAGGTGAAGATGCAGAAGACAGTTGTAAAGTGATGACAGTTATTTTTACGACGGGGGAGAGGTTGAGACAGAGAGCGGCTAATTTGAGAAGAGGGTAGGAGACGGTTGAGTAGGAGCCAAATCAGATGAGGTTATTTACATTTGATTAGGGCGGCCTGTTTGATTGAAGGAATAACCTGGAGTTATCACCAGTTCTAGCAGGCTGGGGTGACTTCAGGTTGAAGAAGGGGTTCTGCTAGACCTTTTGAGTACAGAGATTAGGAAGAGATGGTATTAGCCTGAAAATGAGTGTAGCCTGATGAGAGAGCAGAAGAGGGAGGAACAAACTAAACCATTGTCGGTCTGTGGTTGATTAATGAGTTGTATGAGAGAGAGTTTTGGAAGTATTTGTTTAGTTTCAAATGATCAGTGTGAACGGTAGATGTTTGTGTGCCAGGTGGTATGCAAGTGTGGGAGCAGCGTGAAAGTATATGTTTATAATATGAAGGATGGAGATGATCTGTGTGGCTGAGAATGAGAGGGAGTGTTGGTTATTTTGTGTGGTTGAGAGATTATTTTGTATAAAAGGGATTTTGATGCAGGAGTGAAGGAGTGAGCGATGTCATTTTTTGATTTCAGTTCATATCATTTGAATGAAAAAGTTTGTTTTGGTTAAGGTAACAGCCACTGTGGTGTGCTCAGGATGTGTGGATGATGTTGAATTGTGATGTTTGATTGGTTTTTGCTTTTATTTCTTTTCTAACTCTAAATGTTCAGGATCGAGTGAATGTGACTATGAGAAATTGGATGAAAGCGTTTGATTAGGTCATATTCAAGGTTTAAAGTTTTATTTTGGTACAGATACTACTTTTATTTAAGTTTAATTTTGTATGAGTGAGCGTGAATGTACATTTTTAGGTTTATTTTCTAAGTGTTTTGATCTGTGGTTGTATGGACTGAAAGGTGTTTGAATAGGAACCGGTAGGGGTGATTGTGCTGACTTAAGAGGTGTCGAGTCTCAGGGACAGGATGCGGTTCCAATTGAGGGTGTGTGTGAGAATTTATGATGGAGGTGAATGGATGGTTTTGGAAAACCTGGTTTTTATTTTATTTCATTGATTTGCTGTTTTAGGTATGAATGGTAATTTTTTATGTAAAAATTGCAAGGCATATGGTCGGAAGATGTGTTATATTTGAATATTTGGTTAATTGTTTGGTTTTTGTTTTTTCCCAAACTGTGTTACATGATTTGGCGGGAGAGGACTGTTGAAGGCTGGGATACATTGGAGCAGATGGAGGCTGGGATGCATTGGATCAGATCAATGACAGTTAAGTAGTGCCACCACGATTTGCATATGGAATTAATGGCTTCCCTTATTAAGTATGTTGACGTATTGTGTGAAAAGATTTGCTCTGTGCTTGTGTCTTCAACAGCTCGGAAAAGGGAGGGGAAAGGCAGATCGACGCTGGGTGAGACATGAATACATTTCATTAGAGCGGTAATTTCATTTTTCCCTGTTACTCTGCAGTCCAATGGTGGTCAATTACAGATTGTGGTGAGAGAATTCTTGTACACGGAGACCCCTGCCTATACAAACCCCATGCGGGTGGGGCCAGGTTGTAAAAACTGAACAGATGTGGTTTGGAGGGACTTCCACGCTATAATCATCTGACGACGGGTTGTCATGAGATAGATAGATGACTAGACCTGGGATGACCTGGCCTGGGGGGGCAGAGCCAGTCTGAAGGCTGAGCGGAAATTGTGTGAACAAGGTTCTCTGGGGAGTTGTGGAGTTGTGATTGGACTGTGGGGGACAGGGACGAGACTGGATAGGTACTGATGGGCTTTGTCTTGTGCACATTGATTTGGTAGGGCGCAAGCAAAGGGCGGATAAATAACACAACGCAGGGTCAGATAAAGATGCATTCACATAAGTGAGGAGATGGCCAGAGTGAGGAGAATGGGTGAAAGAAAATTTTCGTTGAAATTCTGCTTTCCTCTGCCAAAACTGAGCTGTGGACACAAGAGGTGATAAGATTATGACCATTATGTGTGTCATAAAAGGGGGGAGGGTAGGTGGGAAGCAATTGATTGAGTATGCAGATGTGATTGTACTAGCTTAAGGAAAAATAAGAAGAGATTATTTCAGAGAATGAATGGAAAAATGGAAAAAAATTGTGATACTAATGGATCTTGTCTCCCCAGATCATGTAAACGGATACTGTAATTTAAAAAAATTGTGATTGATTAGACTTTAAATGTGTAATGTTTAGATTAAATTGTTTTAATTGTTTTTAGCATATTCAACGTGCCCAGAGGACGAGGCCTGATGAAAGAGTGGTAAACACTGTTTCATTTAAGGCAGAGTAGGTTAATTGGGGTTCTGGATTAATGGGTCATTTGGATTCCCCGGGAGGGGGCCATAGTCAGGGGAAATGTGGGAAAGAAAAGAAGAAGACAAGAAGGCAAAAATTGATGAGATGTACCAAAGAAGAATGGAACAAATTGAGAAGAAAAATTGTGAAAAATTCAAAATTTATGATTTTTGTAATTATGTTAAATTTTATGGCTAGTATGTATATAAATTAAGTCAAGATAATTGTAATATGACATTAGTAAAATGTCAAAGGGAGGAATGTGGTAACCTTGACTTCATGACTTCATAATTTCATAATAAAAAATGTTAGATTAACCCAGAAAACTGAAAGTATCTGTAGTGATGGTAAATAGTTCATCACATAGACTCTCAGAGTGATGGAACAAGCAGCCATTCCAACCCCCCCAGGAAACCAAACACCTAGACATGTGACAGTTGAGTACAGCAAGAAGAGACCAAAAGCGGAAATGCCTCTGTGAGACCAGAGTAATGTGGTTGAATCTTTACAATAATAGATTCAGAAAATACAAAGTGTCAGTTGGTAGACAGGGTTTTGGGATGGCTCTTGTGAATTGAATAGTATTAACCTAAGACGCACTGACTATACTGGGTTAATATTATATCAACACAAACACTATTAAGGCTGAAGTCATCAGACCTCATCATGTTGAAAATCACTGGGCGACACCTCTCTAATGACGACATTGTTTACTCAGTCACACACCACAGAAAAACTGTGACTCAGTAAAACCTAAAGACAGTTGCCTAATCAAGATAAGGTCACAGGAAATAATTGCAGTATATTAGTTTAGAATGAAAACAATGTTGGAATAATAAAACAAGAGTATAGTAACCTATTAGAAAAGTAACTTACAGAAGAACCAAATAGAAGGAATGTTAACATGATTGATTCATTCAAAGGAGGCCATAGCCAAAAAGGAGGGGGCTACCCGGTTGTTACAGACACACACGACCAAGAAGACACCAAATGAGGACTGCCTGTGTTTAGATACTGGTGATTGGTGGAACTAGGTTAAGAAAAGTGAGGTCATGAAATCTATAAGTATTGGAACAATAAGAATAGAGAGGCAGGCCAGCCGGACCCGCCACCCACCGTTACCCAGGGGGTCTGAGTCTGGTCTCCACCACCACCACCGACCATGGTCTACTTTGTCCCTATGTGAGTAAAAACTGTATATGGAATAATGTGATAACTAGAGTAAGATGCCTATCTTAGACCCAGGTTTTATCATGTGGTGACAAAGAGTACTATGGTCTTATTTCATTAACATAACATGACTAATATTTATGTACAATACTGTCTTTGATGTAAAAAGCCAACGAGGGCTATTGTGATCTACCTCATCAAATCCTTTTGTACAATCATGTATTATGCTTGAAGTGTCCTGTATGTAACCAATGCATTATTCCAATCTCGGCCCACGCTGCAATTAAATGAATATTGGACCATAGCTGCTGGTTGTCTGGCTGTACACACTTATTCTCTACTGGCTAAATTTGGGAGCTCAGATGAGGACCATGTTTTCTATCACACTGTGATCTTTCCCTTCCTCTAGTCAGCAACCTCACTGTGCTGTAATTAATGAATATTCATATAGGAATATACAACAAAAACATTTTAGGTGACAGCGCACCTGATCAGATCAAAACATTTTAGGTGACAGCGCACCTGACCAGATCAAAACATATTAGGTGAAGGTGACAAGGAAGCCACAGACTCATACCCCCCCGACACTCAACTAACCGCCTCGGACAGTCCTTCATACCAGTGGCCATCAGGCTCCACAACAGTGGGCAGCAACTGCTGCCAGACATCGACCTGGGACTTATAGGAACCCAAGGAGGACAACTTACACTACCTTAGGCATACTGCACCTTATGTGGATACTGTGATACTGTGAATAATGAATAATGTATATTTCAGTTAGTTAGATAGTAAATTATAACACTACCTTATGCATACTGCACCTTATGTGACACTGTGAAAATATATTTCAGTTAGTTAGATAGTAAATTATATTGACCTATTTGTTTACACTGCTTGTGTTGTTTTCACTACCTGTACCCCCCCCCCCCTTCCCCCATGCTGCTATGATGCCTGAATTTCCCCAAGGGGATCAATAAAGGAATATCTTATCTTATCTTAAAAGGAAAGATGAAATTCCCTACCTGGGTTCCATCCTATAGAGGCAAATCATTCCTGTGACAAAATGGGATCCAATGTAATAAAACTAAGTCAACCAACGAACTAGATTCTTGTACCGGATCTCCTCTCTGGTAAACAAGAATACCTTGAAGACTCTAACAGGAGCACTCATTCAAGGGTACTACGACTATGCTTGCACCTCATGGTACCAAAGCACCTCAAAGGCACTAAAAACAAGATTACAAACATCACAAAACAAACTGGTCAGACTACTGCTTGACCTTACTCCTAAAACCCACCTCACCCCTGCCCACTTTGACAACCTAGGATGGCTTAGAGTAGACGACAGAGTACAACAGCAACTTGCCTGGTCTACAAGATACACTACACCACTAAGATACCCATGTGCATGTCGAAATACTTCCCAAAGGTCAGTGAATACCACGACCACAACACCAGAGGGAGTTCCACAAATCATGTTCAACCCAGATAAAATAATTTAAAAAGTAAAAAAAAAAAGAAAAAAGTTAATAAAAAAAAATAGTCATAACTTAGAAATGAGATTGCGATTCTGTTTTGATTAATTGCCCAGCCCTACAGTGTGTACAGTAAGTTAGCTTGGTGATTATCATTGTGATGTAGGCTAAGCTGGCTAGCTACTGTTAGCATACAAGCTTTTACAAACACTAGCCTACTTACTTTTTCATCCACAACGTTTTTTCTGATCCAGATGCATAAGTCCACTTCTTCATGTTGCTCAGTTGCTGGTTTATACTTCGGTCCTAATGTTGGCGCAAAGTTTAATTTAGCCTGACTTTACTTGTTATAGCTGTACAGCTTACTTCTACTAAACAACAACTAAACTACTTCCTTGCTCTTTCAAACAGTCAAAATGGGTCCATCTGCAGGGTCGGAGGTTAGGTTTAGCTCTGGCCAATCTCAAGTTTCTCAAGTTTCTTTATTAGTTGTCATACAGAAGTACAGAATACTTTTATACAAAATGCTTATTTCTGTTACATTTTGTATAAAAGTATTCTGTACTTCTGTATGACAACTAATAAAGAAACTTGAGAAACTTGAGATTGGCCAGAGCTAAACCTAACCTGCAGATGGACCCGTTTTGACTTTGCAATGCAGCAATCTCTGATTGGATTTGCAAGGCTGCCAATCATATTCAACCTCCATGTATTGGATGGCAAGGGCTGTCAATCATTCAATCCTCCATTCAATGGCAAGAGTTTAACTGCACAGACCGTGCTTAGACGAAGTTAATAGCCTATTTCGATTGGCTGTTATTTATTATTTATATAACATTGGGTCACACCTGTGAAGTTTTCTTCACGAATAATTACTGCAGTCATTACTGCAGTGCAGGCCTGCTCAGAGCTGTCAATTTTGGCCATTTTTTAAAAAGAAAAAATTCACTGGCATTTTTTTTACAGAGGAAAACTTTTCTAATAAAAAAATATAAAATAATAATAATTAAAAAAAAAAATTATATATATATAAATAAAATAAATGTATATATATATGTAAATGAATAATAATTATGAATTATGAGTGAATTTGTGTTTCACGTGTTGTCATAGAGAAACCTCCATACATAGAGAGAACAAGGCTGTCTGACTGTTTAACCATCATTACATAGAGAGAACAAGGCTGTCTGACTGTTTAACCATCATTACATAGAGAGAACAAGGCTGTCTGACTGTTTAACCATCATTACATAGAGAGAACAAGGCTGTCTGCCATCCTGTTTAACCATCACTACATAGAGAGAACAAGGCTGTCTGACAGACTGTTTAACCATCATTACATAGAGAGAACAAGGCTGTCTGCCAGACTGTTTAACCATCATTACATAGAGAGAACAGGGCTGTCTAACAGACTGTTTAACCATCATTACATAGAGAGAACAGGGCTGTCTAACAGACTGTTTAACCATCATTACATAGAGAGAACAAGGCTGTCTGACAGACTGTTTGACCATCAATAAAGAGAGCAGGGGTCTGAGCTTAGACACTTTTCTACTTACTAAGTACACAAAGATACATAGAAAGAGAGAGAGAGAGAGAGAGAGAGAGAGAGAGAGAGAGAGAGAGAGAGAGAGAGAGAGAGAGAGAGAGAGAGAGAGAGAGAGAGAGAGAGAGAGAGAGAGAGAGAGAGAGAGAGACAGAGACAGAGAGAGAGACAGTAACCCAAGTAACCTGTGGTTATACACTGAATATCACTCTTCACATCAGATAATTGAAAACATACGCACACACAGCCAGGCAGGCAGGCAGGCAGGCAGGCAGGCAGGCAGGCAGGCAGGCAGGCACACAAGCCTGGGACACACAACCTTGTATTGACCACCAGGGGGCCCCTTAAAGAAATGTATTAGATACAAATCAATAAAATTATACAGCTTTACAAAGACAACATGTACAAACAAAATAAGGCACACAAAAAATACAAAATACATGAAAATACAGCTATTACCATGTTGGCAGGTCCCTTTCATCTGTGACTTTATTATATGCATTTATGCAATGGATTTTATGCAAAGTTGCAAAGGACAGTAAGGGAAAAGAAAGAGGGGGGGGGGTAATTAAGAGATAAAGTGCCAGAAAGCACAGCAAAACACACCCAAAAATGTTTTCGATATAGTCTTCTATGTGAATTTATGCAAAGGAATTTATGCAAAGTTGCAAAGGAGAGTAAGGGAGACTGAGAGAGAAGGAGAGTGAGAGAGGCTGATTAAAAGGTAAAGTGCCAAACAGAACAGCAAAACCCTTTTTTTGGCGCACGCTCAAATCAATTAGGGAGCCCCCAATTAATATTCACAGGGCCCCATAAAGGCTTGGGCTGGCCCTGTGTATTACTATACTTGTGAGGACCTTCCCTGCATTCATTCCTGAATCCCAACATTTTACCTCATCCTCCCCACTACATGCCTAATCCTAACCCTACCCTATTTTTAACCCTAAACCCAACCTTAAGTTAAAATACTACATTTCCTCATTTCCCCAAAAAGGTCCTCACTTGTTACGTGCAGAACACACAACTGGTCCTCACAAGTATAGTAACATAAGTACACACACCCACAGGCCACAATTGGTGAATTAAACAGGAACAGACCAAATGTCTGCCAGTCATATTCAACAGAGCTGCATTGTTGTTTGATGTAAATCACTGCATTGGTGGGTTCATTGATGGGTTGGTCTTCTTGATCTACAGAGACACACTCTCATATGAAACACATGTGTTGTGAAGTAGATGATCTCTACGCCATGTCAGCTCTTTCAAATGCATGCATGTGCTTTCTGTCTGTCTGTCTGTCTGTCTGTGTGTGTGTGTGTGTGTGTGTGTCTCTCTCTCTCTCTCTCTCTCTCTCTCTCTCTCTCTCTCTCTCTCTCTCTCTCTCTAACACCACATCATCAGTTAAGACTCCAGGCATAAAGAACTCATTTCCTGTCTGGCTTGGTTGACATGGATCTCTGACGTCCATTGGTGCATGGTTGCCATGACAATATTGACAAATTAATGGGAGTGGCTGTGTGTACAGTTACATTTTGAATGTTTTGACTACAGTTTGGGGAGAAACAATGCATTTCATTCACACTAAAGGAAGTCACAGTAATCCTAACATTATCCTGCAACGGTCACATTCACTTCCCGTTTCTGGTTTAGACTTTTGCTAAAATTGTAAGCCACACCGTGTGGCTTGCCAGAGGGAAATTATATACAAGAGCGGTTTTTATTTTATTTTGTGCCAAAGATGACAAAGAATCACATCAATGCACAAAAACGGTCAAATCTGAGAGAATTTAAGTCATCATTTAAAGAGATTTATTTCCTCTTTTTTTAAATCATGGAAGGAGTTGAACAACATTACACAGCACTGAGCCCATTGGAGGATATCTGTTGATAACCTCTGCTAAGAACAACAACAAAACGTGTCTTGTGTCAAACCAAATGAAACCTAACCCATATCAAATAAAATATTCCTACAGCAGGAGTAAGACCAATGGCTACTGTTGGAATGTGTGGGAGTGTGACCGTTGTCAAAACAATGACTGAACTGTTTGGGGGTTTCCAAGTGTTTCCAAGGCCTTGGATTGCAGTGACCAGCAGGAGGGAGTGTGTGAGGGAGGCTGCTTCTATTTCATTCACCCACTTGGCCCCTTTTCTCTCTCTCTCCCCCAACGATTTAGTTATGAGCAGACAGATGTAGGCAACCATCCACATAGAACACTTTTAGGCTAGACTCTCACACAGGCACGTGCACACATAGAGGCCAAGGGGTGCCTGAGCACCTGCCTTTTTGAGCCTCATCAAAAAAGTGCCCTTTTTGAAAAAAAATAAAAATAAACGTTTTTTTTTTTTTTTTTTTTTTTACTGTTACGCATATAGACTGCCCTTCCAACTGAAAAATGTCAGGATAGAATCAAAATATTAGGTAAAGAGAGAGAGATGCCCCATATTCCATTGCAGTTTGCACGGCCTCCTCAGCATGCCTCTCCGCGGACCTATATATTTTATGCATAGCGTGGGTGGTGATGATGATGATGATAGAAACCGCTGTTGAATGCTGGTATTACACTCATTGAGGGACACAAAGAAGTCAAGTCCGATGGGATTTGGGAATCTCAAATACAAATCGGGATTGGAATAAAAAATGCATTTATATTAAACAATACAGAATATACAGCACTTCTTGGGGTCTGTAGGGTAAGCACTTATTCCCTCCCCCCTGAACATTTATGGAGATGTATGGGCCTTTTAAGTCAGTGATAAAAGTGTCTTTCAAGGATAAGTGAGCTCCTGCACTGATTATTATAGTTCAATATTCAATATTTGATCACCAAAACCCCCCAAAAAGCATAAAAAGGGGGCCCCCCGCCCGAAAAGGGCCCTTACAAATCGCGCTCACGCGCTGCGCGCGCTCGCTTAATATATACACACAAGTGTAGTGCCCTTTTCAGCCTTTGAGCACCTGCCCCTCTAAAGTCCTGTGCACGTCCCTGCTCTCACACATACATGTTGTCTGTCCATCGATGTCTGTTTTTTATATGTTTTCAATGCGTATCTGTTTGTTGGACAGGACTAACGTGGTGTCCAGATCCATGTCTTGTTTTAACAGACGGAAAGGTTCGGAGAGGATGAACTCTCGTAACGGACAGATAACGGACAGTCGCCCGTCTATCAGCGAGGCTGTTGTTTCTGCAAACAGAAAGTGATTTTGTTAGGTCCTAATCTAAAAACAAACTGACGGACAATACATTTTGTGTTTTGTGATGGATGGATGTAGCCAGTCGAGGGCCCTTAGCCGTGGCTCCATACTCGACAGCAGTGTCTCTCAACCCTTTTGTTTGCGACCCCTAAAAACGGAGGGATGCCTGTTCGAGACCCCCCCCCCCCCTACATAGTCAAGCATAGACAGAATGGTGAACTTTGACACAAAATAATAAAATAATGATTTTTACTTCCCCTTTTCAGGCTATTTAACTAGATTGATGATTGGAGGGCTTTAGACCTCAAATATTCATTATTTCACTATTTTCTTTAAAAAAATATATACCAAAGATTAGAATCATGATAATGTATTTGTACATTATCTTTTCAAGACCCCCTCCAATATCATCTGACCACTCCTTGGGGTTCCCAAACCCCCAGGTTGAGAACCACTGTTCTAGACGTCCGCAGACAATAGGCACATACACACACAGAGACATACCGTAGATACACACACACACACACAAGTACACTCAACATGCCCTTCACATGTATCATGAGATGTACCGTGGCTGTTGTTGCCATGGTGACTACATTTTATTCCAAACAAACACAGACAGCCCAAAAGGGGAAGCCAACCACTGCCGCTGGACTAGATGGAAGTGTGTACAGTAGTTCTATCACTGCTGTGTGATGATGATAGTCATATTCATATTCACCACAGACCCACCATAAATAGAGGCTTTGCACAGAACGTTTGGTATGCCCATTTTTCTTCCATGTTGGGGGGGGGGGGGGGGGGGGGGGGGGGGGGGGGGGGGTTGCTATGTGGAAAACAATGGTTGCTATGTGATATGAGAAATATATAGCATTATATATTACCTAAACATAAAGTCACGTAGAAATACATTTCAATGGAGAGTATGTCCTAACCCAATAATACACAAGACCCTCTTCTTGGGTCCAAGTAAGGTTTCGTGGATAATCCAATGTACAGTTATCAATCAAATTTCTATTCAATCAATCAACCACTGCCATGATTAATCGAATGAGACTTGGGAGTGAAAATAACTTGTGTTCTAAATTCTAATCAAGATGTCATGGGGTAAGTGTTGGATCAAAAGTATTCTGAGGGAACAGTATAGTGATTTTCTAACGTTTGAAAATCTTCCCAGAAATGCTTTCCCACTGCTTATGATGTGCTTCCCAGCCTGCTGCCACCACAAATAACCATACAGATCTTTGGGAAACATGTGAGAAAAAGAGTGTGTAGAGACCCACCGTGGAAAACTCATACATTAAATCTGGTGGCATGATAATGTCACAGACCTTCCCATCCTCATCCTAGTGTCTTCTCATCCGTTGTCTGCACTGCCCTCCAGTGGTCTTGCAGTGAAGTTGTTTTTATCTCGAAGGTGAGAGCGCAACGATCACAAGCTTTTTAGAACAGCGTTCAAGGTGTGGAATAGTCAGTAGGCCTGCGTCATCGTTCCGGTTCGCCATCCGCTTTCCAGAGGTCTTTATTACCAGCTGTACCACACCTGCAAAGATGTAGATAGAGGATCCTAGAGGCAAATCTTTCCTGTGACAAAATGGCATCCAATGTAATCAAAAAAGTCAACCAACAAACTAGATTATTGTACCGGATCTCCTCTCTGGTAAACAAGAATACCCTGAAGACTCTAGCAGGAGCACTCATTCAAGGGTACTAGTACGACTATGCTTGCACCTCACATGGTACCAAAGCACCTCAAAGGCGCTAAAAACAAGATTACAAACATCACAAAACAAACTGGTCAGACTACTGCTTGACCTTACTCCTAGAACCCACCTCACCCCTGCCCACTTTGACAACTTAGAATGGCTTAGAGTAGACGACAGAGTACAGCAACTTGCAATGGGCCTGGTCTACAAGATACACACCACTAAGGTAAGGTACCCATGTACATGTCAAAATACTTCCCAAAGGTCAGTGAATACCACGACCACAACACCAGAGGGAGCTCCACAAATCATGTTAAACCCAGATTCGGCTCAAACAAGGGACTAAACACGTTTCGCAATTATGCAACATCAATGTGGAACGCCCTACAGTACCCACAGCTGTAAAGGAATGTGAATCACTACCCACTTTCAAAACCACTCTCAAAGAGCACCTATGGGAGATTGCAATTCAAAACTGGCCCCTGTAAATGTCCAAACCCAACCCCCTCCAATGTACAGTTTCCCACCCCCCACCCTGCCTACCCGACCCCAATGTACAGTTCCCACCCCACCTACCCAACCTCCTCCAATGTAGTTTCTTCCCCCTCAAATGTATGTACTCTCTTTTTAGACTTTTTTGTACTCATAAACAGTACTGTATATTTGTAGATCTCGTATGTCATAATGCTGTCTATCTGTATGTATGTCATATATGTTATGATGAATTGAAAATGGGGGACCCTGATGTAAACAAGACGAAAGTCTTTCTCTGGTCTGCATCCCCTTAACAATTGTGTGTATTGAGCTGTACTGTATTGTACCCATTCTGCAATCTGTTAATACAATTTTCAATCAATCAATCAAGAAGAAGAAATACAATAACAGTGCCATGTAGAGAGCCACCACTGGCTTACTGAATAATGACAAGTGAAACTGATATAATGTTGGTCAAAGGGGCGTGAAACACTAGGAGGAATAAAGACATGTAGATGTATAGGCTGCGGTAACTCAGTTAATTCTTAATTTTCATTCGTTCAGTTAAAAATGTTTAAGAAAAGTCCATGATCTCCATCCATCCAACAAAAATATATGTTATGAGGGGAGTCGGTGTGCAGATAATTCTACACACCGAACAGCCTCCTCTACAACGGCCCTGTCCAGTGATAGCAGGTGTACAAGAAGACTATTTCTATTTGAGTTTTCACAAAGAAACGGATGCTATGACATAAGGCCCAGACCAGTTGCTTTCCGACCTTCCTTCCTTTAGTTTGTTTTATCGCCAACTTTAAAAGTGGAATGATTTCACTTTTCCTCATTTTGTCTCTCCTGGGAAATCTTTTATGTTCTGGTAAATATCTGAGAAAAATATGAAAGGCTTATAATTTAATTGTCCTTTAAAAAAATTAAAAAAAAAACATTCATATATTTTCAGGAGCATATTATGTTGCCATCACCTTTGCATGTAGATCTGTGACTCCTGCTGTTTAGGCCTCTTCTCGGACGTGGATGGGAAGAAGGACAGGTGTGACAGTGACAGTGGTTGATTTTCTGGTGCTCATGGCCAGTTTACTTTGCCTGAACACTTTTTTTTCACACTCGCGGTAATAAAACACAGAACCGAGTGTAGTAAGTTGCATCACAATATTAGAAAAAAGCTGTCGCAAAAAAAGCATGTTGGGTTACAATTGCAAAATAATTGTGAAATCCTGGTTTGGCATGATGCTGGCAATTTCTGAACCACCAGACTTAAGTAAAAACTGTGATTGAGGCGATACTGGCATTAACTGTGACTTTATTTGTAAATCAGAAGCCAACATAGAACATGACTGAATACAAAACATCTCAGAAAACAAAAGGATAATACGATTAAAAATAATAATAAAGTTACAGGATTCTTAATTTGTCAGTGGTCCATTAAAGGGGAACTATCTTATAAATGGCCTTTTTGAGTGTTTAGCATTGTTTCCTAGCTATGTGAACTTATATTAATATGATCTATGTCTCTAATTCTCATATTGGCGCATTCTTCCAATTCTCCTCTCACAATATTCACCCTCACTGAACTGAGTCATTTGAAAATGTGGTGATTTGTGATGTCAGAGAGACACCGCTGCATGATTTTTTTTATGACTAACGTTCTGATACAGAACAAGGTATCAGGTGAAACTTTCGTCTTGTTTACATCAGGGTCCCCCATTTTCAATTCATAATGACATTTATGACTAACGTTCTGATACAGAACAAGGTATCAGGTGAGACTAGACTTTCGTCTTGTTTACATCAGGGTCCCCCATTTTCAATTCATAATGACATTTATGACTAACGTTCTGATACAGAACAAGGTATCAGGTGAGCTTGTTCCTGTTTGCGGACGACTCAGCCCTGCTGGTCTCTGACAAGAACAAGTTACAGGTTGAAAAAGCCCTCAGCTTGGAACTATAGGCAAAATCTGCATATGGCTCGCCGACAACAAACTATCATTACACATGGGCAAAACAGAGTCCATTCACTTCGGTTCAAATAACAAACTCAGCAAGACCGACGGCTTCTCGGTTACAGTGGGTGACAATATTGTCACAAGGAAAGATGAAATTACCTACCTGGGTTCCATCCTAGAGGCTAATCTTTCCTGTGACAAAATGGCATCCAATGTAATAAAAAAAGTCAACCAACGAACTTGGTGTAAACGAACTTGATGTAAACAAGACGAAAGTCTTTCTCTGGTCTGCATCCCCTTAACAATTGCATGTATTGAGCTGTACTGTACTGTACCCATTCTGCAATCTATTAATAAACTTTTCAATCAGACTAGACTTTCGTCTTGTTTACGTCCTCAGGGTCCCCCATTTTCAATTCATAATGACATTTATGACTAACGTTATACAGAAAGCTAACGTTATAGTACCTACTGCATATCACTACAGGTGGCTAGACTAAATATAGACAGTCTGCAAAGATTATATGCGAAACACTGATCCAACACCCCTTATTATACCTCTCGCTCTTTTGCGGTACAAGCGCGTCTTTGAGCTCTGTCTCTCCGGCGCAGGGCTGACGCTGGTTGAACTACCTGGGCTGGTCTGTCCGTTACTCCTGCACTATAGCCACTGAAGTCGAAGACCGAGGGAACCGCATCAGGCTTCAGCTTATTAGTGGTCTTCTGGACAAACCTCCCATCCTCTTCAAAGGCCCCCTCAACAACATAATCCGAGGCAATGAAATGTTGCCCGCAGATCTTCGTCCACTGTCCAACAGGTGGATCGCGCCGCTTCAGTGCAGCCAGCCAACGCGCCAATAAAAGTGTTTTTTTCACTGGTAATTTGTGGAAATGAACCACCTTTCCTCTCTCTTTCATGCGGTAAAATTCGTTCGAACAGCCGGGAGCCGTACAAAAAGCACCACCGCTGTCCCGATGTTTGGTAGGCAACATTTTATTTACAGACAGACAGACCCGACAATTCATGTCCATCCATAGGCATCTAACCAACAGTGTATACTAGGAGCCAGACCCAACCAACACCGTGACGTCAGCAACAAAATGGCGGCGCCCATGTTGAAAACAGGGATATTATATTTGATTTTTCAGACAAATAAGCTAGATTTCACATTTGATTATAGGACCCTGTCTTACACAAGGTACACAACAAACAAACTAGGATCACATTGTTCAATGCTTCATCTCTCCTTTAATACGTTTTGAACGTTATTGCCATAAAACAGAACGCAGTTAGTTTCTCTACTTTTCTGTGAACGTCTAGCAAAAAAAAATTACTTGGTCCCAAGAAAAGGGTCTCGTGTATTATTGGGTTAGGACATTTACTGTACATTGGAGGGGGTTGGGTTAGGACATTTACAGGGGCCAGTTTCGGATTGCAGTCTCCCGTAGACCTCTTTGAGAGTGGTTTTGAAAGTGGGTAGTGATTCACATTCCTTTACAGCTGTGTACTGTTCCACATTGATGTGGCATAATTGCAAAACGTGTTTAGTCCCTTGTTTGAGCCGAATCTGGGTTTAACATGATTTGTGGAGCTCCCTCTGGTGTTGTGGTGGTCGTGGTATTCACTGACCTTTGGGAAGTATTTTGACATGTACATGGGTACCTTTACCTTAGTCGTGTATATTGTAGACCAGGCCCATTGCAAGTTGCTGTACTCATGTCGTCACGCTACCTGGCCGTGCTATATTGGGAAATCGAATGGCCCGAACAAGACCAATTAATTAATAATAATGACAAGTAATACATAATAAATATAATTGTCTGCTTTTGGCCCCAAATTGACAATGAAGTTTATGTCGAAGTGCCCAGATATGCCGGTCCTCCTCACCAAAAATATTTTAATTTGAGGATATTTTGGAAGCTTATGCAAAAAGTCTGTATCATTACAAATCAATACAGAGCAAGTGTTGACCTGACATGATATTGCCATGAATAAACTATACAATAACTGGATGATGTCAATTCCCACGTGTAGAGACAATCGAAAGTAAACAAAACAGATACTTCGGTTTGGACTTTGAGCCTTCAAAATAAAAGCATGAAAATACAGAAGGAGAAGAGGAAGAAATACAATAACAGTGTAGAGAGCCACCACTGGCTTACTGAATAATGACAAGTGAAACTGATATAATGTTGGTCAAAGGGGCGTGAAACACTAGGAGGAATAAAGACATGTAGATGTATAGGCTGCGGTAACTCAGTTAATTCTTAATTTTCATTCGTTCAGTTAAAAATGTTTAAGAAAAGTCCATGATCTCCATCCATCCAACAAAAATATATGTTATGAGGGGAGTCGGTGTGCAGATAATTCTACACACCGAACAGCCTCCTCTACAACGGCCCTGTCCAGTGATAGCAGGTGTACAAGAAGACTATTTCTATTTGAGTTTTCACAAAGAAACGGATGCTATGACATAAGGCCCAGACCAGTTGCTTTCCGACCTTCCTTCCTTTAGTTTGTTTTATCGCCAACTTTAAAAGTGGAATGATTTCACTTTTCCTTATTTTGTCTCTCCTGGGAAATCTTTTATGTTCTGGTAAATATCTGAGAAAAATATGAAAGGCTTATAATTTAATTGTCCTTTAAAAAAATTAAAAAAAAAACATTCATATATTTTCAGGAGCATATTATGTTGCCATCACCTTTGCATGTAGATCTGTGACTCCTGCTGTTTAGGCCTCTTCTCGGACGTGGATGGGATGAAGGACAGGTGTGACAGTGACAGTGGTTGATTTTCTGGTGCTCATGGCCAGTTTACTTTGCCTGAACACTTTTTTTTCACACTCGCGGTAATAAAACACAGAACCGAGTGTAGTAAGTTGCATCACAATATTAGAAAAAAGCTGTCGCAAAAAAAGCATGTTGGGTTACAATTGCAAAATAATTGTGAAATCCTGGTTTGGCATGATGCTGGCAATTTCTGAACCACCAGACTTAAGTAAAAACTGTGATTGAGGCGATACTGGCATTAACTGTGACTTTATTTGTAAATCAGAAGCCAACATAGAACATGACTGAATACAAAACATCTCAGAAAACAAAAGGATAATACGATTAAAAATAATAATAAAGTTACAGGATTCTTAATTTGTCAGTGGTCCATTAAAGGGGAACTATCTTATAAATGGCCTTTTTGAGTGTTTAGCATTGTTTCCTAGCTATGTGAACTTATATTAATATGATCTATGTCTCTAATTCTCATATTGGCGCATTCTTCCAATTCTCCTCTCACAATATTCACCCTCACTGAACTGAGTCATTTGAAAATGTGGTGATTTGTGATGTCAGAGAGACACCGCTGCATGATTTTTTTTATGACTAACGTTCTGATACAGAACAAGGTATCAGGTGAAACTTTCGTCTTGTTTACATCAGGGTCCCCCATTTTCAATTCATAATGACATTTATGACTAACGTTCTGATACAGAACAAGGTATCAGGTGAGACTAGACTTTCGTCTTGTTTACATCAGGGTCCCCCATTTTCAATTCATAATGACATTTATGACTAACGTTCTGATACAGAACAAGGTATCAGGTGAGCTTGTTCCTGTTTGCGGACGACTCAGCCCTGCTGGTCTCTGACAAGAACAAGTTACAGGTTGAAAAAGCCCTCAGCTTGGAACTATAGGCAAAATCTGCATATGGCTCGCCGACAACAAACTATCATTACACATGGGCAAAACAGAGTCCATTCACTTCGGTTCAAATAACAAACTCAGCAAGACCGACGGCTTCTCGGTTACAGTGGGTGACAATATTGTCACAAGGAAAGATGAAATTACCTACCTGGGTTCCATCCTAGAGGCTAATCTTTCCTGTGACAAAATGGCATCCAATGTAATAAAAAAAAGTCAACCAACGAACTTGGTGTAAACGAACTTGATGTAAACAAGACGAAAGTCTTTCTCTGGTCTGCATCCCCTTAACAATTGCATGTATTGAGCTGTACTGTACTGTACCCATTCTGCAATCTATTAATAAACTTTTCAATCAGACTAGACTTTCGTCTTGTTTACGTCCTCAGGGTCCCCCATTTTCAATTCATAATGACATTTATGACTAACGTTATACAGAAAGCTAACGTTATAGTACCTACTGCATATCACTACAGGTGGCTAGACTAAATATAGACAGTCTGCAAAGATTATATGCGAAACACTGATCCAACACCCCTTATTATACCTCTCGCTCTTTTGCGGTACAAGCGCGTCTTTGAGCTCTGTCTCTCCGGCGCAGGGCTGACGCTGGTTGAACTACCTGGGCTGGTCTGTCCGTCTCTCCTGCACTATAGCCACTGAAGTCGAAGACCGAGGGAACCGCATCAGGCTTCAGCTTATTAGTGGTCTTCTGGACAAACCTCCCATCCTCTTCAAAGGCCCCCTCAACAACATAATCCGAGGCAATGAAATGTTGCCCGCAGATCTTCGTCCACTGTCCAACAGGTGGATCGCGCCGCTTCAGTGCAGCCAGCCAACGCGCCAATAAAAGTGTTTTTTTCACTGGTAATTTGTGGAAATGAACCACCTTTCCTCTCTCTTTCATGCGGTAAAATTCGTTCGAACAGCCGGGAGCCGTACAAAAAGCACCACCGCTGTCCCGATGTTTGGTAGGCAACATTTTATTTACAGACAGACAGACCCGACAATTCATGTCCATCCATAGGCATCTAACCAACAGTGTATACTAGGAGCCAGACCCAACCAACACCGTGACGTCAGCAACAAAATGGCGGCGCCCATGTTGAAAACAGGGATATTATATTTCATTTTTCAGACAAATAAGCTAGATTTCACATTTGATTATAGGACCCTGTCTTACACAAGGTACACAACAAACAAACTAGGATCACATTGTTCAATGCTTCATCTCTCCTTTAATACGTTTTGAACGTTATTGCCATAAAACAGAACGCAGTTAGTTTCTCTACTTTTCTGTGAACGTCTAGCAAAAAAAAATTACTTGGTCCCAAGAAAAGGGTCTCGTGTATTATTGGGTTAGGACATTTACTGTACATTGGAGGGGGTTGGGTTAGGACATTTACAGGGGCCAGTTTCGGATTGCAGTCTCCCGTAGACCTCTTTGAGAGTGGTTTTGAAAGTGGGTAGTGATTCACATTCCTTTACAGCTGTGTACTGTTCCACATTGATGTGGCATAATTGCAAAACGTGTTTAGTCCCTTGTTTGAGCCGAATCTGGGTTTAACATGATTTGTGGAGCTCCCTCTGGTGTTGTGGTCGTGGTATTCACTGACCTTTGGGAAGTATTTTGACATGTACATGGGTACCTTTACCTTAGTCGTGTATATTGTAGACCAGGCCCATTGCAAGTTGCTGTACTCATGTCGTCACGCTACCTGGCCGTGCTATATCTAGATTGGGAAATCGAATGGCCCGAACAAGACCAATTAATTAATAAATAATAATGACAAGTAATACATAATAAATATAATTGTCTGCTTTTGGCCCCAAATTGACAACAAAGTTTATGTCGAAGTGCCCAGATATGCCTGTCCTCCTCACCAAAAATATTTTAATTTGAGGATATTTCGGAAGCTTATGCAAAAAGTCTGTATCATTACAAATCAATACAGAGCAAGTGTTGACCTGACATGATATTGCCATGAATAAACTATACAATAACTGGATGATGTCAATTCCCACGTGTAGAGACAATCGAAAGTAAACAAAACAGATACTTCGGTTTGGACTTTGAGCCTTCAAAATAAAAGCATGAAAATACAGGAGAAGAAGAAGAAATACAATAACAGTGTAGAGAGCCACCACTGGCTTACTGAATAATGACAAGTGAAACTGATATAATGTTGGTCAAAGGGGCGTGAAACACTAGGAGGAATAAAGACATGTAGATGTATAGGCTGCGGTAACTCAGTTAATTCTTAATTTTCATTCGTTCAGTTAAAAATGTTTAAGAAAAGTCCATGATCTCCATCCATCCAACAAAAATATATGTTATGAGGGGAGTCGGTGTGCAGATAATTCTACACACCGAACAGCCTCCTCTACAACGGCCCTGTCCAGTGATAGCAGGTGTACAAGAAGACTATTTCTATTTGAGTTTTCACAAAGAAACGGATGCTATGACATAAGGCCCAGACCAGTTGCTTTCTGGTCACCCTCCTTTTCGACCGTCCTTCCTTTAGTTTGTTTTATCGCCAACTTTAAAAGTGGAATGATTTCACTTTCCCTTCTTTTATTGTCTCGTATGCCTCATTTTGTCTCTCCTGGGAAATCTTTTATGTTCTGGTAAAAATCTGAGAAAAATATGAAATGCTTATCATTTAATTGTCCTTAATTTTTTTTTTTTAAACATTCATAGCATACGTTGCCATTTTTCCATCACCTTTGCATGTAGATCTGCGACTCCTGCTGTTTAGGCCTCTTCTCGGACGTGGATGGGATGAAGGACAGGTGTGACAGTGACAGTGGTTGATTTTCTGGTGCTCATGGCCAGTTTACTTTGCCTAAACACTTTTTTTTCACACTCGCGGTAATAAAACACAGAACCGACAGTAAGTTGCATCACAATATTAGAAAAAAGCTGTCGCAAAAAAAGCATGTTGGGTTACAATTGCAAAATAATTGTGAAATCCTGGTTTGGCATGATGCTGGCAATTTCTGAACCACCAGACTTAAGTAAAAACTGTGATTGAGGCGATACTGGCATTAACTGTGACTTTATTTGTAAATCAGAAGCCAACTAGAACATGACTGAATACAAAACATCTCAGAAAACAAAAGGATAATACGATTAAAAATAATAATAAAGTTACAGGATTCTTAATTTGTCAGTGGTCCATTAAAGGGGAACTATCTTATAAATGGCCTTTTTGAGTGTTTAGCATTGTTTCCTAGCTATGTGAACTTATATTAATATGATCTATGTCTCTAATTCTCATATTGGCGCATTCTTCCAATTCTCCTCTCACAATATTCACCCTCACTGAACTGAGTCATTTGAAAATGTGCTGATTTGTGATGTCAGAGAGACACCGCTGCATGATTTTCTTTATGACTAACGTTCTGATACAGAACAAGGTATCAGGTGAGACTAGACTTTCGTCTTGTTTACATCAGGGTCCCCCATTTTCAATTCATAATGACATTTATGACTAACGTTCTGATACAGAACAAGGTATCAGGTGAGCTTGTTCCTGTTTGCGGACGACTCAGCCCTGCTGGTCTCTGACAAGAACAAGTTACAGGTTGAAAAAGCCCTCAGCTCGGAACTAGGCAAAATCTGCATATGGCTCGCCGACAACAAACTATCATTACACATGGGCAAAACAGAGTCCATTCTCTTCGGTTCAAATAACAAACTCAGCAAGACCGACGGCTTCTCGGTTACAGTGGGTGACAATATTGTCACAAGGAAAGATGAAATTACCTACCTGGGTTCCATCCTAGAGGCTAATCTTTCCTGTGACAAAATGGCATCCAATGTAATAAAAAAAAGTCAACCAACGAACTTGGTGTAAACGAACTTGATGTAAACAAGACGAAAGTCTTTCTCTGGTCTGCATCCCCTTAACAATTGTATGTATTGAGCTGTACTATACTGTACCCATTCTGCAATCTATTAATAAACTTTTCAATCAATCAATCAATCAGACTAGACTTTCGTCTTGTTTACGTCATCAGGGTCCCCCATTTTCAATTCATAATGACATTTATGACTAAAGTTATACAGAAAGCTAACGTTATAGTACCTACTGCATATCACTACAGGTGGCTAGACTAAATATAGACAGTCTGCAAAGATTATATGCGAAACACTGATCCAACACCCCTTATTATACCTCTCGCTCTTTTGCGGTACAAGCGCGTCTTTGAGCTCTGTCTCTCCGGCGCAGGGCTGACGCTGGTTGAACTACCTGGGCTGGTCTGTCCGTCTCTCCTGCACTATAGCCACTGAAGTCGAAGACCGAGGGAACCGCATCAGGCTTCAGCTTATTAGTGGTCTTCTGGACAAACCTCCCATCCTCTTCAAAGGCCCCCTCAACAACATAATCCGAGGCAATGAAATGTTGCCCGCAGATCTTCGTCCACTGTCCAACAGGTGGATCGCGCCGCTTCAGTGCAGCCAGCCAATGCGCCAATAAAAGTGTTTTTTTCACTGGTAATAAGTGGAAATGAACCACCTTTCCTCTCTCTTTCATGCGCTAAAATTCGTTCGAACAGCCGGGAGCCGTACAAAAAGCACCACCGCTGTCCCGATGTTTGGTAGGCAACATTTTATTTACAGACAGACAGACCCGACAATTCATGTCCATCCATAGGCATCTAACCAACAGTGTATACTAGGAGCCAGACCCAACCAACACCGTGACGTCAGCAACAAAATGGCGGCGCCCATGTTGAAAACAGGGATATTATATTTGATTTTTCAGACAAATAAGCTAGATTTCACATTTGATTATAGGACCCTGTCTTACACAAGGTACACAACAAACAAACTAGGATCACATTGTTCAATGCTTCATCTCTCCTTTAATACGTTTTGAACGTTATTGCCATAAAACAGAACGCAGTTAGTTTCTCTACTTTTCTGTGAACGTCTAGCAAAAAAAAATTACTTGGTCCCAAGAAAAGGGTCTCGTGTATTATTGGGTTAGGACATTTACTGTACATTGGAGGGGGTTGGGTTAGGACATTTACAGGGGCCAGTTTCGGATTGCAGTCTCCCGTAGACCTCTTTGAGAGTGGTTTTGAAAGTGGGTAGTGATTCACATTCCTTTACAGCTGTGTACTGTTCCACATTGATGTGGCATAATTGCAAAACGTGTTTAGTCCCTTGTTTGAGCCGAATCTGGGTTTAACATGATTTGTGGAGCTCCCTCTGGTGTTGTGGTGGTCGTGGTATTCACTGACCTTTGGGAAGTATTTTGACATGTACATGGGTACCTTTACCTTAGTCGTGTATATTGTAGACCAGGCCCATTGCAAGTTGCTGTACTCATGTCGTCACGCTACCTGGCCGTGCTATATTGGGAAATCGAATGGCCCGAACAAGACCAATTAATTAATAATAATGACAAGTAATACATAATAAATATAATTGTCTGCTTTTGGCCCCAAATTGACAACGAAGTTTATGTCGAAGTGCCCAGATATGCCGGTCCTCCTCACCAAAAATATTTTAATTTGAGGATATTTTGGAAGCTTATGCAAAAAGTCTGTATCATTACAAATCAATACAGAGCAAGTGTTGACCTGACATGATATTGCCATGAATAAACTATACAATAACTGGATGATGTCAATTCCCACGTGTAGAGCCAATCGAAAGTAAACAAAACAGATACTTCGGTTTGGACTTTGAGCCTTCAAAATAAAAGCATGAAAATACAGAAGGAGAAGAGGAAGAAATACAATAACAGTGTAGAGAGCCACCACTGGCTTACTGAATAATGACAAGTGAAACTGATATAATGTTGGTCAAAGGGGCGTGAAACACTAGGAGGAATAAAGACATGTAGATGTATAGGCTGCGGTAACTCAGTTAATTCTTAATTTTCATTCGTTCAGTTAAAAAATTTTAAGAAAAGTCCATGATCTCCATCCATCCAACAAAAATATATGTTATGAGGGGAGTCGGTGTGCAGATAATTCTACACACCGAACAGCCTCCTCTACAACGGCCCTGTCCAGTGATAGCAGGTGTACAAGAAGACTATTTCTATTTGAGTTTTCACAAAGAAACGGATGCTATGACATAAGGCCCAGACCAGTTGCTTTCCGGTCGCCCTCCTTTAGTTTGTTTTATCGCCAACTTTAAAAGTGGAATGATTTCACTTTCCCTTCTTTTATTGTCTGGTATGCCTCATTTTGTCTCTCCTGGGAAATCTTTTATGTTCTGGTAAATATCTGAGAAAAATATGAAAGGCTTATAATTTAATTGTCCTTTAAAAAATAAAATAAAAAATCATATATATTTTCAGGAGCATATTATGTTGCCATCACCTTTGCATGTAGATCTGTGACTCCTGCTGTCTAGGCCTCTTCTCGGACGTGGACAGGTGTGACAGTGGTTGATTTTCTGGTGCTCATGGCCAGTTTACTTTGCCTGAACACTTTTTTTTCACACTCGCGGTAATAAAACACAGAACCGAGTGTAGTAAGTTGCATCACAATATTAGAAAAAAGCTGTCGCAAAAAAAGCATGTTGGGTTACAATTGCAAAATAATTGTGAAATCCTGGTTTGGCATGATGCTGGCCATTTCTGAACCACCAGACTTAAGTAAAAACTGTGATTGAGGCGATACTGGCATTAACTGTGACTTTATTTGTAAATCAGAAGCCAACATAGAACATGACTGAATACAAAACATCTCAGAAAACAAAAGGATAATACGATTAAAAATAATAATAAAGTTACAGGATTCTTAATTTGTCAGTGGTCCATTAAAGGGGAACTATCTTATAAATGGCCTTTTTGAGTGTTTAGCATTGTTTCTTAGCTATGTGAACTTATATTAATATGATCTATGTCTCTAATTCTCATATTGGCGCATTCTTCCAATTCTCCTCTCACAATATTCACCCTCACTGAACTGAGTCATTTGAAAATGTGCTGATTTGTGATGTCAGAGAGACACCGCTGCATGATTTTCTTTATGACTAACGTTCTGATACAGAACAAGGTATCAGGTGAGACTTTCGTCTTGTTTACATCAGGGTCCCCCATTTTCAATTCATAATGACATTTATGACTAACGTTCTGATACAGAACAAGGTATCAGGTGAACTTGTTCCTGTTTGCGGACGACTCAGCCCTGCTGGTCTCTGACAAGAACAAGTTACAGGTTGAAAAAGCCCTCAGCTCGGAACTAGGCAAAATCTGCATATGGCTCGCCGACAACAAACTATCATTACACATGGGCAAAACAGAGTCCATTCTCTTCGGTTCAAATAACAAACTCAGCAAGACCGACGGCTTCTCGGTTACAGTGGGTGACAATATTGTCACAAGGAAAGATGAAATTACCTACCTGGGTTCCATCCTAGAGGCTAATCTTTCCTGTGACAAAATGGCAACCAATGTAATAAAAAAAGTCAACCAACGAACTTGGTGTAAACGAACTTGATGTAAACAAGACGAAAGTCTTTCTCTGGTCTGCAACCCCTTAACAATTGTATGTATTGAGCTGTACTGTACTGTACCAATTCTGCAATCTGTTAATAAACTTTTCAATCAATCAATCAATCAGACTAGACTTTCGTCTTGTTTACGTCATCAGGGTCCCCCATTTTCAATTCATAATGACATTTATGACTAAAGTTATACAGAAAGCTAACGTTATAGTACCTACTGCATATCACTACAGGTGGCTTAGACTAAATATAGACAGTCTGCAAAGATTATATGCGAAACACTGATCCAACACCCCTTATTATACCTCTCGCTCTTTTGCGGTACAAGCGCGTCTTTGAGCTCTGTCTCTCCGGCGCAGGGCTGACGCTGGTTGAACTACCTGGGCTGGTCTGTCCGTCTCTCCTGCACTATAGCCACTGAAGTCGAAGACCGAGGGAACCGCATCAGGCTTCAGCTTATTAGTGGTCTTCTGGACAAACCTCCCATCCTCTTCAAAGGCCCCCTCAACAACATAATCCGAGGCAATGAAATGTTGCCCGCAGATCCTCGTCCACTGTCCAACAGGTGGATCGCGCCGCTTCAGTGCAGCCAGCCAACGCGCCAATAAACGTGGTTTTTTTCACTGGTAATTTGTGGAAATGAACCACCTTTCCTCTCGCTTTCATGCGCTAAAATTCGTTCGAACAGCCGGGAGCCGTACAAAAAGCACCACCGCTGTCCCGATGTTTGGTAGGCAACATTTTATTTACAGACAGACAGACCCGACAATTCATGTCCATCCATAGGCATCTAACCAACAGTGTATACTAGGAGCCAGACCCAACCAACACCGTGACGTCAGCAACAAAATGGCGGCGCCCATGTTGAAAACAGGGATATTATATTTGATTTTTCAGACAAATAAGCTAGATTTCACATTTGATTATAGGACCCTGTCTTACACAAGGTACACAACAAACAAACTAGGATCACATTGTTCAATGCTTCATCTCTCCTTTAATACGTTTTGAACGTTATTGCCATAAAACAGAACGCAGTTAGTTTCTCTACTTTTCTGTGAACGTCTAGCAAAAAAAAATTACTTGGTCCCAAGAAAAGGGTCTCGTGTATTATTGGGTTAGGACATTTACTGTACATTGGAGGGGGTTGGGTTAGGACATTTACAGGGGCCAGTTTCGGATTGCAGTCTCCCGTAGACCTCTTTGAGAGTGGTTTTGAAAGTGGGTAGTGATTCACATTCCTTTACAGCTGTGTACTGTTCCACATTGATGTGGCATAATTGCAAAACGTGTTTAGTCCCTTGTTTGAGCCGAATCTGGGTTTAACATGATTTGTGGAGCTCCCTCTGGTGTTGTGGTCGTGGTATTCACTGACCTTTGGGAAGTATTTTGACATGTACATGGGTACCTTTACCTTAGTCGTGTATATTGTAGACCACCATGAGTTGCTGTACTCATGTCGTCACGCTACCTGGCCGTGCTATATTGGGAAATCGAATGGCCCGAACAAGACCAATTAATTAATAATAATGACAAGTAATACATAATAAATATAATTGTCTGCTTTTGGCTACAAATTGACAACGAAGTTTATGTCGAAGTGCCCAGATATGCCGGTCCTCCTCACCAAAAATATTTTAATTTGAGGATATTTTGGAAGCTTATGCAAAAAGTCTGTATCATTACAAATCAATACAGAGCAAGTGTTGACCTGACATGATATTGCCATGAATAAACTATACAATAACTGGATGATGTCAATTCCCACGTGTAGAGACAATCGAAAGTAAACAAAACAGATACTTCGGTTTGGACTTTGAGCCTTCAAAATAAAAGCATGAAAATACAGAAGGAGAAGAGGAAGAAATACAATAACAGTGTAGAGAGCCACCACTGGCTTACTGAATAATGACAAGTGAAACTGATATAATGTTGGTCAAAGGGGCGTGAAACACTAGGAGGAATAAAGACATGTAGATGTATAGGCTGCGGTAACTCAGTTAATTCTTAATTTTCATTCGTTCAGTTAAAAATGTTTAAGAAAAGTCCATGATCTCCATCCATCCAACAAAAATATATGTTATGAGGGGAGTCGGTGTGCAGATAATTCTACACACCGAACAGCCTCCTCTACAACGGCCCTGTCCAGTGATAGCAGGTGTACAAGAAGACTATTTCTATTTGAGTTTTCACAAAGAAACGGATGCTATGACATAAGGCCCAGACCAGTTGCTTTCCGGTCGCCCTCCTTTAGTTTGTTTTATCGCCAACTTTAAAAGTGGAATGATTTCACTTTCCCTTCTTTTATTGTCTCGTATGCCTCATTTTGTCTCTCCTGGGAAATCTTTTATGTTCTGGTAAATATCTGAGAAAAATATGAAAGGCTTATAATTTAATTGTCCTTTAAAAAAATAAAAAAAAACATTCATATATATTTTCAGGAGCATATATTGCCATTTTCCCATCACCTTTGCATGTAGATCTGTGACTCCTGCTGTCTAGGCCTCTTCTCGGACGTGGACAGGTGTGACAGTGGTTGATTTTCTGGTGCTCATAGCCAGTTTACTTTGCCTAAACACTTTTTTTTCACACTCGCGGTAATAAAACACAGAACCGAGTGTAGTAAGTTGCATCACAATATTAGAAAAAAGCTGTCGCAAAAAAAGCATGTTGGGTTACAATTGCAAAATAATTGTGAAATCCTGGTTTGGCATGATGCTGGCAATTTCTGAACCACCAGACTTAAGTAAAAACTGTGATTGAGGCGGTACTGGCATTAACTGACTTTATTTGTAAATCAGAAGACAACATGAACATGACTGAATACAAAACATCTCAGAAAACAAAAGGATAATACGATTAAAAATAATAATAAAGTTACAGGATTCTTAATTTGTCAGTAGTCCATTAACACTCATTCTGGCTGACTATTCAAAATGATGAAAAAAAACATTTATGTGCCAATCATGTTTTGTATTCATTGATGCATTCATAACTGTCAATGGGTGCATCATTTCACATTCTGATTAGTTAATAAATGACCACATCAAAACTTGATTTACTGTAAAACGTCCAATAAAAGGTGCTATAGATAACATTCAGCCACTAGATGTTGCACTGACTAGAGCACCAGCATGTCAGACCAAAACAATGGTGCGCTTACATAGGGGTACCATAATGATTATAATTATCATATGCTGTGCCATCAAACTAAGTTCAGATCAAACTAATTTATACAAACTAGTTTATACTAGTTGTCAGAAACATATTTTAGGTCCAACATTAGGTTGACAAATATGACGAGCGAGCAAGCCACCATTTTCTTATTGAAAATGAGAGCAGAGAAACAGGGACCTCTAGATCTAGACTAGCAGCGCAGTTATCCAATAAGTTGCATTCCATACTTCAGCAATCAATACTTTTATTCTGCACCTTTCTAAAAGCTGTGGATGGATTATATATAGATTTAAAAAAATAATATATATATACACATAAAACTGTTATCTATAGCACCTTTATACAACGGCATGCAAATTTCTCGATTCTGATTGGCTGAAACAGTCCATTTACACGTATGTATCCTTCACAATCCACGCTCCTGGTCCCAGGACCCGCCCACAACTGAATCACATCACTCCGCCGGATCACTCCGTCAGAAAAAACAAGATGGCGGACAATAATCTTTAACAAATGGATATGTTGATAGCGTCATAACGACTAAATATAAAGCGATTCTGTCAAGGGGAATGTGTTAGTATTTTAAACAATGTTGGATGATGTAATTGATGGGTCTTGACTCAATCTAGAACAAAAGAAAAATCGCGGATTGATCGATAGATTAATTGATTGATTTAAATTTCTTCCTTCCTACTTTCTACTGCGTTCTCTCTCACACTGTCCGACGCTGGCGTACCCACAAACACACACACACACATACACACACACACACACACACACACACACACACACACACACACACACTGTGACACACGCACACACACACACACACGCACACACACACACACACACTCCTGTCTGCAACAGCGGGGGAGTCAGACTGAGAGAGAAGCAGCGCTGTTTTAAGTGAGCATGGTCTATTGAATTGATTGATTGGTTGATTGCTAATTTTATTACTGTACCCCTGGTTTCCAACTGGTTAAGTTTAGGCTAAAAGAAATAAATAAAAAAATAGGGCGAAGAAAACGTTTTTTTCCTATAGGGCAAAGAAAACGTTTTAATAAATTTTCAATCAATCATTCCAATAATACACAGTTGGATGTGTTAGTTGGTTGGATGCACTTCAAGCTGCTTCCACATGAGGCAACTTCTCTCAATCATTCCAATAATACACAGTTGGATGTGTTAGTTTGGTTGGATGCACTTCAAGCTGCTTCCACATGGAGTTGTGGGAACTACTTTTTCTGGCGGATGGTTTTTTCAATAAATCTTCGATTAATGTGTGTTTATTGTATAGAAATAAGGTTGGATGAATCTGGCAGTTGTATAAAAGCTTTACACCACGTGCAGTCGTGATTTGTGACCAATAAACCATGCCTAGGGGGGTCTAACGACCCTCGGCTGCGCCTCGGGCCTAACAACCACCCCTAGGCATGGTTTATTGGTCACAAACCACTCCTGCGTGTGATGTAATGCTTAATTAATAGCCCAGGCTTTTATTCACTTCAATCACTGAACTCAACCAGCCTATATTCGTGACAGGCATCCATATGGGACAGGTCTTTTAATTCCTTTTGCACAAAAATGTTGCTCAGAAAAAATACTATCAAATAGTTTATTTAAACCAGTATGAATATTACTTTTATAAAAATTTGAATTTAACATATCAATTATGAATTATTAATTTGATCTCACTCAGAGACCACGCTACTGAATGTAGAGAAATTAGGCTTGGTTTTCAGTTGCCTCTAGATGTAGTGGAGTAAACAGAACAATTCACTGCATGTTTTGAAATGCAGTGGTGACAAGTAATTTTTTATAAAATGATGCCACGTAATTTGCTTTGCACATAATCTCAATTTAACCATTATTTAACCTCGAAAGGACACTTCCCTCATTTACTGTGACGTTGAGTATAGTTAAGAGATAAGATAGCACAAAGATAAACACATGTGATCACAACACAAAAGAAAAGATGAAAACAAGAAAATAAGCTAAACACAATTACAAAGGGACAATGGTTAATGATCAAAGCTTTGAATTGAAAAAGTTGTAAGAAAATCTATCTTTTTCCAAGAGTATGGAAAAGTAAAGGAGCACTCGCCTGATATCCTAGAGCTCTCAACAGTTTTACACGCATTGATTTAGTTTGACAAGTTACTGAGAGTTAATGAGTTTGAGTATGTCAGTGATGTCATCAGAGGACACTGAATCAAACCCGTTGGCACGCTCGCAGGAACAGTCTGATGGGTGCAAGGCCAACCATTTCCAACTGCACAGGCTGATGGGTGCACCCATTTGTCAATTGCTTGGCTTGAAGAGAACCTGTTTGCACAGAGATTGGTGGGGTGGCGGAGCTGGGGGTGAGTCTATACAGATTTACCTGTGCAGTACAATTTTGGCATAAAACCATCCTTGCGCCTCCGCCCGCTCTGACCAGGACTTAAGCGCAGACACTGGTGCTCCGAGCCATTTTCGTGATGGTAGTCTGGGTGAGGGTGCACATGGGACCCCTGTCCAAATTCCAACAAGTTTATTCTTTATCAATGTTAGACTGTGCATTTCATCCCAATTTGAAGTAAAACCTTCAACTGAATGGAACCTTCTATACAGTTAATCACAACAAGCTATTTAAGCTTTACACTTATGGTTATTGATTTATTATACTGTGCTGGCTGGAAAATATTTTATGGTATATAGGCTATATAACATTTTGTAAGTAGCATGTCTGTATGAGGAATAACCATTTGTTTGTTTGGTGCGTAAAAAACTGTAGAAAGTATTCCGTTGAAAAGAGATGGTTCGCACTAAAAATATATAACTTTTACAAACATTTCATTTTCTCATTATACCGATTTTTTTCATGTATTTTCTATAAATAGAGACATCGTACACAAATGTTTCAACTAGTGCCTTTGTCAGTGTGCAGGCTTCCAGAGGTTTGGACAAATCCCAAGTGTAAGACACGAAAAGAAACTATCCATTCATTGATAATCGAATGACATGGGTATAGCGTAATATACGTATAATTATCTACATGTAGATATTGCCAATGTATCTCTTTGGCCTTGGTTTTTGTGACATAGCCAGGCTCATTATTATTCTTAAAAGGGAAGGAGAGGAGCGGATCTATTGGCCATAACACTATAAACAGAACCATCTCAAACTCCACCCTCTTTTCTTAGGAAAGCAACGGTTGTGATTGGAGGATCAAGAACATTGAATTGAACAATTTAATTGAACCATTGAAACTCCTCCTCCTAATTACAGCTCAATTAAATTATATAAATTCTTTGTGAAATGTTGTGATAACCAAAAGCTATTTTCCCCCCATTTCCATCATTATGTTGAGCTGTAATTAGCAACACATTGTGTCTTCTGATGATCACTGGTGGCCATATCCAAACTCATTAACTCTCAAACTAAATGAATGTGTGCAAAATGGTAGTTTTGTGATGCGTGATATTATATGCAAAATAAATCAGCATTGATTTTCAGTGAAGGGCCCCTCTGAACAGAAACACTAAACGTATATGTACAAGTACCTGAAAACTGTATTTAAGTACAAGTAAATTAACTTGCATGTACTCTCCACTGCTGTTCAACTGTGAGGTTCATGGGCAGAAAACAGACCAAGATTATAGTACCTACTTCAATTTATATTCACTTTAAATAAAGGTATCAAGCATGTTTATGTTGTTTAAAAATGAAGAAAATAAAATATGACATTTTCTTAAGAGTCTTAACACTTTGAGTGCCAGCGACGTGTTATGTCGTCTTATCATGCCCCCTGTTAATTTTATTTTTATGCGATCTGAATTCATATTTCATCAACCGAGTCTCCCGTTGGTACAGCAGCCCCTCTAGGAGCTCAGATGGGAAAATACCGCCCCCTATCGTCTATCCCTGTGTAACTGCAGGCCATTCGATTAGACTGGTGGATCTGTGTGGGGGGAGCCAACTGGCTCCATTATGCTGGCGAGGAATCTGATGATGAGGGAAGTGATCGCGAGTTGGAAAGCAGCCTGGAATATATTTACAGCAGCCAATAATCAATCAATAAACGCGATCGATATTTGGAATGGCGATCAGGAATTGGAATAATCTTTTTGGAGAACATCTGATCTAAGGTAAGGAGTCTATGTTACCAGTTTTAGGATAATCAGAGCTGTATTCACTGAGATAACAGCGTGTCCCGTATGTGTATATGTGTGTGTGATGTTGAGGAAATGAGAGAATCGATTTCTCGGCTCGCTTCTATAGCGTGCATAAGTACACATATACTATCGATAATCTAGCGTTTATTTGAAAACTATTCATAAATAGGCCGACAAATGACAACGTGTCTAGTGTATTCGAGAATATTCCAATAAATGCCATTTATGAGGGAATCTTTCTATTTTCCGGACATTTTCTAGAAAACGATAGCTTTTCGAAATGCTATAAAAAGGATATGAACCGATTAAAAAACAATCCGTTTCGACAATGTTGACTGCAAACAAGTCATTGATAAGCGACGGGCAGATTAGACACATAGCCATAATTTAAACCATAGATTATGCGTTTTAACGCTATCATTGAAGTGGATGATCACACTCAAGGACATGCGTTTTAACACTATCACTGAAGTGGATGATGGCACTCAAGGACATTAATCAACGTTATGGCTGGCACTGAA
Organism: Notolepis coatsorum; assembly: GCF_963971535.1. Taxonomy (NCBI): domain Eukaryota; kingdom Metazoa; phylum Chordata; class Actinopteri; order Aulopiformes; family Paralepididae; genus Notolepis; species Notolepis coatsorum. The sequence continues at coordinate 21,544,505 of NC_140181.1, forward strand.
ACTGTTAAGGTGATGCAATTTCTTCCAGACACAAGGATTCAGCATCCTCTAATGGCATATATGAAGGACAAATGAAAACTCATACCTCGGACATGAATGTCTGACAGTTACATATCTCCCTGTAACAGTCAGACATTAATAAGGTTTGCTAAACTTGTGATAACAGATCTGTATCGGGGTCGTCATGGTGCTCCTTCTTTTGGTGATGGCGCTGAACATGGTTCTTCAGGCTGATATTGTGGTTGAACTGAAGGGGGCAGAGTTGACACTTGTAGGGCCGTTCACCAGTGTGGACGCGTGTGTGACACTTTAGCTGGGAGGCTTGAGCAAAAGCACGGCTGCACACCTGCAGGAACAGAATAAAGGATGAAGTGAAGACTAAATATTATTAAAAGTTGGTGACCATTATTTATTAAATCATATTAATCTGCCTTACCAAGGCATCTAAAGCCTCATATCATATTCTATCATTATAAACAAAACACTTATTGAACAAAACTAAGAGTCTAAAAGCCCCACTAGCACCCCCTAGAGACTGTGCCGTTTCTTACATCCAACCGAACCAAATTGGTTGAACGGGCCGATCAAGTGGCTGGCAATGCCATCTTTAGAGCCCTGCCTTCTCGCTAGCATTCTTGCATCGCTCTTCATAAGGGGGTCATGAATGTTCACATCAAACGGTTTTACTTGTAATTGCAATGAATTGCTTGTAATTACTTATAGTTTTACAATAAATTGCCTTGTTAATTATGTCACTGACCACAAAGCACTATTAAGTTATTACCATTAACACTAATTCAAGATGTAAATTTTTTACACAGACACACATACAAAAGGAAATAATAAAAACACATTATAAATAGGGATGCACCGAATGGGAAATTCTTGGCCGAAATGGAATACCGAAAATAGGAAACAGTTGGCCAAAAACCGAATGCCGAATATGATTAATATAAATATATATATATATTATTTTATCGATTAATCATTAACCATTAACTCATTCGGGGCCAACCACGTAATATTATATGTTTGCCCGACAACCGTTGGGTGCCAACCACGTAATATTACTCCGAAGGTGCAGTACCGGCCAGATGGTGGTAGTGACGCTGTCTCGAGAATGCAGTAACCCCTGTTGCAGACCGGGTGTCACACTGAAAACGCTCCTGGCGGACCTTTCTGTTAGCCTGAAGCGAGGGCTTCACCCGATTGCATGAAATACGTTTTGGGACGCCCGCTTCATTATGCTGTGGAGGGTTATGGCATGGGCCAAATGGACATATGATCTACCAGATGGCGATCAAATAATTGGAAAATTCTTTTTGGAATCCAACCGGCCAAAGGTAAGAGCAATTTGACGTCAATTTCAGCTTGATCGTGCAAGGATTTCATAGCCTTCCCCCAGATCAACGTATGTTGTGGTAATAACGAATGCCGTTATTGGCAATAAATGAATCAGAAACAACCCCCCGCCCCCTTTCATGCATTCATGATGGAACATACTACCGATCATATGCATTTGGATTTTTAACTGTGGCGTGTGTAGGGACGAAACGCCAATGGATTTAACGTTATTAGCTTCGCAGCTTATAAATAGCCTCACAGGAATTATCCCAGATCATTCCGATATAACACTCATATTCACCACGGTATAAAACGGGAACGTATGGATGGACAAATTATTTCTTTTTTGCATCTTGAACGGAAGGTTCTTACTGTCAATTGACAAGGATATTGGATCCATAGCTATAATATAAAATATAGATTTAGCTCTACAAACAACGTGACGCACAGTGTAATGAAAACCTGGCCTAGTTACAGCGGCCCCGTCTAATGGCTGGCACCCAATGAGTTAATTTACCAGAAAAATCAATTGAATATTTCAAAATGTTTAATGAGTATCCTCATCCTTTTTAGCTTTAGATAAATTTTGCTCTTTTGTATATTTCCATGAATTATTATATGTATTGTGTGTTATCTTTCCACTCCACACTATGGTAGTGCTTGTGCCAGCACAGGAGATACGATCATTTTCTTTTTGTTATATAGGCAGAGGCTATATACATATTTAAATCAATATCTTCCTTTTGAATAAAATAGGCTCAGGAATCAGGATTGTTAAAGCTAATTAGGCTAATCCATGTGAAAAAGAGCATAGTAAATGTATGCACACACACACGAGGGAGAATAGCTTATAGCTGATGATGTTACTGTAGTGGCTACTGAGTCATAATTCACAGCGTTCTAGCCTACATGGAAGGACTGTTGTATTTACTACATCTCCCGTGACTCTTAGCGGGGGATGACGTAGCTTAACAGTTTGAGTGCCAACCATGGGAAACATGGTTAAATGCCAGGACCCACTTCAATGATAGCGATCTAAACGCATGATCTCTGTCTTAAATTATGTGTCTAATCTGCCTGTCGTTTATCAATGACTTGTTTGCAGTCAACATTGTCGAAATATTATCGGTTCATTTTTGTTTTATAGCATTTTGAAAAGCCCTCGTTTTTCAGGAAAATATATAGATTCCGTGATAAAAGGCATTTCCTGGAATATTCTAGCATACACAAAAACGTTTAAATTTTTCGGCCCATTTATGAATCGTTTTCAAATAAACACTAGATTATCGATAGTATATGTGTACTTATGCACGCTATAGAGGCGGGCTGAAAAATCGATTCTCTCATTTCCTCATCAGTGATCACAGCCACACACACACACGCATAGGGCAAACGGTGATATCTCTGTGAAAACAGCTCTGATTATCCTAAGACTGGTAAAATAAATTCCGAGGTCAGATGTTATCCAAAAAGATTATTCCAATTCCTGATCGCCATTCCAAATATCGATCACGCTTATCGATTACAGTGTTGGGTCCTGTAAATACATAATCCACGCGTTTTCCGGGCCGGCGAGCACAAACGATCCTTCAGTTGGCTTGACGGAAAAGTAAAATGAGCAAACTGGCCACCCCCCCTGCATCAGTGTAAAGTAATGGGGTGCAGTTACACAGGGAGAGACGATAGGGGGCGGTATCTTCCCAATTGAGCTCAGAGAGACTCTGCAGCACTAACCCGAGGCTCGATTGATGAAATATGAATTCAAATCGCCAATAAAAAAAAAAGACAAACAAACGCTATATAGCGTCAGGGACACTCAAAGGTCGGCATGAACTAACGACAAAACGCGTCCGTGGCACTCAATGTGTTAACACTTTCAGAGCCCAAGCTTAACCTTGATTTACCGGTTGAATGCCCACCATCCACTTCAATGTTAGCATTAAAAACGCCTAATCTATGTTTTAAATTATGGCTATGCGTCTAATCTGCCCGTCGCTTATCAATGACTCATTTTCCAGTCAACATTGTCGAAGTGGATTGTTTTTTTATCGGTTCATTTTCGTTTTATAGCATTTTGAAAAGCCCTCGTTTTCAAGGAAAATATAAAGATTCCATGATAAAAGACGTTTACTGGAATATTCTACAATACACAAAAACTTTGTCATTTGTCTGCCTATTTATGAATCGTTTTCAAATAAACGCTAGATTATCGATAGTATATGTGTACGTATGCACGCTAGATACGCAAGCTGAAAAATCTATTCTCTGATTTCCTCATCAGCGATCGCGCACCACACAGAGACACATCACACATAGGGCAAACGCTGAGATCTCAGCGAATACAACTCTGATTATCCCAAGACTGGTCAAATAGATTCCTTACCTCAGATCAGATGTTCTCCAAAAAGATCATTCCAATTCCTGATCGCCATTCCAAATATCGATCACACTTATTGATTGAGTATTGGCTACTGTGAATATATATTCCAGGCTGATTCACGTCCCGCGATGACTTCCATGTTGAGCAGACAGCTTGCCAGCTCAAGGAGCCAGCTGGCTCCTCCTCTACATATCGACTGATCTGATAAGCGACTGACCTGCAGTTACACAGGGATAGACGATAGGGGGCGGTTTTTTCACATCTGAGCTCCTACAGGGGCTGCTGTACCAACGGGAGACTCGGTTGATGAAATATGAATTCAGATCGCTAATAAAAAAATAAAATGCTAATAAACGTTGTGGGCATTCAGGCATTGGGCTGATAAAACGAGTTATGACGTCATGGGCACTGAAAGTGTTAATAGAGACAGGTGAAATAGGAATGGAAGCGTTGTTAGCTAGCATAACTTAGTTATCAGCTAACGTTATTTTAACGGAGTTTACATAGAAACAGCGCGACTCCCAAGAGGAGTTATCACAGGCTGTAGAACGCAGGACTGAAGAGCTGCCAAGCTGTAAAGTGTGGGTAGTGCTCAGCCCCTCCCTGCAGCTGGAGCGTTATGTGACTCTCGAGTCCTGGCTCTAGGCAGGATCACGAGAGAAGTTAATTATATTTTGAACGTGATTCACTGTGCATTAGTTACATTACACGTTGCGCATGTTATGACTGTAGCCGCGTTTTGATTACGTCATCACAACAACACGTTAGGTTACGAACGTAACCCTGTTGACATTCAGTTATATTCTTTCGGTGCTAAAACCCTTTTTTTAACCATTTTCGGCCGATATGTTTCGGTGGCCAAATATTCGGTCCATCCCTAATTATAAACAACCAACTAAATACAATTCTGTAATTTTATTTCATGTTAGGAAATCCATTTCTTAAATAAACAAATACAATACATATTTAAACAAGAAAATACTGCTCACCTTGCACTTGAAGGGCTTATCACTGCTATGGGACAGCATGTGTCTTTTCAAGGGATTGCCATTTGAAAACTGCTTGTGGCAGGTTTGACAGATAAACTTCTTGTGCTCTTTGAAGTGAAGTCGTCGTTCCTTTATGCTGCTAAACCTTTGGGGACATTCTAAACACAAGTAGGGGTCTTTCTCAGTCTTGGAATGGCTTTGTTCCTCATGGTTTAGTTTGTCCTCCCATGTTACTAACTGCTTCAAGCAATACTTGCAGGTGTAAGTTCTACCTTTACAGTCCATTTTGTGGACATTGAGACTGATCTCGGACACACAGCGAACCCCGCATTCAGAACATATCATCATGAATGGACCTTTATCCACTTTATGGCACTTGTGTGCCAAGGTGTTGTAAGTGACACCGCAGTCTGGGCACAGCAGTGGGGTGCGGCGACCATGTATACTGTTGATGCTCTTGGGTCTTGGTTTGCGACTTTGTTTTATTTTACTCTTCTTCTCAGAGTCTGACTCAGAGTCAGAGTCAGAGTCTTCTTCCTCGTCGTCGTCGTCGTCCTCCTCCTCCTCCCAGTCTTCATCATGCTCATCATCCTCCTCCTCCCCTTCCTCCTCCTCCTCCTCCTCTTCCTCTTCCCCTTCCTCCTCCTCCTCTACTTCCTCCTGCTTCAGCTCTTCGTCCTTGTCGTCCTCAGTTTTCCAATCGTCCCACTCGGGCCAACTGACAGCCAGCAACTGTTTGTTTTCCGCATTCTCAATTTCTCCATTTTCTTTCTCCCCCTGTTCCTGCTGTCCATCCTCTACATTGCCGTCACTCACTCCTTCCATCTCCTCCTCCTCCTCCTCCTCCTCCTCCTCCTCCTCCTCCTCCAAGCCACCAAACACATTCTCATCCGCACTCTGCTCCCCGTCAGAATCTATAGCTACTTCCAGTTCTACAAACGGCTTTTCTGTCTTCGTGTCATCCGCTTTGCCTCGTTGTTTGTTTATGCCCGTCCCCTCTGGCGTCTCCATGTGTCCTTTTCCTTGGTCAGGAGGATTAACCAGCTCATCAGATACCTAGGGCACAGGACAAATCACTTTCACTTCACAATCATTTTCTTAATTATTGATCTGTTGATTATTTTAATTATCAATTAATAGATGAATCAAATGACTCTTACAAAAAGTTTGCACCTTTTGCAATGAGACATTTGAAAGTTAATTGTAGTTTATATCTCTTATTATATTAGTTAGAAACCAGCAAGCCAAGAATCAAAATCTTATCTTAATTATGTGATGCTAATAGCTAGGGATGGGAATTGATAAGATTTGATCGATACAGAACTAAGCCCCCATGTCAGAAAAATACAAAAACTGTAAAAAGAAAATTAACTATACACTTAAATAAAATAATGTATTTGATATTCTCTTAAACAAATTGTATCTATTGAACTGTAGTTGCATTCAACATGTTATTGCAAAAATTCGATATCAATAACCTATACCTGTATAAATAAAGGTTACAAGTAAAACATAACTGACACAACATAACTAAGTAACGTAAATCAAACTCCTCTCATCTGGCGCACACACACACACACACACACACACAGAAAGGGCTCCTTGTGCTAATTGAACCAGTAGAAAGAGCAGCGCTGGCCCCCACCCTTCCTAGCTCAGCTCAGCTGTGTTCTGTCTATGTCTGAATGCGTTAGCGGTAGGGATTAGGGATGGGTACCGAATTCGGTACTTTTGAGGCACCGAACCGAAACACGTCGGTACTTTATTTTTTTTTTTTACTTTTTTCTTTTCATGTCAACGTTCACACGCACAATATATGCTTACCTAGGATTTGACTTGATTCAACAACAAAGCAGTCGGAGCAATGACAAGCCGAAAACTGTCGAAATTGTAGTTATTTGAAGTTTGGATTTCTTTTTTTTACGACTGAGGTAGGTAAATTAAATTTCTTGAGACTAAAGTACAGAAAAAAGGTACCGTTGGGTACCGGTATCGATTCACAGGTACCGGTACCGGTATCGGTTCAAATGTGAAGGTACCCATCCCTAGTAGGGATGTCCGATATTATCGGCCTACCGATATTATCGGCCGATATTGGCAGTCAAATGTGATCGGTTTTCAATTATTATTATTATTATTATTTTTTTTTTTACATTTCTATAACCTTTATTTACCCAGGCAAGCAAGTAAGAACACATTCTGATTTTATTTATTGTCAAAAGTATGCATAATGTTGTGTTAATTCCACAACAAGAGATATGTAATGTTAATTACCTGAAATTGTTCAGTTTTTTGGGGGGGAAACCCTGCATATATCGGTATCGATTGATAACGGTTGATATCGGTATCGGAAATTAAGAGTTGGACAATATCGGTATATCGGTATCGGTAAAAAAGCCAATATCGAGCATCCCTAGTTAGCGGCTAACGTTAGTTTACCACGTAAATGAATTACTAGGATGCAAAGAATTGGAATTTTCACTGCACATAGAAACAGCGGGAGCATTTCGGGAGCATATGCGAATATTTATACAGTGAAAGCATTCGTTTTTCATTTAGGTTTTCCTAGTCAAGGAATCAAATAGTCTGCTATGGCTGCATGCGTGGCTATAACATTATTGTTTTAAAATGCGCAACGACTCGAGTCACGGAGGCATGCGATTCCAGGAATCGGACAATTAGGAACCGGCTCCCAACGCGATTCCCATCCCTACTACCGTAAATCCTCTAATATTGGATGGGTCTTGTATTTACCTCAGCTGCAAAGAGCACCAGGCCTTTATTAGAGAGGCTTATATAAGAGGCAGGCCTTAATTTCACAAACTGGCCAATTGTAATTGTGAAACTGTGGTGGATTAACGTAATTCACACACTGAAGTTGGAACTGTCTATAGGTTGCGGGGTCCGGGGACAATTTAGCGTGTGGTACCTTCTCGACTCTACCTGAGTCGAATCGAGTTGATAACATTCAGTAGCTTTAGCTAACGCTATCATAGCCATCATGATATGTAATGTCAACTGGACAACGCCAGCCCCGCCTGCCAACGCCCTATAGATAGCGATTAGCGAACGTTAACTAACGTTTGCAAAACAAAGGCAACGTCATCCAGCCGACACCACAGATCTAGCTATGACAACGTTAGCTAACGCTAATGCCAACAAAGTGAGAGTAGGGAACGGTAGAGAGAGGCAGCACTTAATTTGCATTGGCAAGAGTTTATCTCATTCTATATCACGGCACGAAAAAAAAATCTTGTATAGGAAGCCGGCCTGTATTTGTCTGCATGTATCAAACCCCCGTCCATTATAAGAGGCCCGTCCTCTATTTGAATACCCTCCACTATTAGAGGATTTACGGTAATAGCATGCATGCCTTGGAGATGCTCAATTGATAAGGAAGGACCATACAGTATAAAAGCTGACACTCTATTGTCTTAGAGGGAAAGAGGGAAATGTAATTTAAAACAGCTGTGTGTTCGCACTACTCTTAAAAGCATGTGTATTTCTGTTTGTGGGGTGACTTTCTGGAATAGATTAGATGACAAAATGAAAAATAACATAGGTAAAAATTAAATACAGTTGAGCGAGTGATTCTTGAAAGGTACAGTAAAGAGGAGGTTATAAGTCATTAACACATTGGGCACTAAGGACGAAAAAAGTTGTGTTATCTCGCCAGTGGTTGAGCGCCAATCACGAGAAAAGTCGAGTTTTGGACGTTATTTCTTTTATTCGCTATATCCATTCATAATTAATCCATCCAGCCTGATGTTATCATTGGGAATGGCTCTGAGATCGCAAACGGCCAATACCGCCGCATAACGCCTTGCGGTCGGTATTGCACATCATTAGAATCCCTCTGGCTTGGGCTGTGCATCGATCTAAGAAGTCTGGTCCGGGTTTTCCTTCTTGGGCATGAGTAACGTTATAACACACGGATTGGGGACACTGGAGAACCGTGGATTCATGTGTTTTGGTGGATAAACATTGGACACATGACGCGATCAATATTTGGAATGGCGATCAGATAATTGGATTCTTCTTTTTGCAGTACATCATAGACGAGGTAAGGACTCAGGGCACGAAATTAACTTTTTGACTCACCGGCCAGTGGCGGGTAGATGAGAAATCTATCCGCCAAGCATATTTCTTACCAGCAATTTTTTTTAATCAAATATATATATTATATAATCATACTTGTAGTTGTATTATCTGCGAGACATCGCCACCACGCAACAAGTCAAAATGCTCGCTATCTGCAAACAGCTCCACTGTCTGTGTGTGTATACTCGAGTAGCCTCCAGCTCCAGCAAGGATTATCCGGCGCTGCAGCTGGCCCCTATACTCTACATTCAGCATGCAAGGATTCTCCGGCGCTGCAGCTGGACCCTATTCAGCATGCCCTCATGCGATGGAAGCCAGGGGCTCGAATACGCATGTTATAAGACATTGATATCAGGAGCTATCTGTAGCTACTGCTAGATAACGTTAAGACAACGCCTCAGTGAACTATTTAGTTTACTGGGACATTTCGTAGTGACTAGTGAGCTAACGTGAGCTAACGTGAGCTACCTAGCCAACGGAGGTATTATGCACTAGACTATTGCTGGAGCATTTGTTGATATCAGGAGCTATCAGTAGCTAGCCGGCTGGATAACGTTACACAATGCCTCATGTATTAAACTAAAAGTGAATAGTTGACTGGGTCATTTTGTAACTGTAGCTAACGTTAGCTCACGGAGGTCCCACTACTAGACTAACGTCAGTGACTGCCCGAGGCAATAGCCTCTGTTTACACAGGTGCGGGGGGGGGGGCAGGAGGGGTAGGAGGAGCAGTGCGCTGCATGTCTGTGCTGAGACAGCGAGTGAGAACTCCGCTAAGAATTGGATCATGATTTTCGATCGATTTTCACATGACTGTTTGATTGCCCGCCACATGGCGGACAGACCTCTCAGTCTCACTCGCCAAACGTAAAATCTGCCCGCCAATGGCGCTTGGCGGGCTTTAATTTTGTGCCCTGGACATGACACGCGAGACTGACAGGCAGCGGCATGGACATGACACGAGAGACTGACAGGCAGCGGCATGGACATGACACAAGAGACTTACAGGCAGCGGCATGGACATGACACGAGAGACTTACAGGCAGCGGCATGGACATGACACGAGAGACTGACAGGCAGCGGCATGGACATGACACAAGAGACTGACAGGCAGCGGCATGGACATGACACGAGAGACTGACAGGCAGCGGCATGGACATGACACGAGAGACTGACAGGCAGCGGCATGGACATGACACAAGAGACTGACAGGCAGCGGCATGGACATGACACGAGAGACTGACAGGCAGCGGCATGGACATGACACGAGAGACTGACAGGCAGCGGCATGGACATGACACGAGAGACTGACAGGCAGCGGCATGGACATGACACGAGAGACTGACAGGCAGCGGCATGGACATGACACGAGAGACTGACAGGCAGCGGCATGGACATGACACGAGAGACTTACAGGCAGCGGCATGGACATGACCATGTTGCCTCCATAGACGGCCGGCACGTAGAGGATGCTGGCGCCCGTATGGGGGTCTATCCTCTGCACAGGGCTGGGGGACTTGCCCATCCCGGCTACCGTCCCGCCTAGAGGCGGCGTGAACGCCCGGATGGGGTTCCCCATCAACACTGCTGGGTTGGGTTGGACTGCAGAGAGAGAGAGCAAATTACAGACCTCTCACTTGTTTCCTTGATGAATTACAGAACTAACTCCAGGTCCTCCGAGTTATCTGGAACGTTGTACAGCATTACAGTAGTAGAAGCAGTGTTCCTAGTAGGAGTATAGTGTTCCCAATCAATACCACTCAACATGGTTGTACTAGGTTGTACGAGACAGTAATAATACACATGTTGTAATGGGGTGAGTAACTGTAATGCAGGTCGTAGGGATCTAAAAGAGCCATGGGGATCATGGTAGATATTTAGATCACACAAATAGTCTTGTTTGTAAAGAGTCAAACGGTGAAATTCATGGACTTAATCTAATTCAAAAAGGAGGAAGGAAGGGGGAACATCATGGAGACCCCACAAACTGCTGCTCACATTTCCCCTTTACATAAGGAGAGCGTGAACGGATGGTACAGTATGGGCAGGTTAAGACTCACCAAATCCTTCAGGTGGGAAGTGTTCCGTGTGGTTTGCATGTTGCCCTTTACCCTGAAAGACAAAGAGAGAGAGACACATCTTTAGAGAGCAGCAGAGAGAGAGACAGGCGGGGTGTGTGTGTGCGGGTGGGTGGGTGGGAGCCACCATGATGGAACCCTCTTATCCGATGGAGCACCCTGATGGAACCCTCTTATCCGATGGAGCACCCTGATGGAACCCTCTTATCCGATGGAACACCCTGATGGAACCCTCTTATCCGATGGAACACCCTGATGGAACCCTCTTATCCGATGGAGCACCCTGATGGAACCCTCTTATCCGATGGAACACCCTGATGGAACCCTCTTATCCGATGGAACACCCTGATGGAACCCTCTTATCCGATGGAGCACCCTGATGGAACCCTCTTATCCGATGGAACACCCTGATGGAACCCTCTTATCCGATGGACCACCCTGATGGAACCCTCTTATCCTATGGAACACCCTGATGGAACCCTCTTATCCGATGGAACACCCTGATGGAACCCTCTTATCCGATGGAACACCCTGATGGAACCCTCTTATCCGATGGAACACCCTGATGGAACCCTCTTATCCGATGGAACACCCTGATGGAACCCTCTTATCCGATGGAACACCCTGATGGAACCCTCTTATCCGATGGAACACCCTGATGGAACCCTCTTATCCGATGGAGCACCCTGATGGAACCCTCTTATCCGATGGAGCACCCTGATGGAACCCTCTTATCCGATGGAACACCCTGATGGAACCCTCTTATCCGATGGAACACCCTGATGGAACCCTCTTATCCGATGGAGCACCCTGATGGAACCCTCTTATCCGATGGAACACCCTGATGGAACCCTCTTATCCGATGGAACACCCTGATGGAACCCTCTTATCCGATGGAGCACCCTGATGGAACCCTCTTATCCGATGGAACACCCTGATGGAACCCTCTTATCCGATGGAACACCCTGATGGAACCCTCTTATCCGATGGAACACTCTGATGGAACCCTCTTATCCAAATGACCGCAAACATTCTAAGCATGGAAAGGTGTTGAACCCTTCGGCAGTATTCGTGGTATGTTGACCTGCACAGGACCCTCATTTCTTGAGTGCATTGTGCGCTGGGGCAGAAGGATCATGGTGTATAGTATATCTGGGGCAGAAGGATCTTGGTGTACAGTATATCTGGGGCACAAGGATCATGGTGTATAGTATATCTGGGGCAGAAGGCTCATGGTGTATAGTATATCTGGGGCAGAATGATCATGGTGTACAGTATATCTGGGGCAGAAGGATCATGGTGTACAGTATATCTGGGGCAGAAGGATCATGGTGTACAGTATATCTGGGGCAGAAGGATCATGGTGTACAGTATATCTGGGGCAGAAGGATCATGGTGTATAGTATATCTGGGGCAGAAGGATCTTGGTGTACAGTATATCTGGGGCAGAAGGATCTTGGTGTACAGTATATCTGGGGCAGAAGGATCATGGTGTATAGTATATCTGGGGCAGAAGGATCTTGGTGTACAGTATATCTGGGGCAGAAGGATCATGGTGTACAGTATATCTGGGGCAGAAGGATCATGGTGTATAGTATATCTGGGGCAGAAGGATCATGGTGTACAGTATATCTGGGGCAGAAGGATCATGGTGTACAGTATATCTGGGGCAGAAGGATCATGGTGTATAGTATATCTGGGGCAGAAGGATCATGGTGTATAGTATATCTGGGGCAGAAGGATCATGGTGTACAGTATATCTGGGGCAGAAGGATCATGGTGTACAGTATATCTGGGGCAGAAGGATCATGGTGTACAGTATATCTGGGGCAGAAGGATCATGGTGTACAGTATATCTGGGGCAGAAGGATCTTGGTGTACAGTATATCTGGGGCAGAAGGATCATGGTGTATAGTATATCTGGGGCAGAAGGATCTTGGTGTATAGTATATCTGGGGCAGAAGGATCTTGGTGTACAGTATATCTGGGGCAGAAGGATCTTGGTGTACAGTATATCTGGGGCAGAAGGATCTTGGTGTACAGTATATCTGGGGCAGAAGGATCATGGTGTATAGTATATCTGAGGCAGAAGGATCATGGTTTATAGTATATCTGGGGCAGAAGGATCATGGTGAAGGAAACAGGTGTTTTTGGGTGTTTTTCAATGTATGTGATGTATAGATTGGGGGGAGATGAGAGCATCTAAAGGGGGCCGGGTCAGGGAGGTCGAAATGTGCAGGCTGACGGTGGTGGGAGCAGGAGAGGTGGTTCAGAGCGAGCAGGGGGTGATTGTGAGCACCACACTGAGCAGGGCCGAATGTTGACATTCCGATCTGGAACACATTGATAACAGTATGCATAGAGCGAGGGAGAGGGGTGACATCCTTAATGAAACAGTAATGAAACGTTTTGAAATGTGTGAAAGGTTATTAGCAGTTGTCATGACAGCGCGTCGCATGACAACCAGAAGGGGGGCGGGCCGTCGTTGCTATGACGAAGATCTATAAATCGAACAGTGGTTCCGGGTAAGGGCAGACTACAATCTGACTGAGACTAAGAGGGAGGAAATCATCAGAGACTCTCATCCCTCTCACCCTCGCCGGTGGGGGGGGGGATGACACATCATCATTAGCTTCGGCTAACGGGAGAAGGGTTCTGGCTAGACAAGGCCTGAGCCACCATTGGACTGAATAACAGCAGAGACGATAGCAATGAAAATACAATCTGATAACATCTGGGCTGAGGCTTCTGTTTATATCAATAAACAACGCTCTTTCAAGAAAGGTATGCTGTCAAGTGTCGAATTCTTACGAAGGTGGAGAATTATTATGGTGGCGGATCGCACTAACGGGGAGAGATAAGGATTGTACAGCCAGTATATGAGACGTCAGGATCATTAAAAGTATGCAACACAGAGGGATTGGATGGAGAGAGGATAACACAAGAAGACGTGATACTGGCCAATTGATCAGAATCTAACAATGGTGTATAGTATATCTGGGGCAGAAGGCTCAAACCAACTATGACTACTGTACATAAGTAAGTCTAAATATATGCATCGACTGCTTGTCCAAGACTACAAAATATGATAGTTGTGGGCAAATGTTTTATTGATTGTGTGTCTGCATGGGGCTGTGTGTGTATAGGCAGGATGAGAAAGGTGTGTGTGTGTGTAGCAGAATGAGAGGTGTGTGTGTGTAGCAGGATGAGAGAGGTGTGTGTGTGTGTAGCAGAATGAGAGAGGTGTGTGTGTGTAGCAGGATGAGAGATGTGTGTGTGTGTGTAGCAGAATGAGAGGTGTGTGTGTGTAGCAGGATGAGAGGTGTGTGTGTGTAGCAGGATAAGAGAGGTGTGTGTGTGTAGCAGGATGAGAGGTGTGTGTGTGTGTGTAGCAGAATGAGAGAGGTGTGTGTGCAGGGAGCGAAATAAACTTTTTGACTCACCGGCCAGTGGAAGAATCTACCCGCCAAGCATATTTCTTACCTGCCAAATTTTTTTGATTACAAAAATATATATATATATATTTTATATAAAAAACAATTTTTTTAAATAAAATATATATTATATAATCATACTTGTAGTTGTATTATCTGCGAGACATCGCCACCACGCAATAAGTCAAAATGCTCGCTATCTGCAAACAGCTCCACTGTCTGTGTGTATACTTGAGTAGCCTCCAGCTCCAGCAAGGATTCTCCGGCGATGCAGCTAGACCCATACTAATACTCTACATTCAGCATGCAAGGATTCTCCGGCGCTGCAGCTGGACCCTATTGGTATAATATTGAGGTTCTTTGGTCTAATCACATTCATCAAGCCCTCAGCTAGAATACGCATTGAATCAATGTTATAAGACATTGATATCAGGAGCTATCTGTAGCTACTGCTAGCCCGCTAGATAACGTTAAGACAATTTAGTTTACTGGGACATATAGATCTAACGTGAGCTAGCTAACAGCTAGCTAACGAGGGAACGGAGGTATTATGCACTCGAGTCGACTATTGCTGGAGCATGTTGATATCAGCAGCTAGCCAGCTAGATACCGTTAGACAATGCCTCGTCATGTATTAAACTAAAAGTGAATAGTTGACTGGGTCATTGTTTAAACAGTAACGGTAGCTCATGGAGGTCCGATCTAGACTAGAGCAGACTGCTACCATTCTGAGAGCTTAACGTTAGCACTAGAGCTGCGGGCGAGCTGCTATCATTCTGAGAGCTTAACATTAGCACTAGATGCTGCGGGCGAGCTGCTACCATTCTGAGAGCTTAACGTTAGCACTAGAGCTGCGGGCGAGCTTCTATCATTCTGAGAGCTTAACGTTAGCACTAGATGCTGCGGGCGAGCTGCTATCATTCTGAGAGCTTAACGTTAGCACTAGCGCTGCGGGCGAGCTGCTATCATTCTGAGAGCTTAACGTTAGCACTAGAGCTGCGGGCGAGCTGCTATCATTCTGAGAGCTTAACGTTAGCACTAGAGCTGCGGGCGAGCTGCTATCATTCTGAGAGCTTAACGTTAGCACTAGATGCTGCGGGCGAGCTGCTATAATTCTGAGAGCTTAACGTTAGCACTAGATGCTGCGGGCGAGCTGCTATCATTCTGAGAGCTTAACGTTAGCACTAGATGCTGCGGGCGAGCTGCTATCATTCTGAGAGCTTAACATTAGCACTAGATGCTGCGGGCGAGCTGCTATCATTCTGAGAGCTTAACGTTAGCACTAGATGCTGCGGGCGAGCTGCTATCATTCTGAGAGCTTAACGTTAGCACTAGATGCTGCGGGCGAGCTGCTATCATTCTGAGAGCTTAACGTTAGCACTAGATGCTGCGGGCGAGCTGCTATCATTCTGAGAGCTTAACGTTAGCACTAGATGCTGCGGGCGAGCTGCTATCATTCTGAGAGCTTAACGTTAGCACTAGATGCTGCGGGCGAGCTGCTATCATTCTGAGAGCTTAACGTTAGCACTAGAGCTGCGGGCGAGCTGCTATCATTCTGAGAGCTTAACGTTAGCACTAGATGTTGCGGGCGAGCTGCTATCATTCTGAGAGCTTAACGTTAGCAGTGGCACTAGAGATGCAATAGTATCCCGCTGCAGGGCTGGCCCGGCTGGGCGGATATTACTCGTTGCCACGTTTTTTTTCAAAATAAGAATATCATACGAACCGAATGCTGCTAACTGCCGGAGCCATCGATATTATGACTCTGATGATCAAAGCACGGAGGGGCGGCTTTTCCTCCCCCACTTTCGTGCATGCATGATGAAACATAATACCGATAATCTAGCGTTTATTTCAGAATGATTCATAAATCAGGCGAGAAATGGCACGATTTCTAAGGAAATGCATTGAAGCGCTGTTTGCTAGAGTTTCTTGGGATTAGACAGGATCACTCTAAAACTATACTCATATTCACCATGGTATAAAACGGAAATGTATGTAAAATTATGTTTTTTGCATGTTGACCGGAAGAAACTCACTGACAATTAGGGCTGACCTTCGAAGCTTTTTTTGGCAATCGAAGCTTCGGGGCCGAGCTTCGATTTTAATTCGAAGCTTCAAAAAAAATTTAAATATGTATATATATACGAATTATATATATATATATATATATTTTTTTTTATCTTATGTTGTGGGACTTGTACAGCACTTTGGTAAACTTTGTTGTTTTTAAATGTGGTCTATAAATAAAGTGGATTGGATTAATTAATTAAGTAGCCCCTTTCGTGACTGTGACGCAGCCAACAAGGTTTCACTCGGCTGCACTGCCATGGGTGCAGTGGGGCTGCTCTCACAGCCAACGACATGACATTACATAATTATGTTGCAACCTTCGTCTATCAAGCAAACAATTATATTATATTTAATTTATAATTATATCAGACAATGCACCTACAAAAGCAGATGATTACAATTAAATTAGCCAACTTGGTAACACATTAGTCATAGCAGCAAAGGCATAGCCTTATTAATGTTTTGTGTGGCGTCGCCGTCGTGTACAACGATACTTAAGTTTTTTAGGTGATTTGACAAAGTTGTTGTAGAGTTGTGATATGCCATTTTCTTCTGGCATATCTGGCACTCGGCTTTTTGGGCATTGTCTTTGCATATATTAAAGTGTAACCACACGTCTGAACTCTTGTTCGTCGACATATCTGCTGCACATATCCTTGTTGTTTTCAACACAGATAATCTCCACATGCTTGTTGTAGAGAGGTGGAGTCGAGGCGCCGCTTACTTTCGTTTCATTGGAATGGAGGCGCAAGATTTTGAACAAAAATTTAAATAAAAAAACTTTATTTTTAAACTTCGATTTTTTTTTTTATGTTCGAAGCTTGTGCCATCGACCGAAGCTTCGAAGCTTCGAAGTATTTAAGACAGCCCTACTGACAATCTACGTGTTTATTAGATCCATAGCTATAATATTTAATATAGTTTTGAGCCCTGCAAACACGCCATGTATCCCTATTCTTTAAAGCGGTGGCGTGCTTACCACATGGTAAACAGCGACCTCTAGGAGCTGATTGAGTTAATGGAGATGTTGAAATTATTGACTCATCTTGTTTTCGTTTTGTTAGTATTTTTTCTGATCTAGTCAGCATATACCTTTTGCTTTATAAAGATACTGGATGGACAGTAGCCTATTTATTGTAAAAAACATAATTTATTAACAGTAATGTTTGTATATTAACTTGATCGATTGACTGATCAAGTGATTTTGTTTGGAGATGATTTTGTTGGAAGACAACTGAACACTGTTTGAAGGTGTACTTGGTTATGTAGGACTAATGATGAAGTGATTGATATATTGAAAGATGGGACATTTTTTAAGGGATTGCAATAAGGGGTAGGACTTGATAAGCATATTGCTTATTCCTGTGCCTTTTCGGACAAGAGACTGTTTTGTTCGTTTATTATTTTATCTTACTTTATTATTTTTCTTTTCACAGCAAATCTATCTTAGATAGATTTTCTTTCTGTCTTTTCTTTTACATTGTTATTTTTTTTTTTTATTGTTCAAAATAAACTCAAATAATACAAACTTGAAAAACATTGTTTCTCATTGCCATAGAGTGGAAAGGATTCCGACAGCCGATGGCCTACATGGAGCCAGAGTACACTGTACTTCTCGGAGAAGCACTTCACGGCTCAGAAAAATACACACTGATTGAGCCGAGTCTCTTGGTACTGCATTAGCCCAGTTAGACGAAGTGGCTGTAACAACGGATACCTGGACATCCCTTGCTGGACTCGTCTCCTACCTTCACACATGGTCATGTTGTTATTTCTAAATAAAAGCTCTTAAATTAACTCTGTATGGAACATTGCCATTGGGGACATCATTTACAGTTGAAAAAAGGCAATATATCACAATATTGTGACTAGGGCTGCACGATACACCGATACTAGAAATGTATTGCAATACTTATTTCAGAAAAACGAGAATGGTTCAATACTTCATTTTATTAGTCGATACTTATAGAAAATATGCATCCGGCGTATTTGAGTGGATGCATGACCGGAGCAGTGTGTGTGTGTGTGTGAGAGAGAGAGAGCACGCTTTGCATAGTGGGCGTGTCAACAGTGTCGACTGAGCATAGGGAAAATAGTCAGACATCCCCAAATGTCTTATTTCATACAAAGTCTCTGAATGGACTTTTGGATTAAATTAAGTTGTATGCAGTGACGAGGTTACTTAACGTTCAGGTCATGGTCATGCTTACATGCTATGCACGCTTAGCTTGCTAACATTAGATAGCAGTGTTCATAACAGGGTTCCCACAGACATTGCAAAATGAAGACTTTTAAGGACTATTTTTCATTCATCAAGGATGTCACTCGAAGGATACAATTCACTTTTAAATGCTGTTTTTTTTAAGCATCTTCTTGGCCTGCTTGCCAGCTAGAGCATCACAGGCGAAGAAATTAGGAAAAGCAGTTAGTGTGCGAGACAGCTGTTATTGATGTTATTAACCCACGTGTTACCACGTCATTCTCCGCCATGCGTAATCTGCCAATGACGCCGTAAGGCGTCTTTGAGATCAATATTTCAAAAATCTGTCATGTCAATCATATTTTACCCACGGAGACTTGAGACTTGCTGTTGATCTCCTCTCAACTCTCCAACGGTTCAAGACCGCCATCTGGTGGCCGATCGGCGAATCGCCCAAACCGGAAGTGACGTGGCAGGAAGTGGTGCTCAACCATATTTCGTCCGGCCACTCGCTATTGCTCCCGGGACTCCAACTTGATACACTGGATAGCAATCCGTTGCCAATAACTCGATAAACAACATGATTTGGACGTATATACTATTATTAGGGGTGTAACGGTACACAACATTTTTTGAAGGGGGCGTGGCGGCAGCATTATGTAGCCGTAATTCCCCCTCTTTCAACATCGACGGCTAGCTCAACTCGTTCGCCGCCTTGCTGTGGATCCTGCGGTGTGTTGGTGACAAGTTCGAATCCCTTCAATTTTTTATTTATTTTTTTTTAACCGGCATTCTTTCGCCGGTTAAGTTTAGGCATTGTTTCGGAGTTGGTTAAGGTTAGGGTTAAGTTTAGGCATTGTTTTTCGGAGTTGGTTAAGGTTAGAAGGGTTAAGTTTAGGCGCTGTTTCGGAGTTGGTTAAGTTTAGAGTTTGCCTTAGAGCATGGCAATATTCTTTCGGAGTTGGTTAACACTTTAAGTGCCGAAAACGTGTTTAGGCGTCCTTCCCCGCCATGCTCAAGTTGCCGAGGACGCCGTAACTCGTCTTTAATATCAATATTTCAAAAATCTGTGATCGGAATCATATTTTCCATCCGCAGCCTTCACACACAGTTCTGAGCTCCTCTCAAACCTCTAGCGGTTCAAGAGCGCCATCTGGTGGCCGATCGGCAGAAGCGCCAAACAGGAAGTTATGTGGTTGAAGTGCTGATCGTCCATATTACTTCCGGGCACTCTCTATAGGTCCCGGGACTCGATCTCGACAATACATAGCGATCCGTTGCCAATAACTCGATAAACAACATGATTTGGACGTATATACTATTATACAACCTGGAAATAGATCGCGTATTTCTACATCCCATAATAGGAATATTTCAGTTCCACGCTCATAGTCCAACGGCGCGAGGAAGATATGGTAAAATTCAGCGTTATTTTTGAACGTGTTCGATATAAACTGCTCTGATGATCATATCACCCACACTAGATGAATGATATAACGCTGCCCACGGAATTATAAACGATCCCCCGCCCATCCGGTCATCATCAGATGATACGTAGAAACTTCTAGAAGTACGTCCAATTGAAATTTTTGATCTCGCACAGATTCCTACCAAACTGTATTTCATCATCAATATAATGCATTTGGGGCTATAAATCACGTTCTGGAGAAAGCTGCAGAAAGAGATGAAAACATACTTATACTTTAGACCATATTTTACTATGAATATGTGAATGAAAAAGTTTAACGTTGCTACACAATGAACAATACATATAGGACCTTGAATGGGCCCTAATAATGGCAATTTAGCAATAGAATTAAAAAAGTTATAGCCCTGCAAAGAAGGGGAACTTTTCCATAGACAAATAGAGCTGGCAAGGGATGGTATATCATGAATTTAGCCTTAGGCAATCAAAGTGTTAAGGTTATGGTTAAGTTTAGGCATTGTTTCGGAGTTGGTTAAGGTTAGGGTTAAGGTTAGGCATTGTTTCGGAGTTGGTTAAGGTTAGGGTTAAGGTTAGGCATTGTTTCGGAGTTGGTTAAGGTTAGAAGGGTTAAGTTTAGGCGCTGTTTCGGAGTTGGTTAAGGTTAGGGTTAAGGTTAGGCATTGTTTCGGAGTTGGTTAAGGTTAGGGTTAAGGTTAGGCATTGTTTCGGAGTTGGTTAAGGTTAGAAGGGTTAAGTTTAGGCGCTGTTTCGGAGTTGGTTAAGGTTAGAGTTTGTCGCAGAGAATGGCAATAGAATGCAGCCTATTTCCGCACTGCCGCTCTCTCGCGCTGCCGCGGTCACATGGGCGTAGTGGCCAATCAGAGAAACGCTGAACACAAGTTGTGTGTGAATGAAAAAGTAGAACGTTGCTACATCCTAAACGATAGAAACTTGACGTTGAATGGGCCATAGTAATGTCAATTTAGCAATACAATTTAAAAAGTTATAGCCCTGCAAAGAAGGGGAACATCTCCATAGATTTACAGTACTGGCAGACAGTGGATTAAGATCAGAATAATCCCTGGCAGATAAAGGGTTAATTAACAGATTGCAGAATGGGTACAGTACAGTACGGCTCAATACACACAAAGACTTTCGTCTTGTTTACATCAGGGTCCCCCATTTTCAATTCATAATGACATTTATGACTAACGTTCTGATACAGAACAAGGTATCAGGTGAGACTTTCGTCTTGTTTACATCAGGGTCCCCCATTTTCAATTCATAATGACATTTATGACTAACGTTCTGATACAGAACAAGGTATCAGGTGAGACTTTCATCTTGTTTACATCAGGGTCCCCCATTTTCAATTCATAATGACATTTATGACTAACGTTCTGATACAGAACAAGGTATCAGGTGAGCTTGTTCCTGTTTGCGGACGACTCAGCCCTGCTGGTCTCTGACAAGAACAAGTTACAGGTTGAAAAAGCCCTCAGCTCGGAACTAGGCAAAATCTGCATCGCCGACAACAAACTATCATTACACATGGTCAAAACAGAGTCCATTCTCTTCGGTTCAAATAACAAACTCAGCAAGACCGACGGCTTCTCGGTTACAGTGGGTGACAATATTGTCACAAGGAAAGATGAAATTACCTACCTGGGTTCCATCCTAGAGGCTAATCTTTCCTGTGACAAAATGGCATCCAATGTAATAAAAAAAGTCAACCAACGAACTTGATTCTTGTACCGGATCTCCTCCCTGGTAAACAAGAATACCCTGAAGACTCTGGCAGGAGCACTCATTCAAAGGTACTACGACTATGCTTGCACCTCATGGTACCAAAGCACCTCAAAGGCACTAAAAAACAAATTACAAACATCTCAAAACAAGCTAGTCAGACTACTGCTTGACCTTACTCCTAGAACCCACCTCACCCCTGCCCACTTTGACAACCTAGGATGGCTTAGAGTAGACGACAGAGTACAGCAACTTGCAATGGGCCTGGTCTACAAGATACACTACGCGACCAAGGTACCCATGTACATGTCAAAATACTTCCCAAAGGTCAGTGAATACCACGATCACAACACCAGAGGGAGCTCCACAAATCATGTTAAACCCAGATTCGGCTCAAACAAGGGACTAAACACGTTTCGCAATTATGCCACATCAATGTGGAACGCCCTACCCAAAGCTGTAAAGGAATGTGAATCACTACCCACTTTCAAAAACACTCTGAAAGAACACCTACGGGAGACTGCAATTCAAAACTGGCCCCTTCAAATGTCCTATAAACCCAGTTGTACAGTAAATGACCAAGTATGGCTTTGTCAGTATTCCAATGTACAGTGTCACCCAACCCCCCAGTACCCACCCACCCCCCCACCTCCAATGTACAGCCCCCACCCACCCACCCAACCCCACCCACCCATCCTGCTCCAATGTACAGTTTCTACATCAAATGTTACACTCTTTTTCTGGACACTTTTTGTATCACAAACAGTACTGTATTTGCAAATCTGATGTCATAAATGTATAGATGTAGCAGTACTGTCTATCTGTATGTCATACATGTCATTTTTGTTATGATGAATTGAAAATGGGGGACCCTGATGTAAACAAGACGAAAGACTTTCTCTGGTCTGCATCCCCTTAACAATTGTATGTATTGAGCTGTACTGTACTGTACCCATTCTGCAATCCGTTAATAAACTTTTCAATCAATCAATCAGACTAGACTTTCGTCTTGTTTACGTCATCAGGGTCCCCCATTTTCAATTCATAATGACATTTATGACTAACGTTATACAGAAAGCTAACGTTATAGTACCTACTGCATATCACTACAGGTGGCTAGACTAAATATAGACAGTCTGCAAAGATTATATGCGAAACACTGATCCAACACCCCTTATTATACCCTCTCGCTCTTTTGCGGTACAAGCACGTCTTTGAGCTCTGTCTCTCCGGCGCAGGGCTGACGCTGGTTGAACTATCTGGGCTGGTCTGTCCGTCTCTCCTGCACTATAGCCACTGAAGTCGAAGACCGAGGGAACCGCATCAGGCTTCAGCTTATTAGTGGTCTTCTGGACAAACCTCCCATCCTCTTCAAAGCCCCCCTCAACAACATAATCCGAGGCAATGAAATGTTGCCCGCAGATCCTCGTCCACTGTCCAACAGGTGTTGGATAGCGCCGCTTCAGTGCAGCCAGCCAACGCGCCAATAAAAGTGGTTTTTTCACTGGTAATTGGTGGAAATGAACCACCGTTCCTCTCTCTTTCATGCGGTAATATTCGTTAGAACAGCCGGGAGCCGTACAAAAAGCACCACCTTTGTCCCGATGTTTGGTAGGCAACATTTTATTTACAGACAGACAGACCCGACAATTCATGTCCATCCATAGGCATCTAACCAACAGTGTATACTAGGAGCCAGACCCAACCAACACCGTGACGTCAGCAACAAAATGGCGGCGCCCATGTTGAAAACAGGGATATTATTATATTTTTCAGACAAATAAGCTAGATTTCACATTTGATTATAGGACCCTGTCTTACACAAGGTACACAACAAACAAACTAGGATCACATTGTTCAATGCTTAATCTCTCCTTTAATACGTTTTGAACATTATTGCCATAAAACAGAACGCAGTTAGTTTCTCTACTTTTTTTTTTATTATTGCAAAACAAAATTATTAAAAGTCAGTACTCAACACACAATACATAATGAAACTAACAATTAAGATGGCTAAAATGACATGCAAGCACAGAAACAGAAAGCAAAAAAAATATATAATAATACTTTACCGTATACAGTGTATATCCAACGAAATGACCAATTATACCAATGTCTTATACAGGATATACCCCTAATACCTGTTATCTAAAACCCTACACACATATGCTCCAGCTCGAACCCCCCCCTCCCGGACCCCTCTTTGGATAGTACCTCCATTATCCCTCGCTCCTAACCAGACACTACCATTATAAGCTGAATGAATGAATGAATGAAAACTTTATTTAACAGATTGCAGAATGGGTACAATACAGTACGGCTCAATACATACAATTGTTAAGGGGATGCAGACCTGAGAAAGACGTTTGTCTTGTTTCCATCAGGGTCCCCCATTTTCAATTCATATAGACATTTATGACATACACAACATACATGACATTTATGGCATAGGGACATATAGGTATTTAGTACTGATACATTTGTGACATAGGCGGTATTCAAATATACAGTACTGTTACCCCTAGATCCTGACAGAGTATATACATATGATGGGGAGGGGACTGTACATTAGGAGGGGGTGGGTGGGTGGGAGGGAAATATACATACGGCGGGGAGGGAATTATATACATGCGGTGGGGAGGAGACTGTCTATTAGGAGGTGGTGGGGGTTTTGGGCATTTACGGTGGCCAGTTTCGAATTGCAGCCTCCCATAGGTGCTCTTTAAGGGCGGTTTTGAATGTGGGCAGGGATTCACATTCCTTTACAGCTTTGGGTAGGGCGTTCCACATTGTTGTGGCATAATTGCGAAACGTGTTTAGTCCCTTGTTTGAGCCGAATCTGGGTTTAACATGATTTGTTGAGCTTCCTCTGGTGTAGTGGTTGTGGTATTCACTGACCTTTGGGAAGTATTTTGACATGTACATGGGCACCCCGGTCGTATAGTGTATCTTGTAGACCAGGCCCATTGCAAGTTGCTGTACTCTGTCGTCTACTCTAAGCCATCCTAGGTTGGCAAAGTGGGCAGGGGTGAGGTGGGTTCTGGGGTTCAGGTCAAGTAGTAGTCTGACCAGTTTGTTTTGTGATGTTTGTAATTTTGTTTTAAGCGCCTTTGAGGTGCTTTGGTACCATGAGGTGCACGCATAGTCATAGTACCCTTGAATGAGTGCTCCTGCCAGAGTCTTCAGGGTATTCTTGTTTACCAGAGAGGAGATCCGGTACAAGAATCTAGTTCGTTGGTTGACTTTTTTTATTACATTGGATGCCATTTTGTCACAGGAAAGATTTGCCTCTAGGATGGAACCCAGGTAGGTAATTTCGTCTTTCCTTGTGACAATATTGTCACCCACTGTAACTGAGAATCCGTCGGTCTTGCTGAGTTTGTTATTTGAACCGAAGAGAATGGACTCTGTTTTGCCCATGTGTAATGATAGTTTGTTATCAGCGAGCCATATGCAGATTTTGCCTAGTTCCGTGCTGATGGTTTTTTCAACCTGCAATTTGTTCTTGTCAGAGACCAGCAGGGCTGAGTCGTCCGCAAACAGGAACAAGTTGCAGTCACAGGCTGACGACATGTCATTTGCATAAATTAGGAAGAGTAGCGGTCCTAGTATGCTTCCTTGTGGAACACCACAGCTCACTGTGAGGGGGGGGGATAGAGTACCGTTTACCTCTACCATCTGTTCTCTCCCCTCCAGGTAGGATTGCATCCAGCTCACTGATAGGCTATCAAAACCAATTGCTTTTAGCTTGTCCATTAGAATGGAGTGATTGACAGTGTCGAAGGCCTTTTGTAGGTCCAGCATGACCATGCCGCAGTATTTGCCAGCGTCCACCTCTTGTTTGATGTGGTCGTTCAAATAGAGGAGGCATGTGTCAGTGGAGTGGGACGTTCTGAAGCCAGATTGGAATTCGTAGATTAGGTTTTTTTCCGCCAGGTACTTTTCGACCTGTTCGTAGACTATTTTCTCCATGACTTTCGAGATGGAGCTAGCTTTTATTCTCTCCACCACTTCTAACCACATTGACATTTTGGATTCATTGAGACCCAGAATTCTTGCTGTAGATATTTCTTGATAAATCACATCGAGATATGTAAGAAACCAAACTTTCCGGCACATTTTTTCCGGTTGAAACCAGCGTGATGCGATCAGCTTTTTAGCTACTGTGATACCCGATAAAACCAATCTCTTTAGCTGTGGATTTACTGCAAACTCAAAAACATCATTCAATAGTAATACAGAGGGATGTACTGGTATATTCCAAGATACGAGTTTTGATAATTGTTGGGTCACATCTTTCCAGAATGCCTTAACTGGTGGGCAGTCCCAATACATGTGCATAAATGTCCCTTCGTCTCCATTTGTACATTGGGAGCATTTGGAGTCTTGTTTAAGACCCATTCTGTTCAGTCTTTATAGGAGTCAAGTATGTCCTGTGAATATAGTTAAGATTGATTTGTTGATGGTCCGGGTTCCTTGATGTAAGTCGGACATTTGCCCATGCTCCTTGCCAATCAAAGTCACTTTCCAGATCTGGTATATCCCTCCTCCAGACAGAGTCTAGTTGGAGGGTTTCATATGAGGACGTTAGTAATTGATGATAAAAACCTGAAACAAAACCTCTCGATGTCTCTCTTTCATAGAAGAATTTGTGGTATCTGTGGTGTTCAATTGGTATGTCTAATGGAACACCGTGAGACTTCAAACATAGCCGTAACTGTATGTAAAAAAGCCATGTGGACTTGGTGAGATTAAATTGTGTGCATATTTCTCCATAACTACAAAAACCCTGGTTGTTAAAAACATCCCCTAATGAGTGTATGCCTTGCTCTTCCCATATAGGGAATCTTATAGGACTTGTTTCAATTAAGAGTGCATTGTTATTGAATAAGGGAGTGTGATTGTGCAATTTTTGTGGGTTAGGATATTTTTTTTGTGTTTCACGCCATATCCGGATCGCATGGGTAATTATGGGGCCAAATTTCCGCTCACAGTGCTTGATTGGTAGTTTAGTGTATGCTATGTCCTTCAGTCTATGTGGGGCTACTATGTTTTCTTCCAATTCTGGAAAAAATCTGGAACTGCCATGCCACCGTCTGCTTTATTTCTCTGTGCGGTGGATCTTTTTATACGTGGTGGTTTGTTATTCCAAATAAATTTGTATGTGGAGGAGTGTAATCTTTTCCAGTAACCCTCTGGAGGGGGTAACGGTAGCATTGAACTGAAGAAGTTGATTCTAGGTAGTACATCCATCTTAACTATTGATATCCTTGCCTGTACTGAGTTTTTAAGTTTTGCCCACCTGTCAAGGTCGTCTTTGATTTTGTTTTGTATTTTTGTGTAATTGTGCTTCACCGTTTGTCTTATGGTGGGGAATATTTCCACTCCCAAGCATCTAAAATGTTTTACCATAGGTATCTCACCTGGGAGGGTTATATCTTTTTTTGCAGGGGTGTTAAGTGGAAGGAAAGCCGACTTCGGCCAATTTATCTTAAATCCCGATAAATCACCAAAGTTCTCAATCAACTTGAGTAGATGAGGCAATGTGGTGTTGGGGCTTTGCATGAACAATATTACGTCGTCCGCATATAAACTAATTTTATGTTGTGTGCCCTTGATTACGATTGGTTCTATGGATTGGGATCGTCTTATATATTGTGCTAAAGGCTCTAATGATAGATCGAATAGTCCGGGACTAAGAGGGCAACCCTGTCTGGCTGAGCGTGATACCGGAAAGATTTTGGAGATGATTGTACCTGTTGTAATCATGGCCGATGGGTCTTTGTATAATACTTTAATCATATCAATGAATCCTTTTCCTAACCCCATCCTTTCTAATACTGCCCATAGATACGACCATTCCAGCCTGTCAAAGGCTTTCATAGCATCCAGGGACAGCATCGCCTTAGGTATGGTGTCGTCCTTGTCTGCATCTAGTACGTGCAGTATTCGTCTTATGTTATCAGTGATCAGGCGACCTCTTATGAAGCCAGTTTGGTCCGGATGAACTAAAGACGTCATATGCTTTTGTAATCTGATGGCTAATACCTTAGAGTACAGTTTGATATCGGTTCCGAGGAGGCTTAAGGGTCTGTAACTACCGCACTCGGTGGGGTCTTTGTCTTTTTTGAGAAGGACTGATATGAGTGCAATATTGTCGTTTTTATGGAAGTTCCCCTCCTTGACTGAGTATAAGATCATATTTAGTAATAAGGGTCCAATTATGTCCCAACAAGAAAGGTACATTTCTGGTGGGATACCGTCTCTTCCAGGAGCCTTACCACTTTGCATTTCGGATATGGCCTTCTTGAGTTCCTCTAGTGTGATCGGTGTTTCTAACTGTTTAGCGTCATCCTCTGAAAGTTTAGGGAGAATAATTTTATTAAGATATGTGTCCATTTTATTTTGATCGAAGGTCGTTTCTGATTTATATAAGTCGGAGTAGAATTCTTTGAATGTATCGTTTATTATTTTGGGGTCTGTTTCAAGTACTTGTTGTGCTCTAATGGTAGTTATATCTGCAAATTTTGCATTAATTCTTAATCGCATGGCTAATAGGTGACTAGGTTTAGAACCTTGGGAGTACTGCTGTTGTCTTGTGCTGCGTATTTGTATTTCCGATTGTTGTCTGTATATGGCATTGATCTCTATTTTTTGTACGTTAACTTGATTTTCTAGTCTAGTTGAGTTGTTGTATTTTAAAGAATTAAATAACGTTGAGTAAAGCGTTTCCAGTTCAGACAGTTTTGTGCATTGATTCTTGCGCATTTTGGAGGAAAAGCTATCAGTGAAATCCTTGATCATTCCCTTTACCGACATCCATATTATTCTGGGGTCTTGCACCGAGATTGCATTCTCCCGTAGGAATACTATAAGAGCTTCTTTGAGTTGTGTAATGAATTCCTTGTTATTAAGCAGCATCGAATTAAAACGCCATCTTGGGGCTCGGGAAGATAGTATACCAAATGTTCCTTTTAGGAGTAAATAACAGTGATCTGATAGTGCATTGGGTATCATTTCCACTTCATATTTATCAAATAGTCTCGGGGATGCAAAGACATAATCTATTCTGGATAATGTGTTATGTCTCGCCGATCGACAAGAGTACTTTCGGGTCGTGGGATTAAGTGAACGCCATAAGTCATTTACACCTGTAATCTTCGACCAATCCTTTAATGCTTTAGATGAATTCTTTTGTTCGCTGGAAAAGGCGAGGTAAGATTTTCTCTACTTTTCTGTGAACGTCTAGCAAAAAAAAATTACTTGGTCCCAAGAAAAGGGTCTCGTGTATTATTGGGTTAGGACATTTACTGTACATTGGAGGGGGTTGGGTTAGGACATTTACAGGGGCCAGTTTCGGATTGCAGTCTCCCGTAGACCTCTTTGAGAGTGGTTTTGAAAGTGGGTAGTGATTCACATTCCTTTACAGCTGTGTACTGTTCCACATTGATGTGGCATAATTGCAAAACGTGTTTAGTCCCTTGTTTGAGCCGAATCTGGGTTTAACATGATTTGTGGAGCTCCCTCTGGTGTTGTGGTCGTGGTATTCACTGACCTTTGGGAAGTATTTTGACATGTACATGGGTACCTTTACCTTAGTCGTGTATATTGTAGACCAGGCCCATTGCAAGTTGCTGTACTCATGTCGTCACGCTACCTGGCCGTGCTATATCTAGATTGGGAAATCGAATGGCCCAAACAAGACCAATTAATTAATAATAAATAATAATGACAAGTAATACATAATAAATATAATTGTCTGCTTTTGGCCCCAAATTGACAACGAAGTTTATGTCGAAGTGCCCAGATATGCCTGTCCTCCTCACCAAAAATATTTTAATTTGAGGATACTTTGGAAGCTTATGCAAAAAGTCTGTATCATTACAAATCAATACAGAGCAAGTGTTGACCTGACATGATATTGCCATGAATAAACTATACAATAACTGGATGATGTCAATTCCCACGTGTAGAGACAATCGAAAGTAAACAAAACAGATACTTCGGTTTGGACTTTGAGCCTTCAAAATAAAAGCATGAAAATACAGAAGGAGAAGAGGAAGAAATACAATAACAGTGTAGAGAGCCACCACTGGCTTACTGAATAATGACAAGTGAAACTGATATAATGTTGGTCAAAGGGGCGTGAAACACTAGGAGGAATAAAGACATGTAGATGTATAGGCTGCGGTAACTCAGTTCATTCTTAATTTTCATTCATTCAGTTTAAATTTTTAAAGAAAAATCCATGATCTCCATCCATCCAACAAAAATATGCTGAGGGGAGTCGGTGTGCAGATAATTCTACACACCGAACAGCCTCCTCTACAACGGCCCTGTCCAGTGATAGCAGGTGTACAAGACTATTTCTATTTGAGTTTTCACAAAGAAACGGATGCTATGACATAAGGCCCAGACCAGTTGCTTTCCGACCTTCCTTCCTTTAGTTTGTTTTATCGCCAACTTTAAAAGTGGAATGATTTCACTTTCCCTTCTTTTATGGTCTCATATGCCTCATTTTGTCTGTCCTGAGAAATATTTTATGTTCTGGTAAAAATCTGAGAAAAATATGAAATGCTTATAATTTAATTGTCCTTTAAAACAATAAAAAAAACATTCATATATTTTCAGGAGCATATTATGTTGCCATCACCTTTGCATGTAGATCTGTGACTCCTGCTGTCTAGGCCTCTTCTCGGACGTGGACAGGTGTGACAGTGGTTGATTTTCTGGTGCTCATGGCCAGTTTACTTTGCCTAAACACTTTTTTTTTCACAGACTCGCGGTAATAAAACACAGAACCGAGTGTAGTAAGTTGCATCACAATATTAGAAAAAAGCTGTCGCAAAAAAAACATTTTGGGTTACAATAATTGCAAAATAATTCTGTGAAATCCTGGTTTGGCATGATGCTGGCAATTTCTGAACCACCAGACTTAAGTAAAAACTGTGATTGAGGTGGTACTGGCATTAACTGACTTTATTTGTAAATCAGAAGCCAACATAGAACACGACTAAATACAAAAGATCTCAGAAAACAAAAGGATAATACGATTAAAAAAAAAGAATAGTTACAGGATTCTTAATTTGTCAGTGGCCCATTAACACTCATTCTGGCTGACTATTCAAAATGATGAAGAAAAAAATTATGTGCCAATCATGTTTTGTATTCATTGATGCATTCATAACTGTGCATCATTTCACATTCTGATTAGTTAATAAATGACCACATCAAAACTTTATTTACTGTAAAACTTCCAATAAAAGGTGCTATAGATAACATTCAGCCACTAGATGTTGCACTGACTACTAGAGCACCAGCATGTCAGACCAAAACAATGGTGCGCTTACATAGGGGTACCATAATGATTATAATTATCATATGCTGTGCCGTCAAAATAAGTTCAGATCAAACTAATTTATACAAACTAGTTTATACTAGTTGTCAGAAACATATTTTAGGTTCAACATTAGGTTGGAAAATATGACGAGCGAGCAAGCCACCATTTTCTTTTTGAAAATGGGAGCAGAAAAACAGGGACCTCTAGTCTAGACTAGCAGCGCAGTTATCCAATAAGTTGCATTCCATACTTCGGTAATCAATACTTTTATTCTGCACCTTTCTAAAAGCTGTGGATGGATTATATATAGATTTAAAAATATATATATATATATATATATATATATACACACATACAAAACGGTTATCTATAGCACCTTTAACAGCCCAGGCTTTTATTCGCTTCAATCACTGAACTCAACCAGCCTATATTCGTGACAGGCATCCACATGGGACAGGTCTTTTAATTCCTTTTGCACACAAATCTTGCTCAGAAAAAAATACTATCAAATAGTTTATTTAAACCAGTATGAATATTACTTTTATACAAATTTGAATTTAACATATCAATTACGAATTATTAATTTGATCTCACTCAAGAGACCACGCTACTGAATGTAGAGAAATTAGGCTTGGTTTTCAGTTGCCTCTAGATGTAGTGGAGTAAACAGAACAATTCACTGCATGTTTTGAAACGCAGTGGTGACAAGTTATTTTTTATAAAATGATGCCACGTAATTTACTTTGCACCTAATCTCAATTTAACCATTATTTAACCTCGAAAGGACACTTCCCTCATTTACTGTGACGTTGCGTATAGTTAGAGATAAGATAGCACAAAGATAAACACATGTGATCACAACACAAAAGAAAAGATGAAAACAAGAAAATCAGCTAAACACAATTACAAAAGGTCAATGGTTAATGATCAAAGCTTTGAATTGAAAAAGTTGTAAGAAAATCTTTTTCCAAGAGTATGGAAAAGTAAAGGAGCACTCGCCTGATATCCTAGAGCTCTCAACAGTTTTACACGCATTGATTTAGTTTGACAAGTTACTGAGAGTTAATGAGTTTGAGTATGTCAGTGATGTCATCAGAGGACACTGAATCAAACCCATTGGCACGCTCGCAGGAACAGTCTGATGGGTGCAAGGCCAACCATTTCCAACTGCACAGGCTGATGGGTGCACCCATTTGTCAATTGCTTGGCTTGAAGAGAACCTGTTTGCACAGAGATTGGTGGGGTGGCGGAGCTGGGGGTGAGTCTATACAGATTTACCTGTGCAGTACAATTTTGGCATAAAACCATCCTTGCGCCTCCACCCGCTCTGACCAGGACTTAAGCGCAGACGCTGGTTCTCCGAGCCATTTTCGTGATGGTAGTCTGGGTGAGGGTGCACATGGGAACCCCTGTCCAAATTCCAACAAGTTTATTCTTTATCAATGTTAGACTGTGCATTTCATCCCAATTTGAAGTAAAACCTTCAACTGAAGGAACCTTCTATACAGTTAATCACAACAAGCTATTTAAGCTTTACACTTAGTTATTGATTTATTATACTGTGCTGGCTGGAAAATGTTTTATGGTATATAGGCTATATAACATTTTGTAAGTATCAAGTCTGTAGGAGGAATCATCATTTGTTTGTTTGGTGCGTAAAAAACAGTAGAAAGTATTCTGTTGAAAAGAGATGGTTCGCACTAAAAATATATAACTTTTACAAACATTTAATGTTCTCATTATACAGATTTGTATTTTCTATAAATAGAGACATCGTACACAAATGTTTCAACTAGTGCCTTTGTCAGTGTGCAGGCTTCCAGAGGTTTGGACAAATCCCAAGTGTAAGACACGAAAATAAACGATCCATTCATTGATAATCGAATGACATGGGTAGGTATAGCCTAATATACGTATAATTATCTACATGTAGATATTGCCAATGTATCTCTTTGGCCTTGGTTTTTGTGACATAGCCAGGCTCATTATTGTTCTTAAAAGGGAATGAGAGGAGCTGATCTATTGGCCATAACACTAAACAGAACCATCTCAAACTCCACCCCCTTTTCTTAGGAAAGCAACGGTTGTGATTGGAGGATCAAGAACAATTTAATTGAACAATTGAATTGAACCATTGAAACTCCTCCTCCTAATTACAGCTCAATTCAATTATATAAATTCTTTGTGAAATGTTGTGATAACCAAAAGCTATTTTCCCCCCATTTCCATCATTATGTTGAGCTGTAATTAACAACACATTGTGTCTTCTGATGATCACTGGTGGCCATATCCAAACTCATTAACTCTCAAACTAAATGAATGTGTGCAAAATGGTAGTTTTGTGATGCGTGATATTATATGCAAAATAAATCAGCATTGATTTTCAGTGAAGGGCCCCTCTGAACAGAAACACTAAACGTATATGTACAAGTACCTGAAAACTGTATTTAAGTACAAGTAAATTAACTTACATGTACTCTCCACTGCTGTTCAACTGTGAGGTTCATGGGCAGAAAACAGACCAAGAGTATAGTACCTACTTCAATGGAGGTAGATACATTATTCACTTTAAATAAAAGGTATCAAGCATTTTTGGTGTTTAAAAATGAAAAAAGAAAAGAAAATATGACATTTTCTTAAGAGTCTTAACACTTTGAGTGCCAGCGATGTGTTATGTCGTCTTATCATGCCCCCTGTTGAGTTTTATTTTTACTTTTTTGCGATCTGAATTCATATTTCATCAACAGAGTCTCCCGTTGGTACAGCAGCCCCTCTAGGAGCTCAGATGGGAAAATACCGCCCCCTATCGTCTATCCCTGTGTAACTGCAGGCCATTCGATTAGACTGGTGGATCTGTGTGGGGGAGCCAACTGGCTCCATTATGCTGGCGAGGAATCTGATGATGAGGGAAGTAATCGCGAGTTGGAAAGCAGCCTGGAATATATATTTACAGCAGCCAATAATCAATCAATAAATGCGATCGATATTTGGAATGGCGATCAGGAATTGGAATAATCTTTTTGGAGAACATCTGATCTAAGGTAAGGAGTCTATGTTACCAGTTTTAGGATAATCAGAGCTGTATTCACTGAGATAACAGCGTGTCCCGTATGTGTATATGTGTGTGTGATGTTGAGGAAATGAGAGAATCGATTTCTCGGCTCGCTTCTATAGCGTGCATAAGTACACATATACTATCGATAATCTAGCGTTTATTTGAAAACTATTCATAAATAGGCCGACAAATGACAACGTGTCTAGTGTATTCGAGAATATTCCAATAAATGCTGTTTATGAGGGAATCTTTCTATTTTCCGGACATTTTCGAGAAAACGATATAGCTTTTCGAAATGCTATAAAAAGGATATGAACCGATTAAAAAACAATCCGTTTCGACAATGTTGACTGCAAACAAGTCATTGAT
Organism: Notolepis coatsorum; assembly: GCF_963971535.1. Classification (NCBI taxonomy): domain Eukaryota; kingdom Metazoa; phylum Chordata; class Actinopteri; order Aulopiformes; family Paralepididae; genus Notolepis; species Notolepis coatsorum. The sequence goes on from NC_140181.1 coordinate 21,579,040, forward strand.
AAGCGACTGGCAGATTAGACACATGGCCATAATTTAAACCATAGATTATGCGTTTTTAACGCCATCATTGAAGTGGATGATGGCACTCAAGGACATTAATCAACGTTATGGCTGGCACTGAAACTGTTAAGGTGATGCAATTTCTTCCAGACACAAGGATTCAGCATCCTCTAATGGCATATATGAAGGACAAATGAAAACTCATACCTCGGACATGAATGTCTGACAGTTACATATCTCCCTGTAACAGTCAGACATTAATAAGGTTTGCTAAACTTGTGATAACAGATCTGTATCGGGGTCGTCATGGTGCTCCTTCTTTTGGTGATGGCGCTGAACATGGTTCTTCAGGCTGATATTGTGGTTGAACTGAAGGGGGCAGAGTTGACACTTGTAGGGCCGTTCACCAGTGTGGACGCGTGTGTGACACTTTAGCTGGGAGGCTTGAGCAAAAGCACGGCTGCACACCTGCAGGAACAGAATAAAGGATGAAGTGAAGACTAAATATTATTAAAAGTTGGTGACCATTATTTATTAAATCATATTAATCTGCCTTACCAAGGCATCTAAAGCCTCATATCATATTCTATCATTATAAACAAAACACTTATTGAACAAAACTAAGAGTCTAAAAGCCCCACTAGCACCCCCTAGAGACTGTGCCGTTTCTTACATCCAACCGAACCAAATTGGTTGAACGGGCTGATCAAGTGGCTGGCAATGCCATCTTTAGAGCCCTGCCTTCTCGCTAGCATTCTTGCATCGCTCTTCATAATGCTTCATAAAGGGGTCATGAATGTTCACATCAAACGGTTTTACTTGTAATTGCAATGAATTGCTTGTAATTACTTATAGTTTTACAATAAATTGCCTTGTTAATTCGGTCACTGACCACAAAGCACTATTAAGTTATTACCATTAACACTAATTCAAGATGTAAATTTTTTACACAGACACACATACAAAAGGAAATAATAAAAACACATTATAAATAGGGATGCACCGAATGGGAAATTCTTGGCCGAAACGGAATACCAAAAATAGGAAACAGTTGGCCAAAAACCGAATGCCGAATATGATTAATATATTCACCACGGTATAAAACGGGAACGTATGGATGGACAAATTATTTCTTTTTTGCATCTTGAACGGAAGGTTCTTACTGTCAATTGACAAGGATATTGGATCCATAGCTATAATATAAAATATAGATTTAGCTCTACAAACAACGTGACGCACAGTGTAATGAAAACCTGGCCTAGTTACAGCGGCCCCGTCTAATGGCTGGCACCCAATGAGTTAACTTACCAGAAAAATCTATTTCAATTGAATATTTCAAAATGTTTCATGAGTATCCTCATCCTTTTTAGCTTTAGATAAATTTTGCTCTTTTGTATATTTCCATGAATTATTATATGTATTGTGTGTTATCTTTCCACTCCACACTATGGTAGTGCTTGTGCCAGCACAGGAGATACGATAATTTTCTTTGTTATATAGGCTATATACATATTTAAATCAATATCTTCCTTTTGAATAAAATAGGCTCAGGAATCAGGATTGTTAAAGCTAATTAGGCTAATCCATGTGAAAAAGAGTAGCATAGTAAATGTATGCACACACACGAGGGAGAATAGCTTATAGCTGATGGTTACTGTAGTGGCTACTGAGTCATAATTCACGGCGTTCTAGCCTACATCAAGTTTCTTTAATAGTTGTCATACAGAAGTACAGAATACTTTTGTACAAAATGCTTCTTACTGTTGCGCTCCAGAGACTGTGCATGACAAGATAAGTATGAAATAAAAACATAGTAAAAATTAGAAGTAAAAAAAGAGGTCACAGTGTTCAGTTTAGACATATGTACAATGTTCGTAGACGTAGTTACCATACAATATACAATACTGTGCAGTGTACTAATATACAATACTATATAGTGCAAGGCATAAATGGACGAGGTGCAGTTTAGGTACAATTCACAGTAGGTGTACGAGTTGTAGTGCAAATCCTTTATCAATAAATATAAAGTGTAAGTGTGTTTGTGTGATCTAAAGTGTGGAGAGTGGGTGCTGCAGTGTGTTGTTTGTTTGAGTGAGTGTGTGCTTGTGGGTGTGTGTGCTGTGTGCATTTGATGGTTGTTGCATAGTGATTATTGTTCGTTTAGCGATTATTGTTCGTTTAGCAGCCTGATGGCCTGGGGATAGAAGCTCCTTCTGAGTCTTTCTGTGCTCGCCATAAGACTCCGGTATCGCTTGCCTGACGGCAGCAGTTCAAAGAGGCAGTTGTTCGGGTGGCTCGAGTCCTTAATAATTCTCTTAGCCTTCCCCTTGCACCGCTTGTTGTAAATGTTCTGGAGGGTGGGAAGCCCCCCTCTAATTGTGCGTTCGGCTGAACGTGTCACTCTTTGTAGTCTGCTACGGTCTTGTGCAGTGCTATTCCCAAACCAGGAGGTGATGTTGCCGGTCAGGATGCTCTCTATTGTACATGAGTAGAAGTTCCTAAGGATCTTCTGACTGACTTGGAACTTCCTTAGGCGCCTGAGGAAGTAGAGGCGTTGTCGTGCCTTCTTCACAACACTGTCAATGTGTGTGGTCCATGTCAAGTCCTCGGATATGTGGGCTCCGAGGTACTTGAAACTGTTCACTCTCTCAACTGGTGCCCCGTCGATGCTGAGGGGGCTGTAGTCCTTGACCCCCGACCTCCTGAAGTCCACAATCATCTCTTTTGTTTTGCTGACGTTCAGGGAGAGGCAGTTCTCCTGACACCACTGTGACAGGTTCTCTACCTCTTCCAGGTAGGCCCTTTCGTCGTTGGCAGAGATCAGGCCCACCACTACTGTGTCATCAGCAAATTTGATGATGGTGTTGTTGTTCCGCTGTGCTACGCAGTCATGTGTGTACAGGGAGTAGAGGAGGGGGCTCAGAACACAGCCCTGGGGGGCCCCTATGTTGAGCGTGATGGATGAGGAGGTGCAGTTGCCGGCTCTTACCACCTGGGGTCTGCCCGTCAGGAAGTCCAGGACCCACTGGCACAGGTCATAGTTCAAGCCCAGGTCCCTGAGCTTGGCTATGAGTTTGGAGGGGACTATGGTATTGAATGCTGAGCTGTAGTCGATGAACAGCATGGAAGGACTGTTGTATTTACTACATCTCCCGTGACTCTTAGTGGGGGATGACGTAGCTTAACAGTTTGAGTGCCAACCATGGGAAACATGGTTAAATGCCAGGACCCACTTCAATGATAGCGCTCTAAACGCATGATCTGTCTTAAATGATGGCTAATCTGCCTGTCGTTTATCAATGACTTGTTTGCAGTCAACAGTCGAAATATTATCGGTTCATTTTCGTTTTATAGCATTTTGAAAAGCCCTCGTTTTTCAGGAAAATATATAGATTCCGTGATAAAAGGCATTTCCTGGAATATTCTAGCATACACAAAAACGTTGTAATTTTTCGGCCTATTTATGAATCGTTTTCAAATAAACGCTAGATTATCGATAGTATATGTGTACTTATGCACGCTATAGAGGCGGGCTGAAAAATCGATTCTCTCATTTCCTCATCAGCGATCACAGCCACACACACACACGCATAGGGCAAACGGTGATATCTCTGTGAAAACAGCTCTGATTATCCTAAGACTGGTAAAATAAATTCCTTACCCGAGATCAGATGTTATCCAAAAAGATTATTCCAATTCCTGATCGCCATTCCAAATATCGATCACGCTTATTGATTACAGTGTTGGGTCCTGTAAATACATAATCCACGCGTTTTCCGGGCCGGCGAGCACAATCGATCCTTCAGTTGGCTTGACGGAAAAGTAAAATGAGCAAACTGGCCACCCCCCCTGCATCAGTGTAAAGTAATGGGGTGCAGTTACACAGGGAGAGACGGTAGGGGGCAGTATCTTCCGAATTGAGCTCAGAGAGACTCTGCAGCACTAACCCGAGGCTCGATTGATGAAATATGAATTCAAATCGCCAATAAAAAAAAAGACAAACAAACGCTATATAGCGTCGGGGACACTCAAAGGTCGGCATGAACTAACAACAAAACGTGTCCGTGGCACTCGATGTGTTAACACTTTCAGAGCCCAAGCTTAACCTTGATTTACCGGTTGAATGCCCACCATCCACTTCAATGTTAGCATTAAAAACGCCTAATCTATGTTTTAAATTATGGCTATGTGTCTAATCTGCCCGTCGCTTATCAATGACTCATTTTCCAGTCAACATTGTCAAAGTGGATTGTTTTTTTATCGGTTCATTTTCGTTTTATAGCATTTTGAAAAGCCCTCGTGTTCAAGGAAAATATAAAGATTCCATTATAAAAGACGTTTACTGGAATATTCTAGAATACACAAACTTTGTCATTTTTCGGCCTATTTATGAATAGTTTTCAAATAAACGCTAGATTATCGATAGTATATGTGTACGTATGCACGCTAGATACGAAAGCTTAAAAATCTATTCTCTGATTTCCTCATCAGCGATCGCGCACCAGAGACACATAGGGCAAACGCCGAGATCTCAGCAAATACAACTGATTATCCCAAGACTGGTAAAATAGATTCCTTACCTCAGATCAGATGTTCTCCAAAAAGATCATTCAAATTCCTGATCGCCATTCCAAATATCGATCACACTTATTGATTGAGTATTGGCTACTGTGAATATATATTCCAGGCTGATTCCCGTCCCGCGATGACTTCCATGTTGAGCAGACAGCTTGCCAGCTCAAGGAGCCAGCTGGCTCCGCCTCTACATATCGACTGATCTGATAAGCGACTGACCTGCAGTTACACAGGGATAGCTGCCGCGATTACCGCATTACCGCGGTATCGCTGTTACATCACGGCCACCGCAGAGTAGGCTGAATACTAGGGATGCCCCGATCGATCGGCCACCGATCGTTATCGGCCGATAATCAGTATAAATATGCGATCGGTGATCGGTGATAATGCTTTATTTTCGCCGATCGTCAAAACAGATCTCACTCGCTGAGTTCTGTCTCAGACACCGGGAGCTGCACACAGTGCTGCGCGTCTGCTCCTCCTCCAGCTCCTCCCGCACGCATGTAAACACGGGTCTAGTCTAGTCTAGTGGGACGGGACCTCCATGAGCTAACGTTAGCTACCGTTACAAAATGACCCAGTCAACTATTCACTTTTAGTTTAATACATGATGAGGCATTGTCTAACTGAACGGTATCTAGCCGGCTAGCTACTGATAGCTCCTGATATCAACAAATGCTCCAGCAATAGTCTAGTTATCTAGTACTAGTGTATGATACCTCTGTTAGCTCACGTTAGCTTAGCTCACTGTTCAAAACGAAATGTCCCATTCAACTAAATAGTTCACTGAGGCGTTGTCTTAACGTTATATTTCCGGCTAGCAGTAGCCACAGACAGCTCCTGATATCAATGTCTTATAACACTCATTCGATGCATATTCGAAGCCCGGCTTGCGTCGCAGTCACTAACGGGGATAGCTGAGGGAGTAGGGTATATCTGCAGAGCCTAGGGTAAATCTGCAGAGCCGAATGTGATTTGATCAAAGCAGAGTATACACACAGACAGTGGAGATAGCGAGCATTTTGACTTGTTGCGTGGTGGCGTTGTCTCGCAGATAATACAACTACAAGTACAAGTCTAATTATATAATATATATATATATTTTTTTTATTTTTTTTTATTAATCAAAAACTATCGGTATCGGATCGGTATCGGCCGATATGGCTCAAGACGATCAGTGATCGGTATCGGTGGCAAAAAACGTGATCGGGGCATCCCTACTGAATACCGTGTCACCGCTGTTTTTTATAATAATAATAATAAATTACCCTCCTCTCGTTGGGCTTGCGGCTCTGCAGATATACCCTACTCCACTATCGAGGTTCCAAGCGACCCTATTGGGTACCAGAAAAGTCACGTGAAACATTGCAGACCACTGATTGGTCAGAAGAGAGACGCGTCACACGTTGTAGCGTCATGCAGTGTGTTACCACCAATCGGCAAGCGCGTATTAGGTTTTTACTTCCTGAATGTCAGCTCATCACAACACGGCTAATAACGTTAGCTTTAACTCTCCGCCGGAGTGGACTACCATCGCTCCTAAGGAGTACTAAACGAGACATAATGATTTTACTGTCTGCAACGAATGTTATAATAAAAGCCCTTCGTTCTATACACTTGTCTGATTGAAAACTTTATTAACAGACCGCAGAATGGGACAACTCAGCACGCTCTGAGCAAAGAAAGGAACTGAGATATGAATAGAGTATTGCTTGCCTTGCTATTGTCCGGTAAATACGCTGATGTTATTGAACGTATAACTATATAATGTTAATGCCACAAAACGAATGCCTTTATTATAAAGTAGTAACTTTATAGTAATAATAATAAGAAAGGGTCGGGGGGGTTAGGGGTAACCACCCCTGCCCGCGACACCGAGTGAACGGCGCACGACCAGAGGGGAAACTTCGAATCCGTGTTTCACTTTCAATAACTAATGCGTGCTTGCCGAATCCCAAACAATATTCATGCTGCAAAGTCATCCTCTAAAGATAGACATTTAGACTAGAGGCAGGCTATATGCTATAAAGAGTAGACTACTACTAAAAAAAAAATGCATTCAAACTTTTTTTTTTAATTTTTTGTGTGCGTGCGGTAATAACCGCGGCGGTAGGAAATATTTTGCAAATTTGTGCGGTAAGGAAATCATCAATACCGCGGCAGCTCTAGGATAGACGATAGATTTTTTCACATCTGAGCTCCTACAGGGGCTGCTGTACCAACGGGAGACTCGGTTGATGAAATATGAATTCAGATCGCTAATAAAAAAATAAAACGCTAATAAACGTTGTGGGCATTCAGGCATTGGGCTGATAAAACGAGTTATGACGTCATGGGCACTGAAAGTGTTAAGAGAGACGGGTGAAATAGGAATGGAAGCGTTGTTAGCTAACTTAGTTATCAACCAACGTTAGTTTAAAAGGTTTTTTAACCGCAACGGGCATATAGTAATGGCGAGGATATAAAGCATGTTAAAGACGCATTTATTGGACGCGTTGCTCGCAACGCGAGCGTCGTTAGCTAGCATAACTTAGTTATCAGCTAACGTTAGTTTAACGGAGTTTACATAGAAACAGCGCGACTCCCAAGAGGAGTTATCACAGGCTGTAGAACGCAGGACTGAAGAGCTGCCAAGCTGTAAAGTGTGGGTAGTGCTCAGCCCCTCCCTGCAGCTGGAGCGTTATGTGACTCTCGAGTCCTGGCTCTAGGCAGGATCACGAGAGAAGTTAAAGGGGAACTATTTTACTATTCCTAGCACTATTTGGGCAACTTTACACAATTCCTGTGAGTCTATTGAAGACATCTGTACAGTTTTTTTCAAAAAAATGCATTGGTTTATATTTCTAATCAAGTACTCAAAACCATCATTTTTCAGCCTCCGGATTTCAGGCTGTTATGGCCTGGCTCCGCCCATAAGCACTTTGAGTGACAGTCAGTCCACAGTCTGCGAGAGAGAGAGAGCGAGAGAGAGGCCAGCCGAGCGAGAGCGAGTGGGGAATGTCCCCACAACGCGCATGTGGTTTAGCAGCTTTCATGCGAGAGAAACAGGAGAGGATATCAGGGAAGACAGCTTTCATGTGAGAGAAACAGGAGAGGATATCAGGGAAGACAGCTTTCATGCGAGAGAAACAGGAGAGGATATCAGGGAAGACTCTTCCCTGATATCCTCTCCCGTTTCTCTCACATGAAAGCTGCTAAACCACACGCGCGTTGTGGGGACATTCCCCACTCGCTCTCGCTCGGCTGGCAGCTAGAGGGGGGCGGGCGTTATTATGCAAATGAGCACCATCTGACGTCCCGAATACGCTAATTTTCAGATGACTCACTTGAGGGAGGGACATTATTGTGAGAGGAGAATTGGAAGAATGCGCCAAATCTAGAATTAGAGACATAGATCCTATTACTATAAGTCCACATAGCTAGAAAATAACCCTAAACACTGGAAAAGGTAATTTATAAGATAGTTCCCCTTTAATTATATTTTGAATGTGATTCACTGTGCATTAGTTACATTACACGTTGCGCATGTTATGACTGTAGCCGCGTTTTGATTACGTCATCACAACAACACGTTAGGTTAGGACATTCAGTTATATTCTTTCTGTGCTAAAACCCTTTCGGCCGAAAGGGCATTTTTTTAACCATTTTCGGCCGATATGTTTCGGTGGCCGAATATTCGGTGCATCCCTAATTATAAACAACCAACTAAATACAATTCTGTAATTTTATTTCATGTTATACAATACATATTTAAACAAGAAAATACTGCTCACCTTGCACTTGAAGGGCTTATTATCACTGCTATGGGACAGCATGTGTCTTTTCAAGTGATTGCCATTTGAAAACTGCTTGTGGCAGGTTTTACACTGTAAGATAAACTTCTTGTGCTCTTTGAAGTGAAGTTGTCGTTCCTTTATGCTGCTAAACCTTTGGGGACATTCTGAACACAAGTAGGGGTCTTTCTCGGAATGGCTTTCTTCCTGGTGGTTTTGTTTGTCCTCCCATGTTGCCAACTGCTTAAAGCAATACCTGCAGGTGTTAGGTCTAACTTTACAGTCCATTTTGTGGATTTTGAGACTGATCTCGCACACACAGCGAACCCCGCATTCAGAACATATCATCATGAATGGACCTTTACCCACTTCATGGCACTTGTGGTTAGGGTTGGTGTAAGTGACACCGCAGTCTGGGCACAGCCGTGGGGTGCGGCGCGTAGATCTCTTGTTGGTGCTCTTGGGTCTTGGTTTGCGACTTTGTTTTATTTTACTCTTCTTCTCAGAGTCCGACTCAGAGTCTTCTTCCTCGTCGTCGTCGTCCTCCTCCTCCCAGTCTTCATCATGCTCATCATCCTCCTCCTCCCCTTCCTCCTCCTCCTCTTCCTCCTCCTCCACTTCCTCCTGCTTCAGCTCTTCGTCCTTGTCGTCCTCAGTTTGCCAATCGTCCCACTCGGGCCAACTGACAGCCAGCAACGGTTTGTTTTCCGCATTCTCAATTTCTCCATTTTCTTTCTCCCCCTGTTCCTGCTGTCCATCCTCTACATTGCCGTCACTCACTACTTCCATCTCCTCCTCCTCCTCCTCCTCCTCCTCCTCCTCCAAGCCACCAAACACATTCTCTTCCGCACTCTTCTCCCCGTCAGAATCTATAGCTACTTCCAGTTCTACAAACGGCTTTTCTGTCTTCGTGTCATCCGCTTTGCCTCGTCGTTTGTTTATGCCCGTCCCCTCTGGCGTCTCCATGTGTCCTTTTCCTTGGTCAGGAGGATTAACCAGCTCATCAGATACCTACAGTAGGGCACAGGACAAATCACTTTCACTTCACAATCATTTTCTTAATTATTGATCTGTTGATTATTTTAATTATCAATTAATAGATGAATCAAATGACTCTTACAAAAAGTTTGCACCTTTTGCAATGAGACATTTGAAAGTTAATTGTAGTTTATATCTCTTATTATATTAGTTAGAAACCAGCAAGCCAAGAATCAAAATCTTATCTTAATTATGTGATGCTAATAGCTAGGGATGGGAATTGATAAGATTTGATCGATACGATTCCATTATCGATTCTGCTTATCGATCAGATTCCTTATCGATTCCTGCTATATTTATAATTTCAATGGGAAATGCAACAGAACTAAGCCCCCATGTCAGAAAAATACAAAAACTGTAAAAAGAAAATTAACTATACACTTAAATAAAAGAATGTATTTGATATTCTCTTAAACTAATTTTATCTATTGAACTGTAGTTGCATTCAACATGTTATTGCAAAAATGCGTTATCAATAACCTATACCTGTATAAATAAAGGTTACAAGTAAAAACATAACTGACACAACATAACTAAGTAACGTAAATCAAACTCCTCTGATGTCATCTCATCTGGCGCACACGCACACACAGAAAGGGCTCCTTGTGCTAATTGAACCAGTAGAAAGAGCCCCGCTGGCCCCCACCCTTCCTAGCTCAGCTGTGTTCTGTCTATGTCTGAATGCGTTAGCGGTAGGGATGTCCGATATTATCGGCCTACCGATATTATCGGCCGATATTGGCATTAAAACGTGATGTCGGAAAATATCGGTATCGGTTTTCAATTATTATTATAATTTTTTTTACATTTCTATAACCTTTATTTACCCAAGCAAGCAAGTAAGAACACATTCTTATTGTCAAAAGTATGCATAATGTTGTGTTAATTCCACAACAAGAGATATGTAATGTTAATTACCTGAAATTGTTCCGTTTTTTGGGGGGGGAAACCCTGCATATATCGGTATCGGTTGATAATGGTTGATATCGGTATCGGAAATTAAGAGTTGGACAATATCGGTATATCTGTAAAAAAGCCAATATCGAGCATCCCTAGTTAGCGGCTAACGTTAGTTTACCACGTAAATTAATTACTAGGATGCAAAGAATTGGAATTTTCACTGCACATAGAAACAGCGGGAGCATTTCGGGAGCATATGCGAATATTTATACAGTGAAAGCATTCGTTTTTCACTTAGGTTTTCCTAGTCAAGGAATCAAATAGTCTGCTATGGCTGCATGCGTGGCTATAACATTGTTTTAAAATGCGCAACTGTCGGAAAAACATTGCATCGATAAGAGGAATCGATAGTCACGGAGGCATGCGATTCCAGGAATCGGACAATTAGGAACCGGCTCCCAACGCGATTCCCATCCCTACTACCGTAAATCCTCTAATATTGGACGGGTCTTGTATTTACCTCAGCTGCAAAGAGCACCAGGCCTTTATTAGAGAGGCTTATATAAGAGGCAGGCCTTAATTTCACAAACTGGCCAATTGTAATTGTGAAACTGTGGTGGATTAACGTAATTCACACACTGAAGTTGGAACTGTCTATAGGTTGCGGGGTCCGGGGACAATTTAGCGTGTGGTACCTTCTCGACTCTACCCGAGTCGAATCGAGTTGATAACATTCAGTAGCTTTAGCTAACGCTATCATAGCCATCATGATATGTAATGTCAACTGGACAACGCCAGCCCCGCCTGCCAACGCCCTATAGATAGCGATTAGCGAACGTTAACTAACGTTTGCAAAACAAAGGCAACGTCATCCAGCCGACACCACAGATCTAGCTATGACAACGTTAGCTAACGCTAATGCCAACAAAGTGAGAGTAGGGAACGGTAGAGAGAGGCAGCACTTTATTTGCATTGACAAGAGTTTCTCATTCTATATCACGGCACGCTTTTGTTTTTTTGTTTTTTGTGACCTTGTATAGGAAGCCGGCCTGTATTTGTCTGCATGTATCAAACCCCCGTCCATTATAAGAGGCCCGTCCTCTATTTAAATACCCTCCACTATTAGAGGATTTACGGTAATAGCATGCATGCCTTGGAGATGCTCCATTGATAAGGACCATACAGTATAAAAGCTGACACTCTATTGTCTTAGAGGGAAAGAGGGAAATGTAATTTAAAACAGCTGTGTGTTCGCACTACTCTTAAAAGCATGTGTATTTCTGTTTGTGTGGTGACTTTCTGGAATAGATTAGATGACAAAATGAAAAATAACATAGGTAAAAATTAAATACAGTTGAGCGAGTGATTCTTGAAAGGTACAGTAAAGAGGAGGTTATAAGTCATTAACACATTGGGCGCCAGTGGTTGAGCACCAATCACGAGAAAAGTCGGGTTTTGGACGTTATTTCTTTTATTCGCTATATCCATTCATAATTCATCCATCCAGCCTGATGTTATCATTGGGAATGGCTCTGAGATCGCAAACGGCCAATACCGCCGCCTAATGCCTTGCGGTCGGTATTGCACATCATTGGAATCCCTCTGGCTTGGGCTGTGCATCGATCTAAGAAGTCTGGTCCGGGTTTTCCTTCTTGGGCATGAGTAACGTTATAACACACGGATTGGGGACACTGGAGAACCGTGGATTCATGTGTTTGTGGATAAATGTTGGACACATGACGCGATCAATATTTGGAAATGGCGATCAGATAATTGGATTCTTCTTTTTGCAGTACACCATAGACGAGGTAAGGACTCTATGTTACCAATCTTGTGTTGATCCGATGATTTTTTCGCAGCAATCACAGCGTGTGCGTGTGTGTGCCGTTGGCTGCGATCAAAGCACGGAGGGGCGGCTTTTCCTCCCCCACTTTCGTGCATGCATGATGAAACATAATGCCGATAATCTAGCGTTTATTTCAGAATGATTCATAAATCAGGCGAGAAATGGCACGATTTCTAAGGAAATGCATTGAAGCGCTGTTTGCTGGAGTTTCTTGGGATTATACAGGATCACTCTAAAACTATACTCTTATTCACCATGGTATAAAACGGAAATGTATGTAAAATTATGTTTTTTGCATGTTGACCGGAAGAAACTCACTGATTAGGGCTGACCTTCGAAGCTTTTTTTGGCAATCGAAGCTTCGGGGCCGAGCTTCGATTTTAATTCGAAGCTTGAAAAAAAATGTATATGTATATATATATATATATATATATATGAATTATAATTATATATTTTTTTTATTATTATTTTTTTTATCTTATGTTGTGGGACTTGTACAGCACTTTGGTAAACTTTGTTGTTTTTAAATGTGCTCTATAAATAAAGTGGATTGGATTAATTAATTAAGTAGCCCCTTTCGTGACTGTGACGCAGCCAACAAGGTTTCACTCGGCTGCGCTGCCTGGGTGCAGTGGGGCTGCTCTCACAGCCAACGACATGACATTACATAATTATGTTGCAACCTTCGTCTATCAAGCAAACAATTATATTATATTTAATTTATAATTATATCAGACAATGCACCTACAAAAGCAGATGATTACAATTAAATTAGCCAACTTGGTAACACATTAGTCATAGCAGCAAAGGCATAGCCTTATTAATGTTTTGTGTGGCGTCGCCGTCGTGTACAACGATACTTACGTTTTTTAGGTGATTTGACAAAGTTGTTGTAGAGTTGTGATATGCCATTTTCTTCTGTCATATCTGGCACTCGGCTTTTTGGGCATTGTCTTTGCATATATTAAAGTGTAACCACACGTCTGAAATCTTGTTCGTCGACATGTCTGCTGCACATATCCTTGTTGTTTTCAACACAGATAATCTCCACGTGCTTGTTGTAGAGAGGTGGAGTCGAGGCGCCGCTTACTTTCGTTTCATTGGAATGGAGGCGCAAGATTTGAGAGAGGAAAAAATAAAAAATAAAAATCTTTATTTTTAAACTTTGATTATTTTTTTATGTTCGAAGCTTGTGCCATCGAACAAAGCTTCGAAGTATTTAAGACAGCCCTACTGACAATCGACGTGTTTATTAGATCCATAGCTATAATATTTAATATAGTTTTGAGCCCTGCAAACACGCCATGTATCCCTATTCTTTAAAGCGGTGGCGTTCTTACCACATGGTAAACAGCGACCTCTAGGCTCTGATTGAGTTAATGGAGATGTTGAAATTATTGACTCATCTTGTTTTCGTTTGTTAGTATTTTTTCTGATCTAGTCAGCATATACCGTTTGCTTTATAAAGATACTGGATGGACAGTAGCCTATTTATTGTAAAAAACATAATTTATTGGGGGAGCTCCAGTAGCTCACCGCATATCTCGGCGCTATTTCTGCGTCGGGGAAAACCGTGCTGCGTCACGGATCTGGTGGACTCAGAGTTCGATTCCCGGACCCGCCGTCAATTTGCCAGAATGTCTTCCCCTGCTCTACATCCCGTTTCATCCTGTATCTGTCGGTCATGCTTGACCAGAAAAGCAATAAACGCTAAAAAAAGTAAAAGAAAAAAAAAAAAACATAATTTATTAACAGTAATGTTTGTATATTAACTTGATCGATTGACTGATCAAGTGATTTTGTTTGGAGATGATTTTGTTGGAAGACAACTGAACACTGTTTGAAGGTGTACTTGGTTATGTAGGACTAATGATTAAGTGATTGATATATTTAAAGATGGGACATTTTTTAAGGGATTGCAATAAGGGGTAGGACTTGATAAGCATATTGCTTCTTCCTGTGCCTTTTCGGACAAGAGACTGTTTTGTTCGTTTATTATTTTATCTTACTTTATTATTTCTCTTTTCACAGCAAATCTATCTTAGATAGATTCTCTTTCTGTCTTTTACATTGTTATTTTTTATTTATTTATTGTTCAAAATGAACTCCAAATTACAAACTGACAAACAAAATAAACTCAAATAATACAAACTTGAAAAACATTGTTTCACATTGGCATGGAGTGGAAAGGATTCCGACAGCCGATGGCCTACATGGAGCCAGAGTACACTGTACTTCTCGGAGAAGCACTTCACGGCTCAGAAAAATACACACTGATTGAGCCGAGTCTCTTGGTACTGCATTAGCCCAGTTAGACGAAGTGGCTATAACAACGGATACCTGGACCTCCCTTGCTGGACTCGTCTCCTACCTTCACACAGTCATGTTGTTATTTCTAAATAAAAGCTCTTAAAATAACTCTGTATGGAACATTGCCATTGGGGACATCATTTACAGTTGAAAAAAGGCAATATATCACAATATTGTGACTAGGGTTGCACGATACACCGATACTAGAAATGTATTGCAATACTTATTTCAGAAAAACGAGAATGGTTCAATACTTCATTTTATTAGTCGATACTAGTAAAATACGCATCCGGCGTATTTGAGTGGATGCATGACCGGAGCAGTGTGTGTGTGTGTGTGTGTGAGAGAGAGAGAGCACGCTTTGCATAGTGGGCGTGTCAACAGTGTCGACTGAGCATAGGGAAAATAGTCAGACATCCCCAAATGTCTTATTTCATACAAAGTCTCTGAATGGACTTTTGGATTAAATTAAGTTGTATGCAGTGACGAGGTTACTTAACGTTCAGGTCATGGTCATGCTTACATGCTATGCACGCTTAGCTTGCCAACGTTAGATAGCAGTGTTGATAACAGAGTTCCCACAGACATTGCAAAATGAAATTCAAAGACTTTTAAGGACTATTTTTCATTCATCAAGGATGTCACTCGAAGGATACAATTCACTTTTAAATGCTGTTTTTTGAAAGCATCTTCTTGGCCTGCTTGCCAGCTAGAGCATCACAGGTGAAGAAATTAGGAAAAGCAGTTGGAGTGTGCGAGACAGCTGTTATTGATGTTATTAAAACAAAAAACGACTTTTTAAGCACCTCGTTAAAATTGGCTGTTTTCAAGGAATTCCAGGTCTTTTGTAAAAAATCAAGGACTTTAAGCACTTCAAGGACCTTGTGCGAACCCTGTGATAAGGAATCGTCTGCCAACAAAGATGTTGTTTCAGCAAATGTATTCACAAAATGGATTACTATTCAAATGTTATTGAAGACTCCTGTGATCAGTAAGTAAGTACTAGTGTATGTCTAACCGCAGCATTTGCTACGCTATGTGTGCAAATATATTGTGATTCTGCCTAAAGCCAAGACTCGATAGTGCAAGCGTATTATTTAGGAGCACATGCGACAGTTCGAAGACCTAAAACAACTAAATGAGCTTGTGCACATCCCTAGTCAACAGCTTTGTGTAGAATACGTTTGAAAAAAAAAAACGACTGATTTATGACGTGATGTCATTTTGGGACCGGTACCGGTCCCGTCGGGTGGAAGAGGTTAAGAGTTGGGGTGCTTTGGTGAAGGTGTCAGGGGTGTCTTGGTCACCACTGCCCTAGGAGACACTTGCTTCAGGTCAGTTTTAAGTGCATTTACATATATATTACACCCGTTATCTGAAACAGCTGTTAGAATCATATTGACTGATAATCTCTTCTTTCAGTTCCAATTGGAAATTGGTAAAGGGGCATTTCTTTTTGGGGCTCCTTTGAACTGGAATACTTTACCATATAGTTTACGATCTTTAATCTCATTTGGTATATTTAAAACCACTTTATTTTCCCCATCTTACAACTAATTTCATTAAGTTTTATAAGTCATGTTCATTGTGTTGTTAATGTTATTGCTGTGCTGTCAATTGTCTCTGTATTGTTTTTATATTGAAGGTCCCCCTCGAAGACGAGCTTATCCTGTGTATTTAATAAATACATTTCCCTATGAAAATCTGTAATGTAAGGTCATATCATATTTGTAACGTTTTATATGTCTGAACACTGCATAGCGACTTGCCATCATTACTGGATCCAATACTTACCTCAACTGGCTGGTTGCTCCACGAGTTCTGCTGACTGCAGTCTTTGCACCGTCCGAGGACAGAGAAGTGTTCTCTGTCTCCATGTGTGCTGACTGCACATACACCCCTGCATCGTTCACAGTGCTGGAACAACTGGAGAAGACATCCCAAGTTCACACACACATCTTCCAGAACGCTGACATCCATGTGTTCGCTAAAGGACGCGTGTTTTGGGTGAACAACACCAGAGGAACTGCTCTTCTCTGAGACATGAGAAGAAAGGCAAACGGACTGTTGGTCCCTGCAGGCATCAATCTGGATGGAGGTGGAAGACCTAGGTCAGAAACAAGAGTCATCAGTTTGACACTCCTTCAGGTTTTCCATTGCGATTCATCATGAAGGCGCAGAACCTTGACAAAAGAACCTTGCATCTTGATTGATAAATTTGTGTTAAGAGAACATTTGTTTTCCAAATTACAAGCTTATTTTTGTTAGTTAATTTGTCATTTATAACTAATAGGGGTGTCACAATTCTCACACGTTTCAATTTGACTTTCGGTTTTAAGGTCGCGATTAGATTTTCAATTAAAACTTTTAGACTATCAAGTCTTGATTTGTAAAGATGAACAGATCATTGGTTTTATTCCCCGCCAACTGTCATTTACATTTTCTAATTCTTGTAGGGTTAGAGTAACAACAGCTACTACAAGGATCATTCAACAAATCAACAGATCAACTAAATATGTCAGATTGGTATATTTACATTAAAAAATTTGACGATTTCTGAAACAAACTATAAAAACACACTTCCCACAAACCCTGTCTCTTCCCGTTAAGCGGTTCCTGGACAAACTGCATGTGGGATTGTTCGTTTTGATAAGAGTAGAGCCTTGCTAAGTGAATGACAAGTTGTATCAATGCAAAATAGAAAAGGATATTGATGGACTTGTCGCGGTATCGTTGTTTATATAACTCAAGGGAACGCCAGTAACTTGAGGGAAGCAAGAGGATTTTCTAGTTCAGTTTCTTCATCATCAGACTCTGGCAGGGGCCATGGTCAAGGACAATAATGCAGGCTACGGGTAAGCTCATTAATTAGCAGCTATGCTGTGTTCTTTGAAATGTCTTTTTTTTTTTTTTTTTTTTTTTTTTACAAGTAGGCGGGGTGGAGGGGGAACAAATACTGGGAGGATCACTAACCTGCTCGTGATTTTGAAGGTTGAAATCGAACGCTCATTTTGATTGATTCTCGACTCTGATTCAAAATCGTGACACCCCTAATAACTATAATTTATAAACACTTCTTTTTTGGCAACAAGTACAATGCAAATTGGTTAATTATTGTCACACAATCAGTCTGGCAACAGGAGAATGAACTGGACCTCAAGCTGGTAACCTCTTTCAGTCAAGTCTGAACCGCTTTGACAGAAAATTTAACTACCGTCTATGGTTACTGAAAATGTTATCATTTATCCTCAGATACTGCATTTGATCACAATGGCACAATGTTTTTATTGTCAAATCAATAATAACTCTGGCAGCATGCATCCCAACAAGTGTATGAACTATCGCAAAAGTAGGCTTCAGAGACAAACTAAACTTACTTTTCACTTGTTGAGGAGTCGGCTTTCTTTGGTACTTTAATCAGACCAATGTCTTTAAAAGCAATCGCTACCCAGGACTGTTTTGCTGGTGGAGACTTCAGTGCTTTCCCACTGTGGGATCTTTTCAAACCTTGATTGTCGGTACCAATTCCAATACTTCTGGTTTGAAAGGGTGAACCCGTTTGGCAACCTGTGTAAAAGTACAACCAGAATGCTCAAGTATGTAGTGTTTCTCATACATATATTTATTTGTGGCAGCCTACCATTATATTAAAACAAGCAGACCACAAATAGATTTCCCAACGGATACAATAACACTTAAATTAAGCCTCGTCTGGACACAGTCCTTTCCACTGCTGAACTGTGTGTCTTGTATCTTTCTTTAAATTCTTTTTTTCCATGCTGAAAGATGAGCACATCTGTGGTAAGCACTAGATTCAAAAGAAGTCATTCTGCATAAATGTATGTGGAAACTAAATGTTTCAGATTGGTCAATTAATGTTAAATCAACAAATCAATTAGTCAACAAAGCTCTATTACTATTAAGTAGACCAAGAATGCATTTAGTCAAGGACAGCCCTAAGCAGCAAATAATTAAGATAATATATTCCTTTATTGATCCCCTTGGGTAAATTCAGGCGTCATAGCAGCCCAGAGGAGGAAGGAGGGATTAAGGTTAGGTCTGCACCTAAGGAGGTCTAATCATCATTAGTCATATGTTTAAACTTTAACAGAAAATAAAGAAATACATTGAATAACAATTTCTAGTAGGTAATCAAACAAGTCTCCTCTCTCACACCAAGTAAACCCGTTAATTACTAATTAATTGCAGAGTAATTTAATGACCCGGTTCGCGTTCAGTAGTCTACTTATTTTGACCCATGTACCAGCGTTTCCGTTAGCCGGTAATTACCGGTATTTGTCCGGCAAAATCTCCTGAAGTCCGACATATTTAATTTCTCCGGTCTTAATGTCCGGTGAAAATAATTCCCTGAGTCTAAGCACAATTTGATTATTTGAATTGTATTAAAATAGGCTAAAATTAAATAGCCTATGCGATGAACGAAACGATCATTACATTTGTTTCCTCGTTGCTTCTAATAATGACAACGACGTTGTCAGCGAGAGCTTTAAAAACGTAGGTCTCGGTTCGCTTCATCGGACCAAACGCGAACCAAATATAGGAAGTGATTATTATTACCACTGCTCGCAGCACTCACTGCAAAACAAGCACACTGCATCTAATCTCTCTATCTATCTATCTATCTATCTATCTATCTATCTATCTATCTCTCTCTCTCTCTCTCTCTCTATGTCTGTGCATCTTGGGAAGAAGGAAGAAAAAACGCGGCTTATTATTATTACCGAGGCGCGCGGCTTATTATATTATTAAAACGGCTACTTGTGGGCACTCATAAAAACACCGTGGTCTACAAGTTGTTTAGCGAGAGGATGGTGGTAGGTAATGTGCTTCAATAGAACAATGGATCAATGCCATGTCAAAACTCGGCTCCGCTGATCTGGGCTCCGCAGTACACACACAGACACACACACGCGCGCGCGCGCACACACAGGATCGCAGCCACACACACATTTCCACTGTCCAATAGACAAGCGCCCTTTTCGACCGCGTGACATTGAGGTGGAGAGAGTAGTCACGCAAACCACGATAATGTTGCAGTCTCTCTGCTTTCTCAGTTCTTCGCTTGATATAATTAATACAAATGTCCAATATAACGGAATTCGTTAGCTCATAAAAATGTGATTATAACAGACTGCTGTTCAGTGTCGGACCGACTGCCACATACGCGGTCTATTTTATTTCAAGTCAGCAGCAGCACGGAGACGGAGTATCGAGGGACTTATTTTATTTGGAATATATTAATGACTGTATACGCAAAAGTAGCCTAGTTTTAAGTAATAATATTATAAATCTACATGCCTTGAGGATGACATGAGCCTGCCTATCAATTGTTTTAAAGCTCAATAAACTATGACCGGAATTAATCTCATTTGTCCGGTAGTTGAAATCTTGCAGGTCACGGAGACCGGCAACAATTTTTTCTAACGGAAACCCTGCCATGTACATGTCGAAATACTTCCCAAAGGTCAGTGATTATGATGAATTGAAAATGGGGGACCCTGATGTAAACAAGACGAAAGTCTTTCTCTGGTCTGCATCCCCTTAACAATTGTATTGAGCTGTACTGTACTGTACCCATTCTGCAATCTGTTAATAAACTTTTCAATCAATCAATCAATTCAGTGAATACCACGACCACAACACCCGAGGGAGCTCCACAAATCATGTCCAACCCAGATTCGGCTCAAACAAGGGACTTAACACGTTCCGCAATTATGCCACATCAATGTGGAACGCCCTACCCATACCCACAGCCGTAAAAAATAATTAATCACTACCCACCTTCAAAACCGCTCTCAAAGAGCACCTACGGGAGGCTGCAATTCGAAAGTGGCCTCTGTAAATGTCTGAACCCACCCACCCCCTCCTAATGTACAGTTCCCTCCCCCTCGTATGTATATATTTACTGTTAGGATCTCTGTTTAACAATACTGTATATTTGCATATCTTGTATGTCACAAATGTAACAGTACTGTATATCTGTATGTCATGATTAGATTAGATTATTATATCTGTATGTTGTGTATGTCATAAATGTCATGAATTGAAAATGGAGGACCCTGATGTAAACAAGACGAAAGTCTTTCTCTGGTCTGCATCCCCTTAACAATTGTGTGTATTGAGCTGTACTGTACCCATTCTGCAATCTGTTAAAGTTTTCAATAAATCAGGTTTGCAAAGGTTTATTATCCATAGCCTAAAAGGTACAGAAATTGGATGGTCATTAATAGCCGTTGCTATTACTTAATTAATCTCTCAAGTGTCAATCAAGGGGTTTTGGACTTTAATATAAAGAATTGTATTGAGGAATGTGTGAGAGAAAGTGTTATGGAGTTAGAATAGGGTTATGATGCCGCAACAGCTTAGTATGCGTTATTATCCCATTACCACTGTGAACCAGTCCTAACCGGTGGGGACTAATACACACTAGGGCTGAGCCCAAACGTTCGAACCTTTGTTCGTTACGTTGGCATTCAAAATCAACATTTAAATTTTTTTATAAAAAAAAGAATTGTAATTAAAATAAATTTTATATATTTTTTGTATGCATCTATTCATTCCGTTTAAACCAATGTGGTTTTTCTTCACAGTTGCAAATAAAGATTAGGCTACACTAATATTATAGTATTAAAAACTGATGAGTTATATTTGATTGATTTAATAAGAAAGTTGATTTTTAAAAAAAAATCATTTAATCAGATGAATCACTATTCAAATTGAGGATTTAGTTTGAGGATTATTGTTGATTATGTTGTTGAGTTGCATTGTTGATGTGATTATTGTTATTTTGAAATTCTTTTTTTATTTATTTTTATTAAAAACAAAGTTTCGAACGTCCGTTCAAAAAACCCTGATGAAGTTCGAATCCCAAAAACAGGCTTCGGGGACAACCTTAACACTTTCAGCGCCAGAGGTCGCTGTTTACCTTACCGTTGAAATGACAACGCCTTTTAATATGGGGATACATGGCTGTGTTTGCAGGCCTAAAGCTATGTTATATATTATAGCTATGGATCTATTAATATAGTCGATTGTCATTTCGGTCGTTTCTTCCGGTCAAGATGCAAAAAACAGATAATTTTTCCATCCCTACATTCCCGTTTTATACTGTCGTGAATATGAGTGTAGTTTCAGGGCGGTCTGGTGTCATTTCCAAAAGGCTGCGTAATGGCCGGCAACATGTATTCTAGTAAAAGCGTTATCGTTTCTTCCCTGGACTAGCTACTGTTCTCAAATCAAATTTATATTATCGGTATTATGTTTAATCATGAATGCGTGAAAGGGTTGGGGGGGGGGGGGGGGGGGGGGGGAGTGGTCGTTTTTTGATGCTCTGATCACATCTGAGTAACGTTACAGTAACACTTTCGGATCACAATGAAGGCATGCTCTGATCAACGCAAGATTGATACCATATAGCCCTTACCTTGACTAGGATGTACTGCAAAAAGAATATTCCAATTATCTGATCGCCATTCCAAGTATTGATGTAGATCGTGTTGCGTAATACAGCAATGAACATGAACCGTGACTGCTTGATTCTCATCCATGCATGTGTTATAAGCGCTTGGCCTGGCCGACTAGTTAGACCCCGCCCGCAGGCCGCAGATCGACCGACACACCAAACCACATCGTTTCAAATAGAGTGCAATAGCGGCCACAAGGCGGCAGTATTGGACTTTTGCGATCTCAGACCCATCCCCAGTGATAACACAGGCTCCCGGGGTGTTTTATGAATGGAAATAAAATAAATAACGATGAAAACCAACTCAGGTTTTCGGGGGTCATGGCGCTCAACGTTCGGCGAGTTAACCCGACCGGCGACTATAGTTGGGTCCGGTGCCCAATGTGTTAATACACACCATGACTGCGTACGGACAACAGGGTTCCTTTGGACAGCTGTGTTGCCACACTCCTTCTGGGAACCGTCAAATAAGCCTGGCAACCAATAGCCACTGTTTTCCTGGCTTGGGAACACAATGGGATTGGGACCTAAGGAATAAAGAAAACATCACCAGTCAAAGAGAAGTTACAGTTAGGGGTATGAGTAAAACCAACCTGATGACGATTTGATTAATCATCATTACCAGCCAGAGAAGTTAGTTAGGGGTGTGAGTCAACTAGACCAACTTACTAGCAATTAGGTTAGACCACCCACATCTTGTGTTTTGGCGCCAATTGTCTTAGCATTTTCCATTCACATACTGTTCTGAGAGGATCCAGCGGGGAGATGTTCAAGAAGGTGGTGATGGGGAAGGTGGATGGAAAGAGAGGAAGTGGAAGACCAAGAAGAGGCTGGGTAGACGACGTCTGTGATTGGAGCGGAGTGAGAGGCGGAGTCACGGAGTTGGAGAGAAGAAGTGGGGACAGAATGGGTTGGAGAGTGATAGGCAACCTTCGGAACGAAGAAGCCACCTAATGATGATGATACATTAAACGGTTAGCATTAGCTTCGCTATGCTGCACTTTTGAGCTAAATGGTGTGTGTTTGTGCATGTCCTTGCCCCAATGCCATGATCACACTTTCCACAAAGACGTTTTTTTTTTGCCAATTTGAGTGATCCCCTCGCTCTACACAAAAAACATGTTTATTTTATGGTCAACTCCTCTTGGAGGCATGACTTTGACTATATCGATTGTTATTTGTTACTTTGGCTATATAGATTGTTATTTGTGACTTTGACTACCGGTATATAAATTGTTATTTGTACAGAACTTGTCACCAGTAGGGATGGTTACATTCACAGGTGTGCAGACTTGAGCATGTGAGGTAAAACATGCACTGGAGCCCTGGAAAGGAGCCGCGGCCACAGGAAGCAGAGATGGAGGGTGTGACAGAAATAATCGTTAGATTAGTCGACTAAACGAAAAAATAAATCGACAGATTAGTCGACTACCAAAATAATCGTTAGTTGCAGCCCTAAAGTCACTGTACACTGACTGGGCAACTACGTATTGACAAAACAAACCTTCATTCACAATACACACAAGCAGGTCTACATATAGACACAGAAGCAGGTACCTAACCCATGCCATAAGATTTTGGGTATAGAGAAAACAAATGACAGGAAGAATAATGTTTTTTTTTGCGCAAAAACACAGCTCTCTCACTCCGTCTAACACACGGTGCTTGTACTACGTAACTACGTTAGATTTTCTTGGCGCAATAAACAGAGCTAAGATAACGTTAGCTAAGCTAGCAACAATTAGTTAGTTGCGTCTATACTTTCGGTAGCCGCATTTCTGGCAGAAGCTCTCCGATTGGTTGAGCGAAGCCCCTCTCCGATTGGTTTAGCTTGTCACACGGCAAAAGGCGAGCGTAATGTTATCGTGCCATATCAAGATAAAAAGATTTTTTTGTATCAAAACAACTACCAGATTTACTCATAACGTTATTTCACTTGACAACACAGCCAGCTGTCAGAAACTGTACATTGTAACGTTATATAACATAACGTTATGTTATTTCGCGTTTTATTCATAACGTTATTTCACGTGACAACACAGCCCAGCTGTCAGAAACTGTACATTGAGGGGGTTTGAATCACTGTTTACACTCCCCACTTACTGTAACTGTACCATGTTCTACATATATAACCTCATCTCATGCACCTTGTTGTGTATCCTGTTTCTTTTTCCTCATTATTATATTCAGAGTTAATTATATTGTTTACACTGTCTTTCTTCTATTATAACCCTGCCCATTTGTTTGGGAACATCATATTCAGAAAGTATCACAGAGACTTCTATTGACCAAGGAATTAGTTATTATTAGTAAGACACAACATTTCAATCAAACATATAATAACATGCGTTTCATCATACCAACTGATCCTGGTACAATATAACATTTATATTAATTAACCCAGTTAATGCCTAGGGGACATGTACTGCTATTCCTAGCACTATTTGGGCAACTTTACACAATTCCTGTGAGTCTATGTAAGACATCTGTAAGGTTTATTCCAAAAATAATCATTGTTTTATATTTCTAATCAAGTACTCAAAACCAGCATTTTTCTGCCTCTTGATTTCAGGCTGTTATTGGCTTGGCTCCACCCACACTAGCAGAATGCTTTGAGTGACAGCCACCCACCAAATAGCTCCGCCCATCTCCTCCGCCCAAACAATGGTTCCCCCCCACACACAGTGAACGTAGCAACAGTTGTTAGTTAGCTGACTAATTACGACATATCTACTTACTACTTTTGTTGGGTCCCGAATAGTAGGTACAACTCCTTTGTTTAGAACCATCCAGGCTGCCACCCCAGCATCAAAAAGACCTTGATTGACAACGTCGTCGGTGCAAAAATGTGCAGTACAGACCCGAGTATGACATGTTGGGACAGAACTAGGAGGGTCCCCAAAAACGAATGTGGTCCATTGCTTGCGAAGTACATGATCCACGGGAAAAGCGTGCAAAGACGTATTAGTAGCTTTACAGCCAGGAACAGAACATGTCCTGCGGGGTTTGCTCATGGTGGAAGATAGGCAAGTTACTGCACTCCTGTTCTCCGGTATGTAGGAAGGTAGAGGTACTTCTCTAGTCTAGGTAGAATGGGGGCGGGCATTAGCTCCAACCACAGAGCCAATCGCATCACTGTGCGCTACCCAGCGGCCGAATGACATCACTCAGGCCTTCAAATCAGGATGGCCTAATTTACTGGAGGAGGAAAGGGGCTGAGCTGAATCAGAGCAATCCGCCAATATGGTATTTAGACACAAACACATTGATACGAACTCCTATTACTATAATACAATGCTAGAGACTGAAAAATGACATTTATAATGCATGTCACCAATCAGAGAGGGGGCTTCGCTCAACCAATCAGAGAGGGGTCTGCCAGAAATGCGGCTAGGGAAAGTATAGACGCTAGTTAGTTAGCTGACTAATTACGACATATGTACTTACTGATTCGATAGTTTTTGTCGGGTCCCAAATACTTGGTACAGCTCCTTTCTTTAGAACCACCCGGGACACCACCCCAGCATCAAAAAGTGATTGATTCGCAACGTCGTCGGTGCAAAAATGTGCAGTACACACCCGAGAATTAGACGTTGCGACAGCACTAGGAGGGTCCCCAAAAACGAACTTGATCCATTGCTGGCGAAGCACGACGTCCTCGGGATAAGTGTGCAAAGCCGTATTATTAGCAGCTTGGCAGCCAGGAACATCACATCTCCTCCTCCTGCCGCTCGCTTTGCTCATACTTTTTACGTTAGGACTGCACTTCGTGCACTTCCTTTCCTTTTTTACGTTAGGACTGCACTTCGTGCACTTCCTTTCCTTTGCGCTAAATAAAATGGTTGATTGTGGGCGGTGGCTCCAGCCACGAGGGGGCTGAGATACAGATCAGCAGCGCCTGTCCACGTCACCGAGCGAGTCAATTCAGAATGGCTTGGTTCAGTGGGGGAGGTTCTTGTCTGAGCTGAAATGAAGAAACGGGACTGGGTAGAGATTGCACATCTAGTCAGTGTTGGTACAACCCCACCAGCACCACAATGCTAGAAAACAATGCAAACCACTGGGAAAGGCCATTTATAAGATAAGGGACCTATCTAACCTACCTAACCAATGCTGCTTCTTCTTCTTCTTCTTCTTCTTCTTCTTCTTCTTCTTCTTCTGGTTTTAACGGCAGCTTGCATCCTTAACGTTGCATTACTGCCATCTTCTGGTATCATTTACCGAGTGAGTCCTACAATGTCCGTTTTGTGTTCACCACCATCATGGAGTGCAGCTAGTGCTGCGAGTAGCGTCCAGCTGCTTGATTACATATGCACGCCGCATTTCTCGGAGACGCTCTCTGATTGGCCGACGCCTGTTTGTACAGGTTAAGTTTAGGCACTCTTCGAACACACAGTAACGTTAGATTGTATTGATGATAACATACCTCACCCCCCCCCCCAAACAATGATTCCCCACACCAGACCACGTGAGCGGATCGGCGCGGCCGAGAAATCCGCTCTTCGCTCTTTAAAGCTTGGTCCGCTCCGCTAATCACTCATGTTGACCCCGCCCCCAAGTCGCTCTCTGCTCGCTCCCCGCTCACCTTGAATCGAGCGCTCCCCGCTCCCCGCGCCAGATCGCTCGGCAGTTTTTTTTCTTCTTTTTTTGGAGCATGGTGTAAATGAGCTCAAACTACAACAGTCTACACCCCCTGGGCCCCTTAACAATTGTTTGTATTGAGCCGCATTGTAATTGTAGCCATTCTGCAATGTTAAATAACGTTGTTTATCCATTCACTATCTCTATTAAGCGATGATAGGCTAGCCGAGCCACAATGCTATGGTCGCTGCCATTAACGTTAGCATGTAAGCTAACGTCAACAACAATGGCGTCGATATACTTTTTCTAACTAGAGTGAGTGTGGGCGTCTCTACAGTGACAAAGCCTGAACGAACAGCCTATCACAGGTTCACCCTTCTCATTGGTTGAAAATGGCCTTCATGTTTGTACATCGCCATCTGTTGCTTTGGCATTGTACTGCATGTATATATTACATCAGTGTTAAACCACTGTGAGCGGCCTGGAGTGGATTGGAGCGGAGGAGAACTCTCGCTCCGGACGTCGCGCCGACTCATTTTAAAACCCACTCCTCGCTCACGTCAAAACCGGCCGCTCCGCGCCCCGCGCCGCTCGCGCTCCGATCCGCTCACATGCACTGCCCCACACACACACACACAGTGAACGTAGAAACAGTTAGTTAGTTAGCTGACTAATTACGACATATCTACTTACTACTTCTGTCGGGTCCCGAATAGTAGGCACAACACCTTTCTTTAGAAGAATCCAGGATGTCACCCCAGCATCAAAAAGACGTTGATTGACAACGTCTTCGGCGGAAAAATGTGCAGTACAAACCCGAGTATGAGACGTTGCGACAGAACTAGGAGGGTCCCCAAAAACTAACTTTGTCCATTGCTGGCGAAGTTCGGCATCCAGGGGAAAAGTGTGCAAAGACGTATTAGTAGTACTAGCTTTACAGCCAGGAACAGAACATGTCCTGTAAGGACATTTACTGTACATTGGAGGGGGTTGGGTTAGGACATTTACAGGGGCCAGTTTCGGATTGCAGTCTCCCGTAGACCTCTTTGAGAGTGGTTTTGAAAGTGGGTAGTGATTCACATTCCTTTACAGCTGTGTACTGTTCCACATTGATGTGGCATAATTGCAAAACGTGTTTAGTCCCTTGTTTGAGCCGAATCTGGGTTTAACATGATTTGTGGAGCTCCCTCTGGTGTTGTGGTCGTGGTATTCACTGACCTTTGGGAAGTATTTTGACATGTACATGGGTACCTTTACCTTAGTGTATATTGTAGACCAGGCCCATTGCAAGTTGCTGTACTCATGTCGTCACGCTACCTGGCCATGCTATATCTAGATTGGGAAATCGAATTCGAATCGAATTGGAAGCTTATGCAAAAAGTCTGTATCATTACAAATCAATACAGAGCAAGTGTTGACCCGACATGATATTGCCATGAATAAACTATACAATAACTGGATGATGTCAATTCCCACGTGTAGAGACAATCGAAAGTAAACAAAACAGATACTTCGGTTTGGACTTTGAGCCTTCAAAATAAAAGCATGAAAATACAGAAGGAGAAGAGGAAGAAATACAATAACAGTGTAGAGAGCCACCACTGGCTTACTGAATAATGACAAGTGAAACTGATATGTTGGTCAAAGGGGCGTGAAACACTAGGAGGAATAAAGACATGTAGATGACGTATGGGCTGCGGTAACTCAGTTCATTCTTAATTTTCATTCATTCAGTTTACATTTTTTAAGAAAAATCCATGATCTCCATCCATCCAACAAAAATATATGTTATGAGGGGAGTCGGTGTGCAGATAATTCTACACACCGAACAGCCTCCTCTACAACGGCCCTGTCCAGTGATAGCAGGTGTACAAGAAGACCATTTCTATTTGAGTTTTCACAAAGAAACGGATGCTATGACATAAGGCCCAGACCAGTTGCTTTCCGACCTTCCTTCCTTTAGTTTGTTTTATCGCCAACTTTAAAAGTGGAATGATTTCACTTTCCCTTCTTTTATGGTCTCATATGCCTCATTTTGTCTGTCCTGAGAAATATTTTATGTTCTGGTAAATATCTGAGAAAAATATGAAATGCTTATAATTTAATTGTCCTTTAAAACAATAAAAAAAACATTCATATATTTTCAGGAGCATATTATGTTGCCATCACCGTTGCATGTAGATCTGTGACTCCTGCTGTCTAGGCCTCTTCTCGGACGTGGACAGGTGTGACAGTGGTTGATTTTCTGGTGATCATGGCCAGTTTACTTTGCCTAAACACTTTTTTTTCACAGACTCGCGGTAATAAAACACAGAACCGAGTGTAGTAAGTTGCATCACAATATTAGAAAAAAGCTGTCGCAAAAAAAACATTTTGGGTTACAATAATTGCAAAATAATTCTGTGAAATCCTGGTTTGGCATGATGCTGGCAATTTCTGAACCACCAGACTCGAGTAAAAACTGTGATTGAGGTGGTACTGGCATTAACTGACTTTATTTGTAAATCAGAAGCCAACATAGAACATGACAAAATACAAAAGATCTCAGAAAACAAAAGGATAATACGATTTAAAAAAAAAAGAATAGTTACAGGATTCTTAATTTGTCAGTGGTCCATTAACACTCAGTCTGGCTAACTATTCAAAATGATGAAGAAAAACATTATGTGCCAATCATGTTTTGTATTCATAACTGTGCATCATTTCACATTCTGATTAGTTAATAAATGACCACATCAAAACTTTATTTACTGTAAAACTTCCAATAAAAGGTGCTATAGATAATATTCAGCCACTAGATGTTGCACTGACTACTAGAGCACCAGCATGTCAGACCAAAACAATGGTGCACTTATATAGGGGTACCATAATGATTATAATTATCATATGCTGTGCCGTCAAAATAAGTTCAGATCAAACCAATTTATACAAACTAGTTGTCAGAAACATATTTTAGGTTCAACATTAGGTTGGAAAATATGACGAGCGAGCAAGCCACCATTTTCTTTTTGAAAATGGGAGCAGAGAAACAGGGACCTCTAGTCTAGACTAGCAGCGCAGTTAACCAATAAGTTGCATTCCATACTTCGGTAATCAATACTTTTATTCTGCACCTTTCTAAAAGCTGTGGATGGATTATGTATAGATTTAAAAAAAAATATATATATACACATAAAAAACGGTTATCTATAGCACCTTTAACAGCCCAGGCTTTTATTCGCTTCAATCACTGAACTCAACCAGCCTATATTCGTGACAGGCATCCATATGGGACAGGTCTTTTAATTCCTTTTGCACAAAAATGTTGCTCAGAAAAAATACTATCAAATAGTTTATTTAAACCAGTATGAATATTACTTGTATAAAAATTTGAATTTAACATATCAATTACGAATTATTAATTTGATCTCACTCAAGAGACCACGCTACTGAATGTAGAGAAATTAGGCTTGGTTTTCAGTTGCCTCTAGATGTAGTGGAGTAAACAGAACAATTCACTGCATGTTTTGAAACGCAGTGGTGACAAGTTATTTTTTATAAAATGATGCCACGTAATTTACTTTGCACCTAATCTCAATTTAACCATTATTTAACCTCGAAAGGACACTTCCCTCATTTACTGTGACGTTGCGTATAGTTAGAGATAAGATAGCACAAAGATAAACACATGTGATCACAACACAAAAGAAAAGATGAAAACAAGAAAATCAGCTAAACACAATTACAAAAGGACAATGGTTAATGATCAAAGCTTTGAATTGAAAAAGTTGTAAGAAAATCTATCTTTTTCCAAGAGTATGGAAAAGTAAAGGAGCACTCGCCTGATATCCTAGAGCTCTCAACAGTTTTACACGCATTGATTTAGTTTGACAAGTTACTGAGAGTTAATGAGTTTGAGTATGTCAGTGATGTCATCAGAGGACACTGAATCAAACCCGTTGGCACGCTCGCAGGAACAGTCTGATGGGTGCAAGGCCAACCATTTCCAACTGCACAGGCTGATGGGTGCACCCATTTGTCAATTGCTTGGCTTGAAGAGAACCTGTTTGCACAGAGATTGGTGGGGTGGCGGAGCTGGGGGTGAGTCTATACAGATTTACCTGTGCAGTACAATTTTGGCATAAAACCATCCTTGCGCCTCCGCCCGCTCTGACCAGGACTTAAGCGCAGACACTGGTGCTCCGAGCCATTTTCGTGATGGTAGTCTGGGTGAGGGTGCACATGGGAACCCCTGTCCAAATTCCAACAAGTTTATTCTTTATCAATGTTAGACTGTGCATTTCATCCCAATTTTAAGTAAAACCTTCAACTGAATGGAACCTTCTATACAGTTAATCACAACAAGCTATTTAAGCTTTACACTTATGGTTATTGATTTATTATACTGTGCTGGCTGGAAAATATTTTATGGTATATAGGCTATATAACATTTTGTAAGTATAGCAAGTCTGTAGGAGGAATAACCATTTGTTTGTTTGGTGCGTAAAAAAAACTGTAGAAAGTATTCCGTTGAAAAGAGATGGTTCGCACTAAAAATATATAACTTTTACAAACATTTCATTTTCTCATTATACCGATTTTTTTCATGTATTTTCTATAAATAGAGACATCGTACACAAATGTTTCAACTAGTGCCTTTGTCAGTGTGCAGGCTTCCAGAGGTTTGGACAAATCCCAAGTGTAAGACACGAAAAGAAACTATCCATTCATTGATAATCGAATGACATGGGTATAGCGTAATATACGTATACTTATCTACATGTAGATATTGCCAATGTATCTCTTTGGCCTTGGTTTTTGTGACATAGCCAGGCTCATTATTATTCTTAAAAGGGAATGAGAGGAGCTGATCTATTGGCCATAACACTATAAACAGAACCATCTCAAACTCCCTCTCTTTTCTTAGGAAAGCAACGGTTGTGATTGGAGGATCAAGAACATTGAATTGAACAATTGAATTGAACCATTGAAACTCCTCCTTCTAATTACAGCTCAATTAAATTATATAAATTCTTTGTGAAATGTTGTGATAACCAAAAGCTATTTTCCCCCCATTTCCATCATTATGTTGAGCTGTAATTAGCAACACATTGTGTCTTCTGATGATCACTGGTGGCCATATCCAAACTCATTAACTCTCAAACTAAATGAATGTGTGCAAAATGGTAGTTTTGTGATGCGTGATATTATATGCAAAATAAATCAGCATTGATTTTCAGTGAAGGGCCCCTCTGAACAGAAACACTAAACGTATATGTACAAGTACCTGAAAACTGTATTTAAGTACAAGTAAATTAACTTACATGTACTCTCCACTGCTGTTCAACTGTGAGGTTCATGGGCAGAAAACAGACCAAGATTATAGTACCTACTTCAATTTATATTCACTTTAAATAAAGGTATCAGCATGTTTATGTTGTTTAAAAATGAAGAAAATAAAATATGACATTTTCTTAAGAGTCTTAACACTTTGAGTGCCAGCGACGTGTTATGTCGTCTTATCATGCCCCCTGTTAATTTTATTTTTATGCGATCTGAATTCATATTTCATCAACCGAGTCTCCCGTTGGTACAGCAGCCCCTCTAGGAGCTCAGATGGGAAAATACCGCCCCCTATCGTCTATCCCTGTGTAACTGCAGGCCATTCGATTAGACTGGTGGATCTGTGTGGGGGGAGCCAACTGGCTCCATTATGCTGGCGAGGAATCTGATGATGAGGGAAGTGATCGCGAGTTGGAAAGCAGCCTGGAATATATTTACAGCAGCCAATAATCAATCAATAAACGCGATCGATATTTGGAATGGCGATCAGGAATTGGAATAATCTTTTTGGAGAACATCTGATCTAAGGTAAGGAGTCTATGTTACCAGTTTTAGGATAATCAGAGCTGTATTCACTGAGATAACAGCGTGTCCCGTATGTGTATATGTGTGTGTGATGTTGAGGAAATGAGAGAATCGATTTCTCAGCTTGCTTCTATAGCGTGCATAAGTACACATATACTATCGATAATCTAGCGTTTATTTGAAAACTATTCATAAATAGGCCGACAAATGACAACGTGTCTAGTGTATTCGAGAATATTCCAATAAATGCCATTTATGAGGGAATCTTTCTATTTTCCTGACATTTTCGAGAAAACGATAGCTTTTCGAAATGCTATAAAAAGGATATGAACCGATTAAAAAACAATCCGTTTCGACAATGTTGACTGCAAACAAGTCATTGATAAGCGACGGGCAGATTAGACACATAGCCATAATTTAAACCATAGATTATGCGTTTTAACGCTATCATTGAAGTGGATGATGGCACTCAAGGACATTAATCAACGTTATGGCTGGCACTGAAACTGTTAAGGTGATGCAATTTCTTCCAGACACAAGGATTCAGCATCCTCTAATGGCATATATGAAGGACAAATGAAAACTCATACCTCGGACATGAATGTCTGACAGTTACATATCTCCCTGTAACAGTCAGACATTAATAAGGTTTGCTAAACTTGTGATAACAGATCTGTATCGGGGTCGTCATGGTGCTCCTTCTTTTGGTGATGGCGCTGAACATGGTTCTTCAGGCTGATATTGTGGTTGAACTGAAGGGGGCAGAGTTGACACTTGTAGGGCCGTTCACCAGTGTGGACGCGTGTGTGACACTTTAGCTGGGAGGCTTGAGCAAAAGCACGGCTGCACACCTGCAGGAACAGAATAAAGGATGAAGTGAAGACTAAATATTATTAAAAGTTGGTGACCATTATTTATTAAATCATATTCATCTGCCTTACCAAGGCATCTAAAGCCTCATATCATATTCTATCATTATAAACAAAACACTTATTGAACAAAACTAAGAGTCTAAAAGCCCCACTAGCACCCCCTAGAGACTGTGCCGTTTCTTACATCCAACCGAACCAAATTGGTTGAACGGGCCGATCAAGTGGCTGGCAATGCCATCTTTAGAGCCCTGCCTTCTCGCTAGCATTCTTGCATCGCTCTTCATAATGCTTCATAAAGGGGTCATGAATGTTCACATCAAACGGTTTTACTTGTAATTGCAATGAATTGCTTGTAATTACTTATAGTTTTACAATAAATTGCCTTGTTAATTCTGTCACTGACCACAAAGCACTATTAAGTTATTACCATTAACACTAATTCAAGATGTACATTTTTTACACAGACACACATACAAAAGGAAATAATAAAAACACATTATAAATAGGGATGCACCGAATGGGAAATTCTTGGCCGAAACGGAATACCGAAAATAGGAAACAGTTGGCCAAAAACCGAATGCCGAATATGATTAATATAAATATATATATATATTATTTTATCGATTAATCATTAACCATTAACTCATTCGGGGCCAACCACGTAATATTATATGTTTGCTCGACAACCGTTGGGTGCCAACCACGTAATATTACTCCGAAGGTGCAGTACCGGCCAGATGGTGGTAGTGACGCTGTCTCGAGAATGCAGTAACCCCTGTTGCAGACCGGGTGTCACACTGAAAACGCTCCTGGCAGACCTTTCTGTTAGCCTGAAGCGAGGGCTTCACCCGATCGCATGAAATACTTTTTGGGACGCCCGCTTGATTATGCTGTGGAGGGTTATGGCATGGGCCAAATGGACATATGATCTACCAGATGGCGATCAAATAATTGGAAAATTCTTTTTGGAATCCAACCGGCCAAAGGTAAGAGCAATTTGACGTCAATTTCAGCTTGATCGTGCAAGGATTTCATAGCCATCCCCCAGATCAACGTATGTTGTGGTAATAACGAATGCCGTTATTGGCAATAAATGAATCAGAAACAACCCCCCGCCCCCTTTCATGCATTCATGATGGAACATACTACCGATCATATGCATTTGGATTTTTAACTGTGGCGTGTGTAGGGACGAAACGCCAATGGATTTAACGTTATTAGCTTCGCAGCTTATAAATAGCCTCACAGGAATTATCCCAGATCATTCCGATATAACACTCATATTCACCACGGTATAAAACGGGAACGTATGGATGGACAAATTATTTCTTTTTTGCATCTTGAACGGAAGGTTCTTACTGTCAATTGACAAGGATATTGGATCCATAGCTATAATATAAAATATAGATTTAGCTCTACAAACAACGTGACGCACAGTGCAATTGTGTAATGAAAACCTGGCCTAGTTACAGCGGGCCCCGTCTAATGGCTGGCACCCAATGAGTTAATTTACCAGAAAAATCAATTGAATATTTCAAAATGTTTAATGAGTATCCTCATCCTTTTTAGCTTTAGATAAATTTAGCTCTTTTGTATATTTCCATGAATTATTATATGTATTGTGTGTTATCTTTCCACTCCACACTATGGTAGTGCTTGTGCCAGCACAGGAGATACGATCATTTTCTTTTTGTTATATAGGCAGAGGCTATATACATATTTAAATCAATATCTTCCTTTTGAATAAAATAGGCTCAGGAATCAGGATTGTTAAAGCTAATTAGGCTAATCCATGTGAAAAAGAGTAGCATAGTAAATGTATGCACACACACACGAGGGAGAATAGCTTATAGCTGATGATGTTACTGTAGTGGCTACTGAGTCATAATTCACGGCGTTCTAGCCTACATGGAAGGACTGTTGTATTTACTACATCTCCCGTGACTCTTAGCGGGGGATGACGTAGCTTAACAGTTTGAGTGCCAACCATGGGAAACATGGTTAAATGCCAGGACCCACTTCAATGATAGCGCTCTAAACGCATGATCTCTGTCTTAAATTATGTGTCTAATCTGCCTGTCGTTTATCAATGACTTGTTTGCAGTCAACATTGTCGAAATATTATCGGTTCATTTTCGTTTTATAGCATTTTGAAAAGCCCTCGTTTTTCAGGACAATATATAGATTCCGTGATAAAAGGAATTTCCTGGAATATTCTAGCATACACAAAAACGTTGTAATTTTTCGGCCTATTTATGAATCGTTTTCAAATAAACGTTAGATTATCGATAGTATATGTGTACTTATGCACGCTATAGAGGCGGGCTGAAAAATCGATTCTCTCATTTCCTCATCAGCGATCACAGCCACACACACATAGGGCAAACGGTGATATCTCTGTGAAAACAGCTCTGATTATCCTAAGACTGGTAAAATAAATTCCTTACCCGAGATCAGATGTTATCCAAAAAGATTATTCCAATTCCTGATCGCCATTCCAAATATCGATCACGCTTATCGATTACAGTGTTGGGTCCTGTAAATACATAATCCACGCGTTTTCCGGGCCGGCGAGCACAATCGATCCTTCAGTTGGCTTGACGGAAAAGTAAAATGAGCAAACTGGCCACCCCCCCTGCATCAGTGTAAAGTAATGGGGTGCAGTTACACAGGGAGAGACGATAGGGGGCGGTATCTTCCCAATTGAGCTCAGAGAGACTCTGCAGCACTAACCCGAGGCTCGATTGATGAAATATGAATTCAAATCGCCAATAAAAAAAAAAGACAAACAAACGCTATATAGCGTCGGGGACACTCAAAGGTCGGCATGAACTAACGACAAAACGCGTCCGTGGCACTCAATGTGTTAACACTTTCAGAGCCCAAGCTTAACCTTGATTTACCGGTTGAATGCCCACCATCCACTTCAATGTTAGCATTAAAAACGCCTAATCTATGTTTTAAATTATGGCTATGCGTCTAATCTGCCCGTCGCTTATCAATGACTCATTTTCCAGTCAACATTGTCAAAGTGGATTGTTTTTTTATCGGTTCATTTTCGTTTTATAGCATTTTGAAAAGCCCCCGTTTTCAAGGAAAATATAAAGATTCCATGATAAAAGACGTTTACTGGAATATTCTAGAATACACAAAAACGTTGTCATTTTTCGGCCTATTTATGAATCGTTTTCAAATAAACGCTAGATTATCGATAGTATATGTGTACGTATGCACGCTAGATACGCAAGCTGAAAAATCTATTCTCCGATTTCCTCATCAGCGATCGCGCACCACACAGAGACACATCACACATAGGGCAAACGCTGAGATCTCAGCGAATACAACTCTGATTATCCCAAGACTGGTCAAATAGATTCCTTACCTCAGATCAGATGTTCTCCAAAAAGATCATTCCAATTCCTGATCGCCATTCCAAATATCGATCACACTTATTGATTGAGTATTGGCTACTGTGAATATATATTCCAGGCTGATTCACGTCCCGCGATGACTTCCATGTTGAGCAGACAGCTTGCCAGCTCAAGGAGCCAGCTGGCTCCGCCTCTACATATCGACTGATCTGATAAGCGACTGACCTGCAGTTACACAGGGATAGACGATAGGGGGCGGTTTTTTCACATCTGAGCTCCTACAGGGGCTGCTGTACCAACGGGAGACTCGGTTGATGAAATATTCAGATCGCTAATAAAAAAATGAAATGCTAATAAACGTTGTGGGCATTCAGGCATTGGGCTGATAAAACGAGTTATGACGTCATGGGCACTGAAAGTGTTAATAGAGACAGGTGAAATAGGAATGGAAGCGTTGTTAGCTAGCATAACTTAGTTATCAGCTAACGTTAGTTTAACGGAGTTTACATAGAAACAGTGCGACTCCCAAGAGGAGTTATCACAGGCTGTAGAACGCAGGACTAAGAGCTGCCAAGCTGTAAAGTGTGGGTAGTGCTCAGCCCCTCCCTGCAGCTGGAGCGTTATGTGACTCTCGAGTCCTGGCTCTAGGCAGGATCACGAGAGAAGTTAATTATATTTTTAACGTGATTCACTGTGCATTAGTTACATTACACGTTGCGCATGTTATGACTGTAGCCGCGTTTTGATTACGTCATCACAACAACACGTTAGGTTACGAATGTAACCCTGTTGACATTCAGTTATATTTTTTCGGTGCTAAAACCCTTTTTTTTAACCATTTTCGGCCGATATGTTTCGGTGGCCAAATATTCGGTCCATCCCTAATTATAAACAACCAACTAAATACAATTCTGTAATTTTATTTCATGTTAGGAAATCCATTTCTTAAATAAACAAATACAATACATATTTAAACAAGAAAATACTGCTCACCTTGCACTTGAAGGGCTTATCACTGCTATGGGACAGCATGTGTCTTTTCAAGTGATTGCCTTGTGAAAACTGCTTGTGGCAGGTTTTACACTGTAAGATAAACTTCTTGTGCTCTTTGAAGTGAAGTTGTCGTTCCTTTATGCTGCTAAACCTTTGGGGACATTCTGAACACAAGTAGGGGTCTTTCTCGGAATGGCTTTGTTCCTGGTGGTTTTGTTTGTCCTCCCATGTTGCCAACTGCTTAAAGCAATACCTGCAGGTGTTAGGTCTAACTTTACAGTCCATTTTGTGGATTTTGAGACTGATCTCGCACACACAGCGAACCCCGCATTCAGAACATATCATCATGAATGGACCTTTATCCACTTCATGGCACTTGTGGTTAGGGTTGGTGTAAGTGACACCGCAGTCTGGGCACAGCCGTGGGGTGCGGCGCCTAGATCTCTTGTTGGTGCTCTTGGGTCTTGGTTTGCGACTTTGTTTTATTTTACTCTTCTTCTCAGAGTCTGACTCAGAGTCAGAGTCAGAGTCTTCTTCCTCGTCGTCGTCGTCCTCCTCCTCCTCCCAGTCTTCATCATGCTCATCATCCTCCTCCTCCCCTTCCTCCTCCTCCTCCTCTTCCTCTTCCTCCACTTCCTCCTGCTTCAGCTCTTCGTCCTTGTCGTCCTCAGTTTTCCAATCGTCCCACTCGGGCCAACTGACAGCCAGCAACTGTTTGTTTTCCGCATTCTCAATTTCTCCATTTTCTTTCTCCCCCTGTTCCTGCTGTCCATCCTCTACATTGCCGTCACTCACTCCTTCCATCTCCTCCTCCTCCTCCTCCTCCAAGCCACCAAACACATTCTCTTCCGCACTCTTCTCCCCGTCAGAATCTATAGCTACTTCCAGTTCTACAAATGGCTTTTCTGTCTTCGTGTCATCTGCTTTGCCTCGTCGTTTGTTTATGCCCGTCCCCTCTGGCGTCTCCATGTGTCCTTTTCCTTGGTCAGGAGGATTAACCAGCTCATCAGATACCTAGGGCACAGGACAAATCACTTTCACTTCACAATCATTTTCTTAATTATTGATCTGTTGATTATTTTTATTATCAATTAATAGATGAATCAAATGACTCTTACAAAAAGTTTGCACCTTTTGCAATGAGACATTTGAAAGTTAATTGTAGTTTATATCTCTTATTATATTAGTTAGAAACCAGCAAGCCAAGAATCAAAATCTTATCTTAATTATGTGATGCTAATAGCTAGGGATGGGAATTGATAAGATTTGATCAATACAGAACTAAGCCCCCATGTCAGAAAAATACAAAAACTGTAAAAAGAAAATTAACTATACACTTAAATAAAATAATGTATTTGATATTCTCTTAAACAAATTGTATCTATTGAACTGTAGTTGCATTCAACATGTTATTGCAAAAATTCGATATCAATAACCTATACCTGTATAAATAAAGGTTACAAGTAAAACATAACTGACACAACATAACTAAGTAACGTAAATCAAACTCCTCTCATCTGGCGCACACACACACACACAGAAAGGGCTCCTTGTGCTAATTGAACCAGTAGAAAGAGCAGCGCTGGCCCCCACCCTTCCTAGCTCAGCTCAGCTGTGTTCTGTCTGAATGCGTTAGCGGTAGGGATTAGGGATGGGTACCGAATTCGGTACTTTTTTTTTTTTTTTTTTTACTTTTTTCTTTTCATGTCAACGTTCACACGCACAATATATGCTTACCTAGGATTTGACTTGATTCAACAACAAAGCAGTCGGAGCAATGACAAGCCGAAAACTGTCGAAATTGTAGTTATTTGAAGTTTGGATTTTTTTTTTTTACGACTGAGGTAGGTAAATTAAATTTCTTGAGACTAAAGTACAGAAAAAAGGTACCGTTGGGTACCGGTATCGATTCACAGGTACCGGTACCGGTATCGGTTCAAATGTGAAGGTACCCATCCCTAGTAGGGATGTCCGATATTATCGGCCTACCGATATTATCGGCCGATATTGGCAGTCAAATGTGATCGGTTTTCAATTATTATTATTATTATTATTTTTTTTTTTACATTTCTATAACCTTTATTTACCCAGGCAAGCAAGTAAGAACACATTCTGATTTTATTTATTGTCAAAAGTATGCATAATGTTGTGTTAATTCCACAACAAGAGATATGTAATGTTAATTACCTGAAATTGTTCAGTTTTTTGGGGGGGAAACCCTGCATATATCGGTATCGATTGATAACGGTTGATATCGGTATCGGAAATTAAGAGTTGGACAATATCGGTATATCGGTATCGGTAAAAAAGCCAATATCGAGCATCCCTAGTTAGCGGCTAACGTTAGTTTACCACGTAAATGAATTACTAGGATGCAAAGAATTGGAATTTTCACTGCACATAGAAACAGCGGGAGCATTTCGGGAGCATATGCGAATATTTATACAGTGAAAGCATTCGTTTTTCATTTAGGTTTTCCTAGTCAAGGAATCAAATAGTCTGCTATGGCTGCATGCGTGGCTATAACATTATTGTTTTAAAATGCGCAACGAGTCACGGAGGCATGCGATTCCAGGAATCGGACAATTAGGAACCGGCTCCCAACGCGATGGATGGGTCTTGTATTTACCTCAGCTGCAAAGAGCACCAGGCCTTTATTAGAGAGGCTTATATAAGAGGCAGGCCTTAATTTCACAAACTGGCCAATTGTAATTGTGAAACTGTGGTGGATTAACGTAATTCACACACTGAAGTTGGAACTGTCTATAGGTTGCGGGGTCCGGGGACAATTTAGCGTGTGGTACCTTCTCGACTCTACCTGAGTCGAATCGAGTTGATAACATTCAGTAGCTTTAGCTAACGCTATCATAGCCATCATGATATGTAATGTCAACTGGACAACGCCAGCCCCGCCTGCCAACGCCCTATAGATTAGCGAACGTTAACTAACGTTTGCAAAACAAAGGCAACATCATCCAGCCGACACCACAGATCTAGCTATGACAACGTTAGCTAACGCTAATGCCAACAAAGTGAGAGTAGGGAACGGTAGAGAGAGGCAGCACTTAATTTGCATTGGCAAGAGTTTATCTCATTCTATATCACGGCACGAAAAAAATATCTTGTATAGGAAGCCGGCCTGTATTTGTCTGCATGTATCAAACCCCCGTCCATTATAAGAGGCCCGTCCTCTATTTGAATACCCTCCACTATTAGAGGATTTACGGTAATAGCATGCATGCCTTGGAGATGCTCAATTGATAAGGAAGGACCATACAGTATAAAAGCTGACACTCTATTGTCTTAGAGGGAAAGAGGGAAATGTAATTTAAAACAGCTGTGTGTTCGCACTACTCTTAAAAGCATGTGTATTTCTGTTTGTGGGGTGACTTTCTGGAATAGATTAGATGACAAAATGAAAAATAACATAGGTAAAAATTAAATACAGTTGAGCGAGTGATTCTTGAAAGGTACAGTAAAGAGGAGGTTATAAGTCATTAACACATTGGGCGCCAAGGACGAAAAAAGTTGTGTTATCTCGCCAGTGGTTGAGCGCCAATCACGAGAAAAGTCGAGTTTTGGACGTTATTTCTTTTATTCGCTATATCCATTCATAATTAATCCATCCAGCCTGATGTTATCATTGGGAATGGCTCTGAGATCGCAAACGGCCAATACCGCCGCATAACGCCTTGCGGTCGGTATTGCACATCATTAGAATCCCTCTGGCTTGGGCTGTGCATCGATCTAAGAAGTCTGGTCCGGGTTTTCCTTCTTGGGCATGAGTAACGTTATAACACACGGATTGGGGACACTGGAGAACCGTGGATTCATGTGTTTTGGTGGATAAACATTGGACACATGACGCAATCAATATTTGGAATGGCGATCAGATAATTGGATTCTTCTTTTTGCAGTACATCATAGACGAGGTAAGGACTCAGGGCACGAAATTAACTTTTTGACTCACCGGCCAGTGGCGGGTAGATGAGAAAAATCTATCCGCCAAGCATATTTCTTACCAGCCATTTCTTTTAATAAAATATATATATTATATAATCATACTTGTAGTTGTATTATCTGCGAGACATCGCCACCACGCAACAAGTCAAAATGCTCGCTATCTGCAAACAGCTCCACTGTCTGTGTGTGTACTCGAGTAGCCTCCAGCTCCAGCAAGGATTATCCGGCGCTGCAGCTGGCCCCTATACTCTACATTCAGCATGCAAGGATTCTCCGGCGCTGCAGCTGGACCCTATTCAGCATGCCCTCATGCGATGGAAGCCAGGGGCTCGAATACGCATGTTATAAGACATTGATATCAGGAGCTATCTGTAGCTACTGCTAGATAACGTTAAGACAACGCCTCAGTGAACTATTTAGTTTACTGGGACATTTCGTAGTGACTAGTGAGCTAACGTGAGCTAACGTGAGCTACCTAGCCAACGGAGGTATTATGCACTAGACTATTGCTGGAGCATTTGTTGATATCAGGAGCTATCAGTAGCTAGCCGGCTGGATAACGTTACACAATGCCTCATGTATTAAACTAAAAGTGAATAGTTGACTGGGTCATTTTATAACTATAGCTAACGTTAGCTCACGGAGGTCCCACTACTAGACTAACGTCAGTGACTGCCCGAAGCAATAGCCTCTGTTTACACAGGTGCGGGGGGGGGGGGCAGGAGGGGTAGGAGGAGCAGTGCGCTGCATGTCTGTGCTGAGACAGCGAGTGAGAACTCCGCTGAGAATTGGATCATGATTTTCGATCGATTTTCACATGACTATTTGATTGCCCGCCACATGGCGGACAGACCTCTCAGTCTCACTCGCCAAACGTAAAATCTGCCCGCCAATGGCGCTTGGCGGGCTTTAATTTTGTGCCCTGGACATGACACGCGAGACTGACAGGCAGCGGCATGGACATGACATGAGAGACTGACAGGCAGCGGCATGGACATGACACAAGAGACTTACAGGCAGCGGCATGGACATGACACGAGAGACTTACAGGCAGCGGCATGGACATGACACGAGAGACTGACAGGCAGCGGCATGGACATGACACGAGAGACTGACAGGCAGCGGCATGGACATGACACGAGAGACTGACAGGCAGCGGCATGGACATGACACGAGAGACTGACAGGCAGCGGCATGGACATGACACGAGAGACTGACAGGCAGCGGCATGGACATGACACGAGAGACTGACAGGCAGCGGCATGGACATGACACGAGAGACTGACAGGCAGCGGCATGGACATGACACGAGAGACTTACAGGCAGCGGCATGGACATGACCATGTTGCCTCCGTAGACGGCCGGCACGTAGAGGATGCTGGCGCCCGTATGGGGATCTATCCTCTGCACAGGGCTGGGGGACTTGCCCATCCCGGCTACCGTCCCGCCTAGAGGCGGCGTGAACGCCCGGATGGGGTTCCCCATCAACACTGCTGGGTTGGGTTGGACTGCAGAGAGAGAGAGCAAATTACAGACCTCTCACTTGTTTCCTTGATGAATTACAGAACTAACTCCAGGTCCTCCGAGTTATCTGGAACGTTGTACAGCATTACAGTAGTAGAAGCAGTGTTCCTAGTAGGAGTATAGTGTTCCCAATCAATACCACTCAACATGGTTGTACTAGGTTGTACGAGACAGTAATAATACACATGTTGTAATGGGGTGAGTAACTGTAATGCAGGTCGTAGGGATCTAAAAGAGCCATGGGGATCATGGTAGATATTTAGATCACACAAATAGTCTTGTTTGTAAAGAGTCAAACGGTGAAATTCATGGACTTAATCTAATTCAAAAAGGAGGAAGGAAGGGGGAACATCCTGGAGACCCCACAAACTGCTGCTCACATTTCCCCTTTACATAAGGAGAGCGTGAACGGATGGTACAGTATGGGCAGGTTAAGACTCACCAAATCCTTCAGGTGGGAAGTGTTCCGTGTGGTTTGCATGTTGCCCTTTACCCTGAAAGACAAAGAGAGAGAGACACATCTTTAGAGAGCAGCAGAGAGAGAGACAGGCGGGGTGTGTGTGTGCGGGTGGGTGGGTGGGAGCCACCATGATGGAACCCTCTTATCCGATGGAGCACCCTGATGGAACCCTCTTATCCGATGGAGCACCCTGATGGAACCCTCTTATCCGATGGAACACCCTGATGGAACCCTCTTATCCGATGGAACACCCTGATGGAACCCTCTTATCCGATGGAGCACCCTGATGGAACCCTCTTATCCGATGGAACACCCTGATGGAACCCTCTTATCCGATGGACCACCCTGATGGAACCCTCTTATCCAATGGAACACCCTGATGGAACCCTCTTATCCGATGGAACACCCTGATGG
The DNA here is from genome assembly GCF_963971535.1 of Notolepis coatsorum. Taxonomy (NCBI): domain Eukaryota; kingdom Metazoa; phylum Chordata; class Actinopteri; order Aulopiformes; family Paralepididae; genus Notolepis; species Notolepis coatsorum. The sequence goes on from NC_140181.1 coordinate 21,622,990, forward strand.
AACCCTCTTATCCGATGGAACACCCTGATGGAACCCTCTTATCCGATGGAACACCCTGATGGAACCCTCTTATCCGATGGAGCACCCTGATGGAACCCTCTTATCCGATGGAACACCCTGATGGAACCCTCTTATCCGATGGAACACCCTGATGGAACCCTCTTATCCGATGGAACACCCTGATGGAACCCTCTTATCCGATGGACCATCATGATGGAACCCTCTTATCCGATGGAACACCCTGATGGAACCCTCTTATCCGATGGAACACCCTGATGGAACCCTCTTATCCGATGGAGCACCCTGATGGAACCCTCTTATCCGATGGAACACCCTGATGGAACCCTCTTATCCGATGGAACACCCTGATGGAACCCTCTTATCCGATGGAACACCCTGATGGAACCCTCTTATCCGATGGAACACCCTGATGGAACCCTCTTATCCGATGGAGCACCCTGATGGAACCCTCTTATCCGATGGAACACCCTGATGGAACCCTCTTATCCGATGGAGCACCCTGATGGAACCCTCTTATCCGATGGAGCACCCTGATGGAACCCTCTTATCCGATGGAGCACCCTGATGGAACCCTCTTATCCGATGGAACACCCTGATGGAACCCTCTTATCCGATGGAACACCCTGATGGAACCCTCTTATCCGATGGAACACCCTGATGGAACCCTCTTATCCGATGGAACACTCTGATGGAACCCTCTTATCCAAATGACCGCAAACATTCTAAGCATGGAAAGGTGTTGAACCCTTCGGCAGTATTCGTGGTATGTTGACCTGCACAGGACCCTCATTTCTTGAGTGCATTGTGCGCTGGGGCAGAAGGATCATGGTGTATAGTATATCTGGGGCAGAAGGATCATGGTGTACAGTATATCTGGGGCAGAAGGATCATGGTGTACAGTATATCTGGGGCAGAAGGATCTTGGTGTATAGTATATCTGGGGCAGAAGGATCATGGTGTACAGTATATCTGGGGCAGAAGGATCATGGTGTACAGTATATCTGGGGCAGAAGGATCTTGGTGTACAGTATATCTGGGGCAGAAGGATCATGGTGTACAGTATATCTGGGGCAGAAGGATCATGGTGTATAGTATATCTGGGGCAGAAGGATCTTGGTGTACAGTATATCTGGGGCAGAAGGATCTTGGTGTACAGTATATCTGGGGCAGAAGGATCATGGTGTATAGTATATCTGGGGCAGAAGGATCATGGTGTACAGTATATCTGGGGCAGAAGGATCATGGTGTATAGTATATCTGGGGCAGAAGGCTCATGGTGTACAGTATATCTGGGGCAGAAGGATCATGGTGTATAGTATATCTGGGGCAGAAGGATCATGGTGTACAGTATATCTGGGGCAGAAGGATCATGGTGTACAGTATATCTGGGGCAGAAGGATCATGGTGTATAGTATATCTGGGGCAGAAGGATCATGGTGTATAGTATATCTGGGGCAGAAGGATCATGGTGTACAGTATATCTGGGGCAGAAGGATCATGGTGTACAGTATATCTGGGGCAGAAGGATCTTGGTGTACAGTATATCTGGGGCAGAAGGATCATGGTGTACAGTATATCTGGGGCAGAAGGATCTTGGTGTACAGTATATCTGGGGCAGAAGGATCATGGTGTACAGTATATCTGGGGCAGAAGGATCATGGTGTATAGTATATCTGGGGCAGAAGGATCATGGTGTACAGTATATCTGGGGCAGAAGGCTCATGGTGTACAGTATATCTGGGGCAGAAGGCTCATGGTGTATAGTATATCTGGGGCAGAAGGATCATGGTGTACAGTATATCTGGGGCAGAAGGATCATGGTGTACAGTATATCTGGGGCAGAAGGATCATGGTGTACAGTATATCTGGGGCAGAAGGATCTTGGTGTACAGTATATCTGGGGCAGAAGGATCATGGTGTATAGTATATCTGGGGCAGAAGGATCTTGGTGTATAGTATATCTGGGGCAGAAGGATCATGGTGTACAGTATATCTGGGGCAGAAGGATCTTGGTGTACAGTATATCTGGGGCAGAAGGATCATGGTGTATAGTATATCTGGGGCAGAAGGATCATGGTGTACAGTATATCTGGGGCAGAAGGATCATGGTGTATAGTATATCTGGGGCAGAAGGATCATGGTGTATAGTATATCTGGGGCAGAAGGATCATGGTGTATCATCATTAGAATCCCTCTGGCTTGGGCTGTGCATCGATCTAAGAAGTCTGATCCGGGTTTTCCTTCTTGGGCATGAGTAACGTTATAACACACGGATTGGGGACACTGGAGAACCGTGGATTCATGTGTTTTGGTGGATAAACATTGGACACATGACGCGATCAATATTTGGAATGGCGATCAGATAATTGGATTCTTCTTTTTGCAGTACATCATAGACGAGGTAAGGACTCAGGGCACGAAATTAACTTTTTGACTCACCGGCCAGTGGCGGGTAGATGAGAAAAATCTATCCGCCAAGCATATTTCTTACCAGCCATTTTTTTTAATAAAATATATATATTATATAATCATACTTGTAGTTGTATTATCTGCGAGACATCGCCACCACGCAACAAGTCAAAATGCTCGCTATCTGCAAACAGCTCCACTGTCTGTGTGTGTATACTCGAGTAGCCTCCAGCTCCAGCAAGGATTATCCGGCGCTGCAGCTGGCCCCTATACTCTACATTCAGCATGCAAGGATTCTCCGGCGCTGCAGCTGGACCCTATTCAGCATGCCCTCATGCGATGGAAGCCAGGGGCTCGAATACGCATGTTATAAGACATTGATATCAGGAGCTATCTGTAGCTACTGCTAGATAACGTTAAGACAACGCCTCAGTGAACTATTTAGTTTACTGGGACATTTCGTAGTGACTAGTGAGCTAACGTGAGCTAACGTGAGCTACCTAGCCAACGGAGGTATTATGCACTAGACTATTGCTGGAGCATTTGTTGATATCAGGAGCTATCAGTAGCTAGCCGGCTGGATAACGTTACACAATGCCTCATGTATTAAACTAAAAGTGAATAGTTGACTGGGTCATTTTGTAACTGTAGCTAACGTTAGCTCACGGAGGTCCCACTACTAGACTAACGTCAGTGACTGCCCGAGGCAATAGCCTCTGTTTACACAGGTGCGGGGGGGGGGGGGGGGCAGGAGGGGTAGGAGGAGCAGTGCGCTGCATGTCTGTGCTGAGACAGCGAGTGAGAACTCCGCTAAGAATTGGATCATGATTTTCGATCGATTTTCACATGACTATTTGATTGCCCGCCACATGGCGGACAGACCTCTCAGTCTCACTCGCCAAACGTAAAATCTGCCCGCCAATGGCGCTTGGCAGGCTTTAATTTTGTGCCCTGGACATGACACGCGAGACTGACAGGCAGCGGCATGGACATGACACGAGAGACTGACAGGCAGCGGCATGGACATGACACAAGAGACTTACAGGCAGCGGCATGGACATGACACGAGAGACTGACAGGCAGCGGCATGGACATGACACGAGAGACTGACAGGCAGCGGCATGGACATGACACGAGAGACTGACAGGCAGCGGCATGGACATGACACGAGAGACTGACAGGCAGCGGCATGGACATGACACGAGAGACTGACAGGCAGCGGCATGGACATGACACGAGAGACTGACAGGCAGCGGCATGGACATGACACGAGAGACTTACAGGCAGCGGCATGGACATGACCATGTTGCCTCCGTAGACGGCCGGCACGTAGAGGATGCTGGCGCCCGTATGGGGGTCTATCCTCTGCACAGGGCTGGGGGACTTGCCCATCCCGGCTACCGTCCCGCCTAGAGGCGGCGTGAACGCCTGGATGGGGTTCCCCATCAACACTGCTGGGTTGGGTTGGACTGCAGAGAGAGAGAGCAAATTACAGACCTCTCACTTGTTTCCTTGATGAATTACAGAACTAACTCCAGGTCCTCAGAGTTATCTGGAACGTTGTACAGCATTACAGTAGTAGAAGCAGTGTTCCTATAGTTGGGTCAAGAACCAACATTCTGTGACCATTCTCTGGCTAAGATGTTTTGATGATTGATTTGACTTCTATGGACCTTTTATAAAATATTTAGCCCCCGTGTCCCTCCGAAAAATCCCGGCATTTTTTGTCAGATGGCCAAATCCAAAATACCTGCTGACGCCATCTTGAAATTTTTACTTTTGATCCAGAGCACCTAGAATCATGTATGAATACACTTTTTTGTGTAAGTCAACCATGACGATTCCAATTCTGACATCAGTTTGACTCTATGACATCAATTTGACCCAGAAATCCAAGATGGCCACCATATAGTAGAGCGAAAATGTAACTTTTAATGTCAAAACCAATTTTACCATGGTACTGCTGTACTTTAAACAAACTACCTTCATAAGGATCTCAGCAAAATAATTGATGAATGTACAGTATGATAAGATAACTAATTATACTTCAAAATACGCTCTCTTAAATAGCTGTAACTTGAACAGATTAACAATGAAACCACTTTTCTCTTTTCTTTAAATTTTTTTTTTACTTTATAGCATTTTCAGCTTTTTCTGGCCACGCAGGACCGATAGAGGGAGAGAGGGAGAACGGGAGGAGAGGTAGGGAAGACATGCAGCAAATGGTCGCCGGGACTGGGAAATGAACCCGGGACGACCGCTTCGCGACTCAGCACGCTATGTGGTGTGCTACTGGAGCGCCCCAACAATGAAACCACTTTAAACATGTCATGATCAGTCCGAATCAGAGCATTCTGCCTCACTAGATTCTGAATCATCAGATTCCAATGAATCACCCCTCCTCCTCCATACATCATCATCTCCCTTCTCATCATCATCCTCCTCACTCTCCTCTTCCTCACTTTCTTCAGCTGGCCCTGGTGCAGGTAGATGTGTTGGGAGAGCAGGTCGTGTGTGGCGGACAGGGCGACAGCGACCACCCACCAGCTCCCAGCCATGTCCGAGTGGCGAAGGGTGTCGCTTCAGGGAGGGGTGGCGCACTAGATATGCCAAGTAGTTGGCACGGAGGCAGTGTTGGCGTAGGCTATCTGCATCTGGAGGGAGATGGATGAATGATTTGTTCTTCATTCTCTTCCACTTTGTGGCACGGGCCTCAGCCATGGTGCTACTCTTCTTGTCGCCATAAATAACATGTCGTGTGAACTCGAACAGCTCCTCTAGCACCTCCTCCTCAAGGTCAAGGCTATCTCCACACCGCGAGAGCAGCCGTCGTGCCATAGGGCTCTTTGCCACCTTGTCATACACCGACGACTTACCCTTGTCATAGAAGCCTGAATTGGCATCACAGCCTGTAATGCAGTGTAGCTGCACAATACAATCTGCCATCTCCTCAGTAACCAGGCCACGGCAGAAGACCGTGTTCTGCTTTCTCTTGATGCAGAGCATACCGGGCAGCTGTTGAGAGATGGCCGCTGCCATGACATAGGCATCGGTGTCGGCTGCATCAATGACCACAGGGCCACTGTAGCCTGACTCACGTAGAACTGTGTAAGCAGAGAAGAGGATGGTGTCAGCCTCAGACTGGTCAAAGCTGTAGTTCTGCATTGGTTGCTGGGTTGACAAGTTGGTGCAGTGGGAGCCAACAGAGTAGACGATCTCTGAATCTACACCCTGTGCAACAAGGTCAGTCAGATAGCTGCATATTACTTTTTGTAGCCGCTCCTTGTTGCTGACGCTACACAGCAGTGTTTTGAACTCTCTGGCAGAGGGAAAGGGGTCGCCCAGCTTCATGTAGGTGTTGGGGATATGTACCTTACCTTGTACCCGCAGATCTCGCTCATCATCTTTAGTTGAGTATGCTACGTCGTACGGGTCATTTACACAGAAAATACGGTCAGCATCACCATGGCGGGCAAGGATGATGGATGATACCTTGTGGACATAGTCCAACCACTTGTATGGGGTGCCATCTTGTGTCTGCCGATCTTCTGCTGATGGGGTTGCCATCCTCCAGATCATGCCCATGTCGACAAGAGCGGTGTAGGGTTCTTGCAGATCTACAGATTGGAGAGAGAGCTTCTGAATGAGCTTGCTCTTCTGTGTCTTCCTATATGTGCCATTGGAGTTGAATAAGGCCACACATTCCTCGACAACATGATGTTCCAGCAACTCTGAGAGATTCACAAGTTGACTGACCTCAACCAGGTCGATCACTGCCTTGAGAGCACTCCGCTCCATCTCAGCAGCTCTTGCTTTGAGTTCCTCCCCGGGCTTCTCCATGCAGGGCTGCTTGGCAAATGTCAAGCGTTTGCTCAGAGGGACAGGTGCATGGAGGGAGGTTTTCTTACTGAACACTCGGTCTTGCAAGAAGCTGGTCAACTTCTCCTCTCCCACAGCATAGGCTGAGTTGAAGTCCGCGATGAGTTCATCAAGGCAGGCATGGCTGACTGTAGGGTGCGGAGGGTGGGTGAGGCTGGATCAAATGGGAAGGAATCAAACTCATGCATGCATGCGACCAGGTCCTGCACACGCTGCTCATCTTCTCTCATCCTTTTCGGACCACATTCTATGTGCTTCCTCTTGGCTTTTTGTGTGTGGCCAGGGCATTGTGAGCCACCCGGATCTTGGCCAAATTGTTCACATTTCTGGAGTGCACCAGCAGCTGCTTCTCATTCTGGAGGATGGAGAGCCAGCCAGACTTCATTTTGCTGCCCTTGTTCATTGTACACTCGATCCACATGTCCCAGGCCATGTTGGAGTAGGGGTTGCCTGTGATGGACTGAGTGAAGTCAGTACGAAGGAAGGCGACCTGATCAGCAGGGAGAGCTGTCAGCATTGCCCAGAAGTCAGGCAGCCACCTTCCATACCTATTGTTGTCGTACACTACCATCCATGGCAGCATGGCACGCAGAGAGCTGACATACTCATCCAAGTTGCAGATATGTACTGCATGCACATTCTGCATGAATGCATCCGTCATAGACAGGAAGTCCCTCCAGTAGTCCGCCATGTCACTGGCCTCCACCTGGGTGAATAAATTGGTGATGAGGCTCTCGAGGTCAGTATCATCCTCCAGTGCCGCATGTGCAGCTGCACAGGGTTCTTGGGAGAGACTCATATCTCTCAGAATCTCAAGGTTCTCCCTTGTCTCATCAGCCAGGTTGGGCATGAACCTCCCCTTTACCAGCTGACTCATGAGTGCCTCATAGATGAGCCTCAAGCAACGCAGCCCCCTCTTGTAATGCTTGCCTTTCAGTGCACGGTCGACGGAGCCCTCTGCAATAACTCCTCCTGCCACAAGTACATCTCCTAGCTCACTCCCCTTGTAGCGCTTGTAGATAGCGCTCATCATCACACACTGTGTATGGAAGGGACCAAGAAAGGGTACAATGTCATGGTACTTGTTTGGGTTATCGGCCTTGAGCAGAGTGATGAGGACGTCCACAGGATGATCTCCCACTAAGAAGGCGAAGGGCATGTGCTTAGTTGCGATGATGGTAGACAGCTTCTCCATGATGTCATTCACAACTGACTTGTTGGGCGGTTTATTGTAAGATGTATGAAAATAAGCCTTGCTCTTCCTCTGCTCCATATTCAAGCCAGCGTGAAACCCATTGTATGAAGGGATAGTGCACGCATGCACGCACGTACACACACACACATGTGCACACGCACGTATGCGCACACACACACACACACACTCGCAGTCTATTGAAGAAGAAGGCCTGGATGAGCGAGGTCAACAGGAGTTCTTCATGTCAAGGAATGGCGAGATGGCGTGGTCCAAGATACCTTTTGAAACAGAAGGCTGAGCACAAGCTCAGAACATCATCAAAATAACTCCTGAAAGAAACAGCTTTCGAACACAACACAAGGGTTAACAAACCCCAAACACAGGGCTACAATGACTATATTAGCTAACTAGTTGTTGTTGCTAGCTAGCTAGCTATTGGGAAAGTTGTTAGTCTGAAGCCCTGCCCAAACACCAAATCTTACTTTCCCATTCAAAAGTTACATTTTCGCTCTGCTGTCTCTTTCTACATTTCTGCTCTACTGGATGGTGGCCATCTTGGATTTCTGGGTTAAATTGATGTCATAGAGTCAAACTAATGTCAGAATTGGAATCGTCATGGTTGACTTACACAAAAAAGTGTATTCATACATGATTCTAGGTGCTCTGGATCAAAAGTAAATTTTTCAAGATGGCGTCAGCAGATATTTTCGATTTGGCCATCTGACAAAAAATGCCGGGATTTTTCGGAGGGACACGGGGGCTAAATATTTTATAAAAGGTCCATAGAAGTCAAATCAATCATCAAAACATCTTAGCCAGAGAATGGTCACAGAATGTTGGTTCTTGACCCAACTACTAGTAGGAGTATAGTGTTCCCAATCAATACCACTCAACATGGTTGTACTAGGTTGTACGAGACAGTAATAATACACATGTTGTAATGGGGTGAGTAACTGTAATGCAGGTCGTAGGGATCTAAAAGAGCCATGGGGATCATGGTAGATATTTAGATCACACAAATAGTCTTGTTTGTAAAGAGTCAAACGGTGAAATTCATGGACTTAATCTAATTCAAAAAGGAGGAAGGAAGGGGGAACATCCTGGAGACCCCACAAACTGCTGCTCACATTTCCCCTTTACATAAGGAGAGCGTGAACGGATGGTACAGTATGGGCAGGTTAAGACTCACCAAATCCTTCAGGTGGGAAGTGTTCCGTGTGGTTTGCATGTTGCCCTTTACCCTGAAAGACAAAGAGAGAGAGACACATCTTTAGAGAGCAGCAGAGAGAGAGACAGGCGGGGTGTGTGTGTGCGGGTGGGTGGGTGGGAGCCACCATGATGGAACCCTCTTATCCGATGGAGCACCCTGATGGAACCCTCTTATCCGATGGAGCACCCTGATGGAACCCTCTTATCCGATGGAACACCCTGATGGAACCCTCTTATCCGATGGAACACCCTGATGGAACCCTCTTATCCGATGGAGCACCCTGATGGAACCCTCTTATCCGATGGACCATCATGATGGAACCCTCTTATCCGATGGAACACCCTGATGGAACCCTCTTATCCGATGGACCACCCTGATGGAACCCTCTTATCCAATGGAACACCCTGATGGAACCCTCTTATCCAATGGAACACCCTGATGGAACCCTCTTATCCGATGGAACACCCTGATGGAACCCTCTTATCCGATGGAACACCCTGATGGAACCCTCTTATCCGATGGAACACCCTGATGGAACCCTCTTATCCGATGGAACACCCTGATGGAACCCTCTTATCCGATGGAACACCCTGATGGAACCCTCTTATCCGATGGCGCACCCTGATGGAACCCTCTTATCCGATGGAACACCCTGATGGAACCCTCTTATCCAATGGAGCACCCTGATGGAACCCTCTTATCCGATGGAGCACCCTGATGGAACCCTCTTATCCGATGGAGCACCCTGATGGAACCCTCTTATCCGATGGAACACCCTGATGGAACCCTCTTATCCGATGGAACACCCTGATGGAACCCTCTTATCCGATGGAACACCCTGATGGAACCCTCTTATCCGATGGAACACTCTGATGGAACCCTCTTATCCAAATGACCGCAAACATTCTAAGCATGGAAAGGTGTTGAACCCTTCGGCAGTATTCGTGGTATGTTGACCTGCACAGGACCCTCATTTCTTGAGTGCATTGTGCGCTGGGGCAGAAGGATCATGGTGTACAGTATATCTGGGGCAGAAGGATCATGGTGTACAGTATATCTGGGGCAGAAGGATCTTGGTGTACAGTATATCTGGGGCAGAAGGATCATGGTGTATTAGTATATCTGGGGCAGAAGGATCATGGTGTACAGTATATCTGGGGCAGAAGGATCATGGTGTATAGTATATCTGGGGCAGAAGGATCATGGTGTACAGTATATCTGGGGCAGAAGGATCATGGTGTACAGTATATCTGGGGCAGAAGGATCTTGGTGTACAGTATATCTGGGGCAGAAGGATCATGGTGTATAGTATATCTGGGGCAGAAGGATCATGGTGTACAGTATATCTGGGGCAGAAGGATCATGGTGTATAGTATATCTGGGGCAGAAGGATCTTGGTGTATAGTATATCTGGGGCAGAAGGATCTTGGTGTACAGTATATCTGGGGCAGAAGGATCATGGTGTATAGTATATCTGGGGCAGAAGGATCATGGTGTATAGTATATCTGGGGCAGAAGGATCATGGTGTATATAGTATATCTGGGGCAGAAGGATCATGGTGTATAGTATATCTGGGGCAGAAGGATCTTGGTGTACAGTATATCTGGGGCAGAAGGATCATGGTGTACAGTATATCTGGGGCAGAAGGATCTTGGTGTACAGTATATCTGGGGCAGAAGGATCATGGTGTACAGTATATCTGGGGCAGAAGGATCATGGTGTATAGTATATCTGGGGCAGAAGGATCATGGTTTATAGTATATCTGGGGCAGAAGGATCATGGTGAAGGAAACAGGTGTTTTTGGGTGTTTTTCAATGTATGTGATGTATAGATTGGGGGGAGATGAGAGCATCTAAAGGGGGCCGGGTGAGGGAGGTCGAAATGTGCAGGCTGACGGTGGTGGGAGCAGGAGAGGTGGTTCAGAGCGAGCAGGGGGTGATTGTGAGCACCACACTGAGCAGGGCCGAATGTTGACATTCCGATCTGGAACACATTGATAACAGTATGCACAGAGCGAGGGAGAGGGGTGACATCCTTAATGAAACAGTAATGAAACGTTTTGAAATGTGTGAAAGGTTATTAGCAGTTGTCATGACAGCGCGTCGCATGACAACCAGAAGGGGGGCGGGCCGTCGTTGCTATGACGAAGATCTATAAATCGAACAGTGGTTCCGGGTAAGGGCAGACTACAATCTGACTGAGACTAAGAGGGAGGAAATCATCAGAGACTCTCATCCCTCTCACCCTCGCCGGTGGGGGGGGGAATGACACATCATCATTAGCTTCGGCTAACGGGAGAAGGGTTCTGGCTAGACAAGGCCCGAGCCACCATTGGACTGAATAACAGCAGAGACGATAGCAATGAAAATACAATCTGATAACATCTGGGCTGAGGCTTCTGTTTATATCAATAAACAACGCTCTTTCAAGAAAGGTATGCTGTCAAGTGTCGAATTCTTACGAAGGTGGAGAATTATTATGGTGGCGGATCGCACTAACGGGGAGAGATAAGGATTGTACAGCCAGTATATGAGACGTCAGGATCATTAAAAGTATGCAACACAGAGGGATTGGATGGAGAGAGGATAACACAAGAAGACGTGATACTGGCCAATTGATCAGAATCTAACAATGGTGTATAGTATATCTGGGGCAGAAGGCTCAAACCAACTATGACTACTGTACATAAGTAAGTCTAAATATATGCATCGACTGCTTGTCCAAGACTACAAAATATGATAGTTGTGGGCAAATGTTTTATTGATTGTGTGTCTGCATGGGGCTGTGTGTGTATAGGCAGGATGAGAGAGGTGTGTGTGTGTGTGTGTAGCAGGATGAGAGGTGTGTGTGTGTAGCAGGATGAGAGAGGTGTGTGTGTGTGTAGCAGAATGAGAGAGGTGTGTGTATGTAGCAGGATGAGAGATGTGTGTGTGTGTGTAGCAGAATGAGAGGTGTGTGTGTGTAGCAGGATGAGAGGTGTGTGTGTGTAGCAGGATAAGAGAGGTGTGTGTGTGTAGCAGGATGAGAGAGGTGTGTGTGTGTAGCAGGATGAGAGGTGTGTGTGTGTGTGTAGCAGAATGAGAGAGGTGTGTGTGCAGGGAGCGAAATTAACTTTTTGACTCACCGGCCAGTGGAAGAATCTACCCGCCAAGCATATTTCTTACCTGCCAAATTTTTTTGATTAAAAATATATATATATATATATTTTATATAAAAATTTTTTTTTTTAAATAAAATATATATTATATAATCATACTTGTAGTTGTATTATCTGCGAGACATCGCCACCACGCAATAAGTCAAAATGCTCGCTATCTGCAAACAGCTCCACTGTCTATGTGTATACTTGAGTAGCCTCCAGCTCCAGCAAGGATTCTCCGGCGATGCAGCTAGACCCATACTAATACTCTACATTCAGCATGCAAGGATTCTCCGGCGCTGCAGCTGGACCCTATTGGTATAATATTGCGGTTCTTTGGTCTAATCACATTCATCAAGCCCTCAGCTAGAATACGCATTGAATCAATGTTATAAGACATTGATATCAGGAGCTATCTGTAGCTACTGCTAGCCCGCTAGATAACGTTAAGACAATTTAGTTTACTGGGACATATAGATCTAACGTGAGCTAGCTAACAGCTAGCTAACGAGGGAACGGAGGTATTATGCACTCGAGTCGACTATTGCTGGAGCATGTTGATATCAGCAGCTAGCCAGCTAGATACCGTTAGACAATGCCTCGTCATGTATTAAACTAAAAGTGAATAGTTGACTGGGTCATTGTTTAAACAGTAACGGTAGCTCATGGAGGTCCGATATAGACTAGAGCAGACTGCTACCATTCTGAGAGCTTAACGTTAGCACTAGAGCTGCGGGCGAGCTGCTATCATTCTGAGAGCTTAACATTAGCACTAGATGCTGCGGGCGAGCTGCTACCATTCTGAGAGCTTAACGTTAGCACTAGAGCTGCGGGCGAGCTGCTATCATTCTGAGAGCTTAACGTTAGCACTAGATGCTGCGGGCGAGCTGCTATCATTCTGAGAGCTTAACGTTAGCACTAGAGCTGCGGGCGAGCTGCTATCATTCTGAGAGCTTAACGTTAGCACTAGAGCTGCGGGCGAGCTGCTATCATTCTGAGAGCTTAACGTTAGCACTAGAGCTGCGGGCGAGCTGCTATCATTCTGAGAGCTTAACGTTAGCACTAGATGCTGCGGGCGAGCTGCTATCATTCTGAGAGCTTAACGTTAGCACTAGATGCTGCGGGCGAGCTGCTATCATTCTGAGAGCTTAACGTTAGCACTAGATGCTGCGGGCGAGCTGCTATCATTCTGAGAGCTTAACGTTAGCACTAGATGCTGCGGGCGAGCTGCTATCATTCTGAGAGCTTAACGTTAGCACTAGATGCTGCGGGCGAGCTGCTATCATTCTGAGAGCTTAACGTTAGCACTAGATGCTGCGGGCGAGCTGCTATCATTCTGAGAGCTTAACGTTAGCACTAGATGCTGCGGGCGAGCTGCTATCATTCTGAGAGCTTAACGTTAGCACTAGATGCTGCGGGCGAGCTGCTATCATTCTGAGAGCTTAACGTTAGCACTAGAGCTGCGGGCGAGCTGCTATCATTCTGAGAGTTTAACGTTAGCACTAGATGCTGCGGGCGAGCTGCTATCATTCTGAGAGCTTAACGTTAGCAGTGGCACTAGAGCTGCGGGCCGCTCTGTGTTGATACGAGCAGAAGCCAATAGTATCCCGCTGCAGGGCTGGCCCGGCTGGGCGGATATTACTCGTTGCCACGTTTTTTTTCAAAATAAGAATATCATACGAACCGAATGCTGCTAACTGCCGGAGCCATCGATATTATGACTCTGATGATCAAAGCACGGAGGGGCGGCTTTTCCTCCCCCACTTTCGTGCATGCATGATGAAACATAATACCGATAATTTAGCGTTTATTTCAGAATGATTCATAAATCAGGCGAGAAATGGCACGATTTCTAAGGAAATGCATTGAAGCGCTGTTTGCTGGAGTTTCTTGGGATTAGACAGGATCACTCTAAAACTATACTCATATTCACCATGGTATAAAACGGAAATGTATGTAAAATTATGTTTTTTGCATGTTGACCGGAAGAAACTCACTGACAATTAGGGCTGACCTTCGAAGCTTTTTTTGGCAATCGAAGCTTCGGGGCCGAGCTTCGATTTTAATTCGAAGCTTCAAAAAAAATTTAAATATGTACGAATTATATATATATATATATATTTTTTTTATCTTATGTTGTGGGACTTGTACAGCACTTTGGTAAACTTTGTTGTTTTTAAATGTGGTCTATAAATAAAGTGGATTGGATTAATTAATTAAGTAGCCCCTTTCGTGACTGTGACGCAGCCAACAAGGTTTCACTCGGCTGCACTGCCATGGGTGCAGTGGGGCTGCTCTCACAGCCAACGACATGACATTACATAATTATGTTGCAACCTTCGTCTATCAAGCAAACAATTATATTATATTTAATTTATAATTATATCAGACAATGCACCTACAAAAGCAGATGATTACAATTAAATTAGCCAACTTGGTAACACATTAGTCATAGCAGCAAAGGCATAGCCTTATTAATGTTTTGTGTGGCGTCGCCGTCGTGTACAACGATACTTACGTTTTTTAGGTGATTTGACAAAGTTGTTGTAGAGTTGTGATATGCCATTTTCTTCTAGCATATCTGGCACTCGGCTTTTTGGGCATTGTCTTTGCATATATTAAAGTGTAACCACACGTCTGAACTCTTGTTCGTCGACATATCTGCTGCACATATCCTTGTTGTTTTCAACACAGATAATCTCCACATGCTTGTTGTAGAGAGGTGGAGTCGAGGCGCCGCTTACTTTCGTTTCATTGGAATGGAGGCGCAAGATTTAACAAATTAAAATAAAAAAACTTTATTTTTAAACTTCGATTTTTTTTTTTATGTTCGAAGCTTGTGCCATCGACCGAAGCTTCGAAGCTTCGAAGTATTTAAGACAGCCCTACTGACAATCTACGTGTTTATTAGATCCATAGCTATAATATTTAATATAGTTTTGAGCCCTGCAAACACGCCATGTATCCCTATTCTTTAAAGCGGTGGCGTTCTTACCACATGGTAAACAGCGACCTCTAGGAGCTGATTGAGTTAATGGAGATGTTGAAATTATTGACTCATCTTGTTTTCGTTTTGTTAGTATTTTTTCTGATCTAGTCAGCATATACCTTTTGCTTTATAAAGATACTGGATGGACAGTAGCCTATTTATTGTAAAAAACATAATTTATTAACAGTAATGTTTGTATATTAACTTGATCGATTGACTGATCAAGTGATTTTGTTTGGAGATGATTTTGTTGGAAGACAACTGAACACTGTTTGAAGGTGTACTTGGTTATGTAGGACTAATGATGAAGTGATTGATATATTGAAAGATGGGACATTTTTTAAGGGATTGCAATAAGGGGTAGGACTTGATAAGCATATTGCTTATTCCTGTGCCTTTTCGGACAAGAGACTGTTTTGTTCGTTTATTATTTTATCTTACTTTATTATTTTTCTTTTCACAGCTAATCTATCTTAGATAGATTTTCTTTCTGTCTTTTCTTTTACATTGTTATTTTTTTTATTTATTGTTCAAAATAAACTCCAAATTACAAACTGACAAACAAAATAAACTCAAATAATACAAACTTGAAAAACATTGTTTCTCATTGCCATAGAGTGGAAAGGATTCCGACAGCCGATGGCCTACATGGAGCCAGAATACACTGTACTTCTCGGAGAAGCACTTCACGGCTCAGAAAAATACACACTGATTGAGCCGAGTCTCTTGGTACTGCATTAGCCCAGTTAGACGAAGTGGCTGTAACAACGGATACCTGGACATCCCTTGCTGGACTCGTCTCCTACCTTCACACATGGTCATGTTGTTATTTCTAAATAAAAGCTCTTAAATTAACTCTGTATGGAACATTGCCATTGGGGACATCATTTACAGTTGAAAAAAGGCAATATATCACAATATTGTGACTAGGGCTGCACGATACACCGATACTAGAAATGTATTGCAATACTTATTTCAGAAAAACGAGAATGGTTCAATACTTCATTTTATTAGTCGATACTTATAGAAAATATGCATCCGGCGTATTTGAGTGGATGCATGACCGGAGCAGTGTGTGTGTGTGTGTGAGAGAGAGAGAGCACGCTTTGCATAGTGGGCGTGTCAACAGTGTCGACTGAGCATAGGGAAAATAGTCAGACATCCCCAAATGTCTTATTTCATACAAAGTCTCTGAATGGACTTTTGGATTAAATTAAGTTGTATGCAGTGACGAGGTTACTTAACGTTCAGGTCATGGTCATGCTTACATGCTATGCACGCTTAGCTTGCTAACGTTAGATAGCAGTGTTCATAACAGGGTTCCCACAGACATTGCAAAATGAAATTCAAAGACTTTTAAGGACTATTTTTCATTCATCAAGGATGTCACTCGAAGGATACAATTCACTTTTAAATGCTGTTTTTTTTAAGCATCTTCTTGGCCTGCTTGCCAGCTAGAGCATCACAGGCGAAGAAATTAGGAAAAGCAGTTAGTGTGCGAGACAGCTGTTATTGATGTTATTAACCCACGTGTTACCACGTCATTCTCCGCCATGCGTAATCTGCCAATGACGCCGTAAGGCGTCTTTGAGATCAATATTTAAAAAATCTGTCATGTCAATCATATTTTACCCACGGAGACTTGAGACTTGCTGTTGATCTCCTCTCAACTCTCCAACGGTTCAAGACCGCCATCTGGTGGCCGATCGGCGAATCGCCCAAACCGGAAGTGACGTGGCAGGAAGTGGTGCTCAACCATATTTCGTCCGGCCACTCGCTATTGCTCCCGGGACTCCAACTTGATACACTGGATAGCAATCCGTTGCCAATAACTCGATAAACAACATGAACGGTACACAACATTTTTTGAAGGGGGCGTGGCGGCAGCATTATGTAGCCGTAATTCCCCCTCTTTCAACATCGACGGCTAGCTCAACTCGTTCGCCGCCTTGCTGTGGATCCTGCGGTGTGTTGGTGACAAGTAGAGCCATATTCCATTTTATTTTTTCCCAAATTCCGTTTTTTCCGTTTTAATATTTCAGAATTCTGTATTTTGCTTTTTATGCTCATTTTACCATCAGAAATAGTGTCTAATAAGTGGGAATGAATAAATGTCTACAATTGAATATGATATAACAGTCCATTTAATGTTTTTAAGTGCTGCAACTCAGAAATACAGTTACATTTTACACAATACTTTTCAAATAATATTGTGACAAAATAAAAATACACATTTCAAGTGTAAACAATGGATACAGCTAGCTACTACTGACATTATCACAATGTCAGTAGCCTAGCTATATCTATTTTATTGTGATGAAATATAGTAATGCATAATTTAGGCACCTTTAGTTTAGTTTATTTCGTTTATAAAGGACAGTGTATAATGACAATCGTTTGCATTAAACAAATGGATTGCACCAGATTTAGCAAGAAGCTATCATTTCCATCTATAGTCCTATGTACTGTAAAACGTTTCATAGCTATTTAAGTTTATTTCGATTATAAAGGGCAGTGTATAATGACTCGTTTGCATTAAACAAATGGATGGGTGCACTAGATTTAGCAAGAAGCGATCATGTCCTAACGTCTATATGAATTGAAAATGGGGGACCCTGATGGAAACAAGACAAACGTCTTTCTCAGGTCTGCATCCCCTTAACAATTGTATGTATTGAGCCGTACTGTATTGTACCCATTCTGCAATCTGTTAAATAAAGTTTTCATTCATTCATTCATAGCTATTTAATCACAATAGTGTCGCAAGTGTTTTTGCGGGTCCAGTCCACGGAACGTTGACAGAATTAGCAAAACACCTTATCGCCGGAGGCATAAAAGTCATTAGGATACTGCTCTGCTCTGAATTGAGGGCTTATTGGGGAATTTATTAGCTTCTTGACGATGTAAACACCGAAGCAGCGAGACGCTTGGGAGACTGCCTGTGTTGTGTGTAACCCGCTCTAGCGTCCGCCTCCCCGGTCGCGTGTGCACCAAGCGTTCCACCCAAAAACGGAATTTCAGTCCAGATTAGGCCAAATTCTGCAATATTCCACGTTTTGCAGTTGATTCCATTTTTATTGGTCAATTCCGCGATTCCGTCCGCGATTCCGTGAACGCGGATTTCATATGGCTCTAGTGACAAGTTCGAATCCCTTCAATTTTTTTTTTTTTTTTAAACGTGCATTCTTTCGCCGGTTAAGTTTAGGCATTGTTTCGGAGTTGGTTAAGGTTAGGGTTAAGTTTAGGCATTGTTTTTCGGAGTTGGTTAAGGTTAGAAGCAGGGGAGGAAATTAGGCCACTTTACTGGCCAAATGCTAGTATTTTTTACGTTTGGCTGGTAAAAAAAATCAGATACCCGCCAGTTGGCTGGTAAGCCAAAAAGTTAGTTTCCTCCCCTGCTGGCGAGTATACAAAAAAATAAAACATTCTGCAATCACTGCACTGGAAAACGGTGCGCGTCTTCTGAGTGTTAGCTTTAGTTGACAGTGCCACGAGAGCACTGCACAAGACCACCCGCGGACATATAATGTTTAATAAACGTTTGCGCAGTACTGGCCAACCCGCGGACATATAATAATAAAAGTCCCGCGGTACTAGGCTAGCCATCAGGAGCACTCGCAAACAGATAACGTTAAACACAGCAGAAGATGGAAAACAGACAGACTGACCAACGGGGAACTGCATCCAACCCTAGTACAACCCTCGAGTATAAGTTACTAAGGACACATTTAAATCACAGAGGTGTAATGTTAGTCTACTGGAACTGTATACAGTGGTTAGCTTCTAGTTAGCGTTTTAGCTATAGCTGCTTGCTAGCTAACGTTAGCCCCGTGTGCTAAAAGCAGCCAGCTAGGTGTATCTGTTATGACTATAATGTTTCCAAAAAAGCACCAGACTACGACGTAAGGTTAGACATTTTATTTCATGCTCAAAAGCCCCTGGCTTGCACATCGCAGTCACGAAAGGGGCTAGCTAAGCTCAACCAGTGCACTGTGCACAACAGCACACCAACCCAACTGACGTTACCACAACACTTGACGGTACTTCACAGCACTGTCGTAAGACCACCGTGCTGTCTTAAAGGCACAGTGTGCCTACCCAGATGCATACACAACATTGACGCGGCTTGACATACAAAGAAGTAATTATCACAATTAGCGTTTTTTTTGTCTGGTAAAAAATCTGTTTGGCTGGTAAAAAAAATCAGATACTCGCCAGTTGGCTGGTAAGCCAAAAAGTTAGTTTCCTCCCCTGGTTAGAAGGGTTAAGTTTAGGCGCTGTTTCGGAGTTGGTTAAGTTTAGAGTTTGCCTTAGAGCATGGCAATATTCTTTCGGAGTTGGTTAACACTTTAAGTGCCGAAAACGTGTTTAGGCGTCCTTCCCCGCCATGCTCAAGTTGCCGAGGACGCCGTAACTCGTCTTTAATATCAATATTTCAAAAATCTGTGATCGGAATCATATTTTCCATCCGCAGCCTTCACACACAGTTCTGAGCTCCTCTCAAACCTCTAGCGGTTCAAGAGCGCCATCTGGTGGCCGATCGGCAGAAGCGCCAAACAGGAAGTTATGTGGTTGAAGTGCTGATTGTCCATATTACTTCCGGGCACTCTCTATAGGTCCCGGGACTCGATCTCGACAATACATAGCGTAGGGCTGGGCGATATCGATCGTTTTTTTTTTTTTTTTTTTCTTCTTTTTTTACCTGCAACAGGGCAGTTTTAAAACCAGAGACAGTGGACAGACTTGTCTTTCTTGCCTGCAACTTAAAGTAATGGCTTTGCTTGTCCAAATGACAATACTGACCAAATTCAGATTTCTTTTTCTCTTGTCCATTTATTTTGTTTGCTTTCTAATTTAAAATACATTTTGAAACCGTCTGTACACAGTAGGCTATGTGTGCTAGCAGAACTAGACTCCAGTCACGAGTCACAGTGCACATGTGCGGTGGTTTGTCCACCAAAAAAGCGCCAAAAGATCAAAAATAAACTAGCAGAGCCAGAACTGGAAAAAATTGTATACGAACAGGTCGAAAAATACCTTGCGGAAAAAAATCTAATCTACGAATTCCAATCTGGCTTCAGAACATCCCACTCCACTGACACATGCCTTCTCTATTTAAACGACCACATCAAACAAGAGGTGGACGCGGGCAAATACTGCGGCATGGTCATGCTGGACCTACAAAAGGCCTTCGACACTGTCAATCACACCATTCTGATTGACAAGCTAAAAGCAATTGGTTTTGATAGTCTATCAGTGAGCTGGATGCAATCCTACCTGGAGGGGAGAGAGCAGATGGTGGAGGTAAACGGTAGAGATGTTCCGATACCATTTTTTCCTTTCCGATCCGATTCCGATACCTAAGCTTTGGGTATCGGCCGATACCGATACTTATCCGATACCAGTGCATACATAAAAAAAAAAAAAAAAAAAAATTATATAAATTTTTTATAAATATTTTTTTTTTTTTTTTTTTTTTAACAAATACTGTTTTATATATCCTGTTTTTTAGTAATAACTAGAAAGTAATGGTATTTATTCAACAACAGGTGATTGTATAGATTTGTATTAGTATCATTAATCAATGAGTATGGGGCTTCAGCACTGCAGATATACCCTACTCCAATGATCCACACGGACATTATACGTTGCTGCACTCGCTACCCACTGGCTCTGCAGATATACCCTACTCAGTCTGTCTAGTGTCTACAAGGCTCCGTTGAAGTAGCAGAGGATCTGTTGTGATTTTTGCACAATAAATATTCAACATTCTCTTTTGAGACTCCGCCTCAGACTCTTATCATTTGGCACTAAAAGCTAAACATTGTCGCCGATATGGCTGTCCGCAACATGTCATTAATTGTGTACGCGACGTGCAATTGTGCAATGACGACGTTACCGTTAGCTAGCATGAGCTACCGGTATATGGGAAGACCATAGAAGACTGTAACGTTACTGGTGACATTGTGATTTAACTTGGAATACTCCTTTGCCAACTTGCTGTACTTTGCTTGCAGGTCTGCAGCCATTATTGCTGGATTATATGAATAGCCCCAACTTTAGCCAAGGTAATGTTAAAGCTAGCTTTCGGTTAGCTGTTCAATGCTAATAACACCAGCCACCAAGCGAACCCATGAGCACCCCGTCAACACCGCTCTGTCGGGACGATGACATTTAAGAAAGTATCTGCTGTTAAAATGACAAATGGCATTGACACTTTAATCGATTAAGCACACGTTTGTTTTATAATGCTTACTCAACAGACCACAGTGTTGTTGATAAATTACGTCATATGGTATCGGAGCGCAGCATTAGAGGGTACTCGCCGATACCGATACCAGCATTTTAGCCAGTATCGGCGGCTTTTCCGATACTGGTATCGGTATCGGAACAACTCTAGTAAACGGTACCCTATCAACCCCCCCTCACAGTATACTGTGGTGTTCCACAAGGAAGCATACTAGGTCCGCTACTGTTCCTAATTTATGCAAATGACATGTCGTCAGCTTGTGACTGCAACTTGTTCCTGTTTGCGGACGACTCAGCCCTGCAGGTCTCTGACAAGAACAAGTTACAGGTTGAAAAAACCCTCAGCTCAGAACTAAGCAAAATCTGCATATGGCTCGCTGATAACAAACTATCATTACACATGGGCAAAACAGAGTCCATTCTCTTCGGTTCAAATAACAAACTCAGCAAGACCGACGGCTTCTCAGTTACAGTGGGTGACAATATTGTCACAAGGAAAGAAGATATTACCTACCTGGGTTCCATCCTAGAGGCAAATTTTTCCTGTGACAAAATGGCATCCAATGTAATAAAAAAAGTCAACCAACGAACTCGTTTCTTGTACCGGATCTCCTCACTGGTAAACAAGAATACCCTGAAGACTCTAGCAGGAGCACTCATTCAAGGGTACTACGACTATGCTTGCACCTCATGGTACCAAAGCACCTCAAAGGCGCTAAAAACAAAATTACAAACATCTCAAAACAAACTGGTCAGACTACTGCTTGACCTTACTCCTAGAACCCACCTCACCCCTGCCCACTTTGACAACCTAGGATGGCTTAGAGTGACGACAGAGTACAGCAACTTGCAATGGGCCTGGTCTACAAGATACACTACACGACCAAGGTACCCATGTACATGACTAAATACTTCCCAAAGGTCAGTGAATACCACGATCACAACACCAGAGGGAGCTCCACAAATCATGTTAAACCCAGATTCGGCTCAAACAAGGGACTAAACACGTTTCGCAATTATGCCACATCAATGTGGAACGCCCTACCCAAAGCTGTAAAGGAATGTGAATCACTACCCACTCTCAAAAAACACCTAAGGGAGACTGCAACTCGAAACTGGCCCCTGTAAATGTCCGAACACAACCCCCTCCAATGTACAGTAAATTACCAAGTATGGTCTTGTCAATAATCCAATGTACAGTGTTGTTTGTACAGTTGTACAGTGTCCCCCACCCACCCCTCCTACCCAACCCCCCCCCCCCCCACTCCTACCCAACCCCCCCCCCCCCCCCCCCCCCCCCCACCCACCTCCAATGTACAGTCCCCACCCACCCCTCCTACCCAACCCCCCCCCCCCCCCCCCCCCCAACCACCTCCAATGTACAGTCCCCCCCCACCCCACCTACCCAATCCAATGTACAGTTTCTACGCCTAATGTATATACTCTTTTCTTTCTGGACTCTTTTTGTATCACAAACAGTACTGTAATTGCAAATCTGGTATGTCATAAATGTATAGATGTAGCAGTACTGTCTATCTGTATGTCATGTATGTCATATATATTACGATGAATTGAAAATGGGGGACCCTGATGTAAACAAGACGAAAGTCTTTCTCTGGTCTGCATCCCCTTAACAATTGTATGTATTGAGCTGTACTGTACTGTACCCATTCTGCAATCTGTTAATAAAGTTTTCATTCATTCATTCATTCAACTGTTCAACTCCTCTGGAGCCACAGCCAGCAGAGAAGCCGGTTTACTTTAGCTTTTAAACCAGCTGCAGCCTGAGAACTGGAGTGTGAGGGGATGTAACACTAAAGATGGCGGCAATGACAAAGAATTGCTGCAAAATAAACATACATCTGTTGTTAAAAAAAAAAAAAAAAAAAAAAAAAATTATACTTATAACAATTCGATAATTATCGATATCGAGAAATAAAATAAAATTATCATATCGTTATCGCGATATGATTTTTTTCCATATCGCCCAGCCCTAACATAGCGATCCGTTGCCAATAACTCGATAAACAACATGATTTGGACGTATATACTATTATACAACCTGGAAATAGATCGCGTATTTCTACATCCCATAATAGGAATATTTCAGTTCCACGCTCATCGTCCAACGGCGCGAGGAAGATACGGTAAGATTCAGCGTTATTTTTGAACGTGTTCGATATAAACTGCTCTGATGATCATATCACCCACACTAGATGAATGATATAACGCTGCCCACGGAATTATAAACGATCCCCCGCCCATCCGGTCATCATCAGATGATACGTAGAAACTTCTAGAAGTACGTCCAATTGACATTTTTGATCTCGCACAGATTCCTACCAAACTGTATTTCATCATCAATATAATGCATTTGGGGCTATAAATCACGTTCTGGAGAAAGCTGCAGAAAGAGATGAAAACATACTTATACTTTAGACCATATTTTACTATGAATATGTGAATGAAAAAGTTTAACGTTGCTACACAATGAACAATACATATAGGACCTTGAATGGGCCCTAATAATGGCAATTTAGCAATAGAATTAAAAAAGTTATAGCCCTGCAAAGAAGGGGAACTTTTCCATAGACAAATAGAGCTGGCAAGGGATGGTATATCATGAATTTAGCCTTAGGCAATCAAAGTGTTAAGGTTATGGTTAAGTTTAGGCATTGTTTCGGAGTTGGTTAAGGTTAGGGTTAAGGTTAGGCATTGTTTCGGAGTTGGTTAAGGTTAGGGTTAAGGTTAGGCATTGTTTCGGAGTTGGTTAAGGTTAGAAGGGTTAAGTTTAGGCGCTGTTTCGGAGTTGGTTATGGTTAGGGTTAAGGTTAGGCATTGTTTCGGAGTTGGTTAAGGTTAGGGTTAAGGTTAGGCATTGTTTCGGAGTTGGTTAAGGTTAGAAGGGTTAAGTTTAGGCGCTGTTTCGGAGTTGGTTAAGGTTAGAGTTTGTCGCAGAGAATGGCAATAGAATGCAGCCTATTTCCGCACTGCCGCTCTCTCGCGCTGCCGCGGTCACATGGGCATAGTGGCCAATCAGAGAAACGCTGAACACAAGTTGTGTGTGAATGAAAAAGTAGAACGTTGCTACATCCTAAACGATAGATACTTGACGTTGAATGGGCCATAGTAATGTCAATTTAGCAATACAATTTAAAAAGTTATAGCCCTGCAAAGAAGGGGAACTTTTCCATAGACAAATAGAGCTGGCAAGGGATGGTATATCATGAATTTAGCCTTAGGCAATCAAAGTGTTAAGGTTATGGTTAAGTTTAGGCATTGTTTCGGAGTTGGTTAAGGTTAGGGTTAAGGTTAGGCATTGTTTCGGAGTTGGTTAAGGTTAGGGTTAAGGTTAGGCATTGTTTCGGAGTTGGTTAAGGTTAGAAGGGTTAAGTTTAGGCGCTGTTTCGGAGTTGGTTAAGGTTAGAGTTTGTCGCAGAGAATGGCAATAGAATGCAGCCTATTTCCGCACTGCCGCTCTCTCGCGGTCACATGGGCGTAGTGGCCAATCAGAGAAACGCTGAACACAAGTTGTGTGTGAATGAAAAAGTAGAACGTTGCTACATCCTAAACGATAGAAACTTGACGTTGAATGGGCCATAGTAATGTCAATTTAGCAATACAATTTAAAAAGTTATAGCCCTGCAAAGAAGGGGAACATCTCCATAGACTTACAGTACTGGCAGACAGTGGATTAAGATCAGAATAATCCCTGGCAGATAAAGGGTTAATTAACAGATTGCAGAATGGGTACAGTACAGTACGGCTCAATACACACAAAGACTTTTGTCTTGTTTACATCAGGGTCCCCCATTTTCAATTCATAATGACATTTATGACTAACGTTCTGATACAGAACAAGGTATCAGGTGAGACTTTTGTCTTGTTTACATCAGGGTCCCCCATTTTCAATTCATAATGACATTTATGACTAACGTTCTGATACAGAACAAGGTATCAGGTGAGACTTTCATCTTGTTTACATCAGGGTCCCCCATTTTCAATTCATAATGACATTTATGACTAACGTTCTGATACAGAACAAGGTATCAGGTGAGCTTGTTCCTGTTTGCGGACGACTCAGCCCTGCTGGTCTCTGACAAGAACAAGTTACAGGTTGAAAAAGCCCTCAGCTCGGAACTAGGCAAAATCTGCATCGCCGACAACAAACTATCATTACACATGGGCAAAACAGAGTCCATTCTCTTCGGTTCAAATAACAAACTCAGCAAGACCGACGGCTTCTCGGTTACAGTGGGTGACAATATTGTCACAAGGAAAGATGAAATTACCTACCTGGGTTCCATCCTAGAGGCTAATCTTTCCTGTGACAAAATGGCATCCAATGTAATAAAAAAAGTCAACCAACGAACTTGATTCTTGTACCGGATCTCCTCCCTGGTAAACAAGAATACCCTGAAGACTCTGGCAGGAGCACTCATTCAAGGGTACTACGACTATGCTTGCACCTCATGGTACCAAAGCACCTCAAAAGGCACTAAAAAACAAATTACAAACATCTCAAAACAAGCTATAGTCAGACTACTGCTTGACCTTACTCCTAGAACCCACCTCACCCCTGCCCACTTTGACAACCTAGGATGGCTTAGAGTAGACGACAGAGTACAGCAACTTGCAATGGGCCTGGTCTACAAGATACACTATGCGACCAAGGTACCCATGTACATGTCAAAATACTTCCCAAAGGTCAGTGAATACCACGATCACAACACCAGAGGGAGCTCCACAAATCATGTTAAACCCAGATTCGGCTCAAACAAGGGACTAAACACGTTTCGCAATTATGCCACATCAATGTGGAACGCCCTACCCAAAGCTGTAAAGGAATGTGAATCACTAACCACTTTCAAAAACACTCTGAAAGAACACCTACGGGAGACTGCAATTCAAAACTGGCCCCTACAAATGTCCTAACCCAGTTGTACAGTAAATGACCAAGTATGGCTTTGTCAGTATTCCAATGTACAGTGTCACCCAACCCCCCAGTACCCACCCACCCCCCCACCTCCAATGTACAGCCCCCACCCACCCACCCACCCACCCACCCATCCTCCTCCAATGTACAGTTTCTACATCAAATGTATATACACTCTTTTTCTGGACACTTTTTGTATCACAAACAGTACTGTATTTGCAAATCTGATATGTCATAAATGTATAGATGTAGCAGTACTGTCTATCTGTATGTCATTTTTGTTATGATGAATTGAAAATGGGGGACCCTGATGTAAACAAGACGAAAGTCTTTCTCTGGTCTGCATCCCCTTAACAATTGTATGTATTGAGCTGTACTGTACTGTACCCATTCTGCAATCAGTTAATAAACTTTTCAATCAATCAATCAGACTAGACTTTCGTCTTGTTTACGTGACCATCAGGGTCCCCCATTTTCAATTCATAATGACATTTATGACTAACGTTATACAGAAAGCTAACGTTATAGTACCTACTGCATATCACTACAGGTGGCTAGACTAAATATAGACAGTCTGCAAAGATTATATGCGAAACACTGATCCAACACCCCTTATTATACCTCTCGCTCTTTTGCGGTACAAGCGCGTCTTTGAGCTCTGTCTCTCCGGCGCAGGGCTGACGCTGGTTGAACTACCTGGGCTGGTCTGTCCGTCTCTCCTGCACTATAGCCACTGAAGTCGAAGACCGAGGGAACCGCATCAGGCTTCAGCTTATTAGTGGTCTTCTGGACAAACCTCCCATCCTCTTCAAAGGCCCCCTTAACAACATAATCCGAGGCAATGAAATGTTGCCCGCAGATCATCGTCCACTGTCCAACAGGTGTTGGATAGCGCCGCTTCAGTGCAGCCAGCCAACGCGCCAATAAACGTGGTTTTTTCACTGGTAATTGGTGGAAATGAACCACCTTTCCTCTCGCTTTCATGCGGTAAAATTCGTTCGAACAGCCGGGAGCCGTACAAAAAGCACCACCGCTGTCCCGATGTTTGGTAGGCAACATTTTATTTACAGACAGACAGACCCGACAATTCATGTCCATCCATAGGCATCTAACCAACAGTGTATACTAGGAGCCAGACCCAACCAACACCGTGACGTCAGCAACAAAATGGCGGCGCCCATGTTGAAAACAGGGATATTATATTATTCAGACAAATAAGCTAGATTTCACATTTGATTATAGGACCCTGTCTTACACAAGGTACACAACAAACAAACTAGGATCACATTGTTCAATGCTTAATCTCTCCTTTAATACGTTTTGAACGTTATTGCCATAAAACAGAACGCAGTTAGTTTCTCTACTTTTTTTTTTATTATTGCAAAACAAAATTATTAAAAGTCAGTACTCAACACACAATACATAATGAAACTAACAATTAAGATGGCTAAAATGACATGCAAGCACAGAAACAGAAAGCAAAAAAAATATATAATAATACTTTACCGTATACAGTGTATATCCAACGAAATGACCAATTATACCAATGTCTTATACAGGATATACCCCTAATACCTGTTATCTAAAACCCTACACACATATGCTCCAGCTCGAACCCCCCCCCCCTCCCGGACCCCTCTTTGGATAGTACCTCCATTATCCCTCGCTCCTAACCAGACACTACCATTATAAGCTAGCTTTTATTCTCTCCACCACTTCTAACCACATTGACATTTTGGATTCATTGAGACCCAGAATTCTTGCTGTAGATATTTCTTGATAAATCACATCGAGATATGTAAGAAACCAAACTTTCCGGCAAATTTTTTCCGGTTGAAACCAGCGTGATGCGATCAGCTTTTTAGCTACTGTGATACCCGATAAAACCAATCTCTTTAGCTGTGGATTTACTGCAAACTCAAAAACATCATTCAATAGTAATACAGAGGGGTGTACTGGTATATTCCAAGATACGAGTTTTGATAATTGTTGGGTCACATCTTTCCAGAATGCCTTAACTGGTGGGCAGTCCCAATACATGTGCATAAATGTCCCTTCGTCTCCATTTGTACATTGGGAGCATTTGGAGTCTTGTTTAAGACCCATTCTGTTCAGTCTTATAGGAGTCAAGTATGTCCTGTGAATATAGTTAAGATTGATTTGTTGATGGTCCGGGTTCCTTGATGTAAGTCGGACATTTGCCCATGCTCCTTGCCAATCAAAGTCACTTTCCAGGTCTGGTATATCCCTCCTCCAGACAGAGTCTAGTTGGAGGGTTTCATATGAGGACGTTAGTAATTGATGATAAAAACCTGAAACAAAACCTCTCGATGTCTCTCTTTCATAGAAGAATTTGTGGTATCTGTGGTGTTCAATTGGTATGTCTAATGGAACACCGTGAGACTTCAAACATAGCCGTAACTGTATGTAAAAAAGCCATGTGGACTTGGTGAGATTAAATTGTGTGCATATTTCTCCATAACTACAAAAACCCTGGTTGTTAAAAACATCCCCTAATGAGTGTATGCCTTGCTCTTCCCATATAGGGAATCTTATAGGACTTGTTTCAATTAAGAGTGCATTGTTATTGAATAAGGGAGTGTGATTGTGCAATTTTTGTGGGTTAGGATATTTTTTTTGTGTTTCACGCCATATCCGGATCGCATGGGTAATTATGGGGCCAAATTTCCGCTCACAGTGCTTGATTGGTAGTTTAGTGTATGCTATGTCCTTCAGTCTATGTGGGGCTACTATGTTTTCTTCCAATTCTGGAAAAAATCTGGAACTGCCATGCCACCGTCTGCTTTATTTCTCTGTGCGGTGGATCTTTTTATACGTGGTGGTTTGTTATTCCAAATAAATTTGTATGTGGAGGAGTGTAATCTTTTCCAGTAACCCTCTGGAGGGGGTAACGGTAGCATTGAACTGAAGAAGTTGATTCTAGGTAGTACATCCATCTTAACTATTGATATCCTTGCCTGTACTGAGTTTTTAAGTTTTGCCCACCTGTCAAGGTCGTCTTTGATTTTGTTTTGTATTTTTGTGTAATTGTGCTTCACCGTTTGTCTTATGGTGGGGAATATTTCCACTCCCAAGCATCTAAAATGTTTTACCATAGGTATCTCACCTGGGAGGGTTATATCTTTTTTTGCAGGGGTGTTAAGTGGAAGGAAAGCCGACTTCGGCCAATTTATCTTAAATCCCGATAAATCACCAAAGTTCTCAATCAACTTGAGTAGATGAGGCAATGTGGTGTTGGGGCTTTGCATGAACAATATTACGTCGTCCGCATATAAACAAATTTTATGTTGTGTGCCCTTGATTACGATTGGTTCTATGGATTGGGATCGTCTTATATATTGTGCTAAAGGCTCTAATGATAGATCGAATAGTCCGGGACTAAGAGGGCAACCCTGTCTGGCTGAGCGTGATACCGGAAAGATTTTGGAGATGATTGTACCTGTTGTAATCATGGCCGATGG
This sequence comes from Notolepis coatsorum, assembly GCF_963971535.1. Lineage (NCBI taxonomy): Eukaryota > Metazoa > Chordata > Actinopteri > Aulopiformes > Paralepididae > Notolepis > Notolepis coatsorum. The sequence continues at coordinate 21,652,501 of NC_140181.1, forward strand.
GTCTTTGTATAATACTTTAATCATATCAATGAATCCTTTTCCTAACCCCATCCTTTCTAATACTGCCCATAGATACGACCATTCCAGCCTGTCAAAGGCTTTCATAGCATCCAGGGACAGCATCGCCTTAGGTATGGTGTCGTCCTTGTCTGCATCTAGTACGTGCAGTATTCGTCTTATGTTATCAGTGATCAGGCGACCTCTTATGAAGCCAGTTTGGTCCGGATGAACTAAAGACGTCATATGCTTTTGTAATCTGATGGCTAATACCTTAGAGTACAGTTTGATATCGGTTCCGAGGAGGCTTAAGGGTCTGTAACTACCGCACTCGGTGGGGTCTTTGTCTTTTTTGAGAAGGACTGATATGAGTGCAATATTGTCGTTTTTATGGAAGTTCCCCTCCTTGACTGAGTATAAGATCATATTTAGTAATAAGGGTCCAATTATGTCCCAACAAGAAAGGTACATTTCTGGTGGGATACCGTCTCTTCCAGGAGCCTTACCACTTTGCATTTTGGATATGGCCTTCTTGAGTTCCTCTAGTGTGATCGGTGTTTCTAACTGTTTAGCGTCATCCTCTGAAAGTTTAGGGAGAATAATTTGATTAAGATATGTGTCCATTTTATTTTGATCGAAGGTCGTTTCTGATTTATATAAGTCGGAGTAGAATTCTTTGAATGTATCGTTTATTATTTTGGGGTCTGTTTCAAGTACTTGTTGTGCTCTAATGGTAGTTATATCTGCAAATTTTGCATTAATTCTTAATCGCATGGCTAATAGGTGACTAGGTTTAGAACCTTGGGAGTACTGCTGTTCTTGTGCTGCGTATTTGTATTTCCGATTGTTGTCTGTATATGGCATTGATCTCTATTTTTAGTACGTTAACTTGATTTTCTAGTCTAGTTGAGTTGTTGTATTTTAAAGAATTAAATAACGTTGAGTAAAGCGTTTCCAGTTCAGACAGTTTTGTGCATTGATTCTTGCGCATTTTGGAGGAAAAGCTATCAGTGAAATCCTTGATCATTCCCTTTACCGACATCCATATTATTCTGGGGTCTTGCACCGAGATTGCATTCTCCCGTAGGAATACTATAAGAGCTTCTTTGAGTTGTGTAATGAATTCCTTGTTATTAAGCAGCATCGAATTAAAACGCCATCTTGGGGCTCGGGAAGATAGTATACCAAATGTTCCTTTTAGGAGTAAATAACAGTGATCTGATAGTGCATTGGGTATCATTTCCACTTCATATTTATCAAATAGTCTCGGGGATGCAAAGACATAATCTATTCTGGATAATGTGTTATGTCTCGCTGATCGACAAGAGTACTTTCGGGTCGTGGGATTAAGTGAACGCCATAAGTCATTTACACCTGTAATCTTCGACCAATCCTTTAATGCTTTAGATGAATTCTTTTGTTCGCTGGAAAAGGCGAGGTAAGATTTTCTCTACTTTTCTGTGAACGTCTAGCAAAAAAAATTACTTGGTCCCAAGAAAAGGGTCTTGTGTATTATTGGGTTAGGACATTTACTGTACATTGGAGGGGGTTGGGTTAGGACATTTACAGGGGCCAGTTTCGGATTGCAGTCTCCCGTAGACCTCTTTGAGAGTGGTTTTGAAAGTGGGTAGTGATTCACATTCCTTTACAGCTGTGTACTGTTCCACATTGATGTGGCATAATTGCAAAACGTGTTTAGTCCCTTGTTTGAGCCGAATCTGGGTTTAACATGATTTGTGGAGCTCCCTCTGGTGTTGTGGTCGTGGTATTCACTGACCTTTGGGAAGTATTTTGACATGTACATGGGTACCTTTACCTTAGTCGTGTATATTGTAGACCAGGCCCATTGCAAGTTGCTGTACTCATGTCGTCACGCTACCTGGCCGTGCTATATCTAGATTGGGAAATCGAATGGCCCAAACAAGACCAATTAATTAATAATAAATAATAATGACAAGTAATACATAATAAATATAATTGTCTGCTTTTGGCCCCAAATTGACAACGAAGTTTATGTCGAAGTGCCCAGATATGCCTGTCCTCCTCACCAAAAATATTTTAATTTGAGGATACTTTGGAAGCTTATGCAAAAAGTCTGTATCATTACAAATCAATACAGAGCAAGTGTTGACCTGACATGATATTGCCATGAATAAACTATACAATAACTGGATGATGTCAATTCCCACGTGTAGAGACAAATCGAAAGTAAACAAAACAGATACTTCGGTTTGGACTTTGAGCCTTCAAAATAAAAGCATGAAAATACAGGAGAAGAGGAAGAAATACAATAACAGTGTAGAGAGCCACCACTGGCTTACTGAATAATGACAAGTGAAACTGATATAATGTTGGTCAAAGGGGCGTGAAACACTAGGAGGAATAAAGACATGTAGATGTATAGGCTGCGGTAACTCAGTTCATTCTTAATTTTCATTCATTCAGTTTACATTTTTTAAGAAAAATCCATGATCTCCATCCATCCAACAAAAATATGCTATGAGGGGAGTCGGTGTGCAGATAATTCTACACACCGAACAGCCTCCTCTACAACGGCCCTGTCCAGTGATAGCAGGTGTACAAGAAGACTATTTCTATTTGAGTTTTCACAAAGAAACGGATGCTATGACATAAGGCCCAGACCAGTTGCTTTCCGACCTTCCTTCCTTTAGTTTGTTTTATCGCCAACTTTAAAAGTGGAATGATTTCACTTTCCCTTCTTTTATGGTCTCATATGCCTCATTTTGTCTGTCCTGAGAAATATTTTATGTTCTGGTAAAAATCTGAGAAAAATATGAAATGCTTATAATTTAATTGTCCTTTAAAACAATAAAAAAAAACATTCATATATTTTCAGGAGCATATTATGTTGCCATCACCTTTGCATGTAGATCTGTGACTCCTGCTGTCTAGGCCTCTTCTCGGACGTGGACAGGTGTGACAGTGGTTGATTTTCTGGTGCTCATGGCCAGTTTACTTTGCCTAAACACTTTTTTTTCACAGACTCGCGGTAATAAAACACAGAACCGAGTGTAGTAAGTTGCATCACAATATTAGAAAAAAGCTGTCGCAAAAAAAACATTTTGGGTTACAATAATTGCAAAATAATTCTGTGAAATCCTGGTTTGGCATGATGCTGGCAATTTCTGAACCACCAGACTTAAGTAAAAACTGTGATTGAGGTGGTACTGGCATTAACTGACTTTATTTGTAAATCAGAAGCCAACATAGAACACGACTAAATACAAAAGATCTCAGAAAACAAAAGGATAATACGATTAAAAAAAAAGAATGGTTACAGGATTCTTAATTTGTCAGCGGCCCATTAACACTCATTCTGGCTGACTATTCAAAATGATGAAGAAAAAAATTATGTGCCAATCATGTTTTGTATTCATTGATGCATTCATAACTGTGCATCATTTCACATTCTGATTAGTTAATAAATGACCACATCAAAACTTTATTTACTGTAAAACTTCCAATAAAAGGTGCTATAGATAACATTCAGCCACTAGATGTTGCACTGACTACTAGAGCACCAGCATGTCAGACCAAAACAATGGTGCAGTTATATAGCGCTGCTGTCGGGACAAAACCTCATAACTCCATTTTTTTTTTATTATATAAATCAACTCCGTAGATCATCCTCCATATGTGTGTGTGGGTTTTACAAAGTTTAAACAATGGGAAAGCATTAAACCGATCATCTGTCTAAACCTCCTAACTCTATTCACCCTCAAATCTGTGTTAGTTTTTTTCATCTGCTGAAAAGTTGGGTTTTTGGAGTTATGAGGTTTTGTCCCGACAGCAGCGATAGGGGTACCATAATGATTATAATTATCATATGCTGTGCCGTCAAAATAAGTTCAGATCAAACTAATTTATACAAACTAGTTTATACTAGTTGTCAGAAACATATTTTAGGTTCAACATTAGGTTGGAAAATATGACGAGCGAGCAAGCCACCATTTTCTTTTTGAAAATGGGAGCAGAAAAACAGGGACCTCTAGTCTAGACTAGCAGCGCAGTTATCCAATAAGTTGCATTCCATACTTCGGTAATCAATACTTTTATTCTGCACCTTTCTAAAAGCTGTGGATGGATTATATATAGATTTAAAAAAAAAATATATATATATATATATATACACACACAAAAAAAGGTTATCTATAGCACCTTTAACAGCCCAGGCTTTTATTCGCTTCAATCACTGAACTCAACCAGCCTATATTCGTGACAGGCATCCACATGGGACAGGTCTTTTAATTCCTTTTGCACACAAATCTTGCTCAGAAAAAAATACTATCAAATAGTTTATTTAAACCAGTATGAATATTACTTGTATACAAATTTGAATTTAACATATCAATTACGAATTATTAATTTGATCTCACTCAAGAGACCACGCTACTGAATGTAGAGAAATTAGGCTTGGTTTTCAGTTGCCTCTAGATGTAGTGGAGTAAACAGAACAATTCACTGCATGTTTTGAAACGCAGTGGTGACAAGTTATTTTTTATAAAATGATGCTACGTAATTTACTTTGCACCTAATCTCAATTTAACCATTATTTAACCTCGAAAGGACACTTCCCTCATTTACTGTGACGTTGCGTATAGTTAGAGATAAGATAGCACAAAGATAAACACATGTGATCACAACACAAAAGAAAAGATGAAAACAAGAAAATCAGCTAAACACAATTACAAAAGGTCAATGGTTAATGATCAAAGCTTTGAATTGAAAAAGTTGTAAGAAAATCTTTTTCCAAGAGTATGGAAAAGTAAAGGAGCACTCGCCTGATATCCTAGAGCTCTCAACAGTTTTACACGCATTGATTTAGTTTGACAAGTTACTGAGAGTTAATGAGTTTGAGTATGTCAGTGATGTCATCAGAGGACACTGAATCAAACCCATTGGCACGCTCGCAGGAACAGTCTGATGGGTGCAAGGCCAACCATTTCCAACTGCACAGGCTGATGGGTGCACCCATTTGTCAATTGCTTGGCTTGAAGAGAACCTGTTTGCACAGAGATTGGTGGGGTGGCGGAGCTGGGGGTGAGTCTATACAGATTTACCTGTGCAGTACAATTTTGGCATAAAACCATCCTTGCGCCTCTACCCGCTCTGACCAGGACTTAAGCGCAGACGCTGGTGCTCCGAGCCATTTTCGTGATGGTAGTCTGGGTGAGGGTGCACATGGGAACCCCTGTCCAAATTCCAACAAGTTTATTCTTTATCAATGTTAGACTGTGCATTTCATCCCAATTTGAAGTAAAACCTTCAACTGAAGGAACCTTCTATACAGTTAATCACAACAAGCTATTTAAGCTTTACACTTAGTTATTGATTTATTATACTGTGCTGGCTGGAAAATGTTTTATGGTATATAGACTATATAACATTTTGTAAGTATCAAGTCTGTAGGAGGAATCATCATTTGTTTGTTTGGTGCGTAAAAAACAGTAGAAAGTATTCTGTTGAAAAGAGATGGTTCGCACTAAAAATATATAACTTTTACAAACATTTAATGTTCTCATTATACAGATTTGTATTTTCTATAAATAGAGACATCGTACACAAATGTTTCAACTAGTGCCTTTGTCAGTGTGCAGGCTTCCAGAGGTTTGGACAAATCCCAAGTGTAAGACACGAAAATAAACGATCCATTCATTGATAATCGAATGACATGGGTAGGTATAGCCTAATATACGTATAATTATCTACATGTAGATATTGCCAATGTATCTCTTTGGCCTTGGTTTTTGTGACATAGCCAGGCTCATTATTGTTCTTAAAAGGGAATGAGAGGAGCTGATCTATTGGCCATAACACTAAACAGAACCATCTCAAACTCCACCCCCTTTTCTTAGGAAAGCAACGGTTGTGATTGGAGGATCAAGAACAATTTAATTGAACAATTGAATTGAACCATTGAAACTCCTCCTCCTAATTACAGCTCAATTCAATTATATAAATTCTTTGTGAAATGTTGTGATAACCAAAAGCTATTTTCCCCCCATTTCCATCATTATGTTGAGCTGTAATTAGCAACACATTGTGTCTTCTGATGATCACTGGTGGCCATATCCAAACTCATTAACTCTCAAACTAAATGAATGTGTGCAAAATGGTAGTTTTGTGATGCGTGATATTGTATGCAAAATAAATCAGCATTGATTTTCAGTGAAGGGCCCCTCTGAACAGAAACACTAAACGTATATGTACAAGTACCTGAAAACTGTATTTAAGTACAAGTAAATTAACTTACATGTACTCTCCACTGCTGTTCAACTGTGAGGTTCATGGGCAGAAAACAGACCAAGAGTATAGTACCTACTTCAATGGAGGTAGATACATTATTCACTTTAAATAAAAGGTATCAAGCATTTTTGGTGTTTAAAAATGAAAAAAGAAAAGAAAATATGACATTTTCTTAAGAGTCTTAACACTTTGAGTGCCAGCGATGTGTTATGTCGTCTTATCATGCCCCCTGTTGAGTTTTATTTTTCCTTTTTTGCGATCTGAATTCATATTTCATCAACAGTCTCCCGTTGGTACAGCAGCCCCTCTAGGAGCTCAGATGGGAAAATACCGCCCCCTATCGTCTATCCCTGTGTAACTGCAGGCCATTCGATTAGACTGGTGGATCTGTGTGGGGGAAGCCAACTGGCTCCATTATGCTGGCGAGGAATCTGATGATGAGGGAAGTAATCGCGAGTTGGAAAGCAGCCTGGAATATATATTTACAGCAGCCAATAATCAATCAATAAATGCGATCGATATTTGGAATGGCGATCAGGAATTGGAATAATCTTTTTGGAGAACATCTGATCTAAGGTAAGGAGTCTATGTTACCAGTTTTAGGATAATCAGAGCTGTATTCACTGAGATAACAGCGTGTCCCGTATGTGTATATGTGTGTGTGTGTGATGTTGAGGAAATGAGAGAATCGATTTCTCGGCTCGCTTCTATAGCGTGCATAAGTACACATATACTATCGATAATCTAGCGTTTATTTGAAAACTATTCATAAATAGGCCGACAAATGACGTGTCTAGTGTATTCGAGAATATTCCAATAAATGCCGTTTATGAGGGAATCTTTCTATTTTCCGGACATTTTCGAGAAAACGATAGCTTTTCGAAATGCTATAAAAAGGATATGAACCGATTAAAAAACAATCCGTTTCGACAATGTTGACTGCAAACAAGTCATTGATAAGTGACTGGCAGATTAGACACATGGCCATAATTTAGAATTTAGAATTTAAACCATAGATTATGCGTTTTTAACGCCATCATTGAAGTGGATGATGGCACTCAAGGACATTAATTAACGTTATGGCTGGCACTGAAACTGTTAAGGTGATGCAATTTCTTCCAGACACAAGGATTCAGCATCCTCTAATGCAGGGGTGGGCAATTATTTTTCCCGGGGGGCCGAATGAGCAACTGAAAATATGTTGGGGGGCCGGGCCAAAATTCCAAACTCAATTATGCATAATATAAATTTTATTTCTATATAAAAAGCAGTAAATGGCATTGTTTTGACCCCTGGTAAGAGTGTATGTTATTATTTGGCAATTAAAAGGTGAGGTTAGCTTTCAAAAATATAATTTATTCAAATAGAATTTATTTCCAAAATGATAAACAAAATGTGAAACATTAATAACAAAGGGCATTTTGAGTTTCATATACTATTGAAACAAGGATTTTCTTAGCTTTCTAAAGACATCACATCATCTTATAGCAAAAATAAACAAGACATGTCACTGAACTGTGTAAAGAAAAGTGTCCCAGTTTTGTAGCCTTTTTTACTTTACATGCCTATATTAAACATTTAATGTTTTCAGAACTGTGCAAAAAAAAGAAAAAAAATATCAAGTGTCCCATTTCACTTGTTATATTTCCACATTTTAGTGTTCTTCAGTTCTTTTTTTTTCATTCAGTGTGAGAAATCCAGTCTCTGTTGAGCTTTAACAAGTCCATCAAAGTCAGGTTGCATGTCTGAGGTGGAGATGCGAAGCACAGCTGCCAGATGTTCATCAGTGAGAGAGGATCTGTACCTGGACTTGGTAAACGTCATGACTGAGAATGTCTGTTCACATATGTAGGTGGATCCAAAGAGAACCAACATCTTCTGAGCATGTATCCTAAGCGTATACTGTCCGTGTGAACGTTGACATGAAAAAAAAAGTAAAAAAAAAAAAAAAAAAAAAATTATTATTATTATTTTCTTTTTATCATGTAATCTTTCGCGGGCCGGTCAGAATAATCCCGCGGGCCGGATCCGGCCCGCGGGCCGTACAATGCCCAGGTCTGCTCTAATGGCATATATGAAGGACAAATGAAAACTCATACCTCGGACATGAATGTCTGACAGTTACATATCTCCCTGTAACAGTCAGACATTAATAAGGTTTGCTAAACTTGTGATAACAGATCTGTATCGGGGTCGTCATGGTGCTCCTTCTTTTGGTGATGGCGCTGAACATGGTTCTTCAGGCTGATATTGTGGTTGAACTGAAGGGGGCAGAGTTGACACTTGTAGGGCCGTTCACCAGTGTGGACGCGTGTGTGACACTTTAGCTGGGAGGCTTGAGCAAAAGCACGGCTGCACACCTGCAGGAACAGAATAAAGGATGAAGTGAAGACTAAATATTATTAAAAGTTGGTGACCATTATTTATTAAATCATATTAATCTGCCTTACCAAGGCATCTAAAGCCTCATATCATATTCTATCATTATAAACAAAACACTTATTGAACAAAACTAAGAGTCTAAAAGCCCCACTAGCACCCCCTAGAGACTGTGCCGTTTCTTACATCCAACCGAACCAAATTGGTTGAACGGGCCGATCAAGTGGCTGGCAATGCCATCTTTAGAGCCCTGCCTTCTCGCTAGCATTCTTGCATCGCTCTTCATAATGCTTCATAAAGGGGTCATGAATGTTCACATCAAACGGTTTTACTTGTAATTGCAATGAATTGCTTGTAATTACTTATAGTTTTACAATAAATTGCCTTGTTAATTCGGTCACTGACCACAAAGCACTATTAAGTTATTACCATTAACACTAATTCAAGATGTAAATTTTTTACACAGACACGCATACAAAAGGAAATAATAAAAACACATTATAAATAGGGATGCACCGAATGGGAAATTCTTGGCCGAAACGGAATACCAAAAATAGGAAACAGTTGGCCAAAAACCAAATGCCGAATATGATTAATATATTCACCACGGTATAAAACGGGAACGTATGGATGGACAAATTATTTCTTTTTTGCATCTTGAACGGAAGGTTCTTACTGTCAATTGACAAGGATATTGGATCCATAGCTAAAATATAAAATATAGATTTAGCTCTACAAACAACGTGACGCACAGTGTAATGAAAACCTGGCCTAGTTACAGCGGCCCCGTCTAATGGCTGGCACCCAATGAGTTAACTTACCAGAAAAATCTATTTCAATTGAATATTTCAAAATGTTTCATGAGTATCCTCATCCTTTTTAGCTTTAGATAAATTTTGCTCTTTTGTATATTTCCATGAATTATTATATGTATTGTGTGTTATCTTTCCACTCCACACTATGGTAGTGCTTGTGCCAGCACAGGAGATACGATAATTTTCTTTGTTATATAGGCTATATACATATTTAAATCAATATCTTCCTTTTGAATAAAATAGGCTCAGGAATCAGGATTGTTAAAGCTAATTAGGCTAATCCATGTGAAAAAGAGTAGCATAGTAAATGTATGCACACACACGAGGGAGAATAGCTTATAGCTGATGGTTACTGTAGTGGCTACTGAGTCATAATTCACAGCGTTCTAGCCTACATGGAAGGACTGTTGTATTTACTACATCTCCCGTGACTCTTAGTGGGGGATGACGTAGCTTAACAGTTTGAGTGCCAACCATGGGAAACATGGTTAAATGCCAGGACCCACTTCAATGATAGCGCTCTAAACGCATGATCTGTCTTAAATGATGGCTAATCTGCCTGTCGTTTATCAATGACTTGTTTGCAGTCAACAGTCGAAATATTATCGGTTCATTTTCGTTTTATAGCATTTTGAAAAGCCCTCGTTTTTCAGGAAAATATATAGATTCCGTGATAAAAGGCATTTCCTGGAATATTCTAGCATACACAAAAACGTTGTAATTTTTCGGCCTATTTATGAATCGTTTTCAAATAAACGCTAGATTATCGATAGTATATGTGTACTTATGCACGCTATAGAGGCGGGCTGAAAAATCGATTCTCTCATTTCCTCATCAGCGATCACAGCCACACACACACACGCATAGGGCAAACGGTGATATCTCTGTGAAAACAGCTCTGATTATCCTAAGACTGGTAAAATAAATTCCTTACCTGAGATCAGATGTTATCCAAAAAGATTATTCCAATTCCTGATCGCCATTCCAAATATCGATCACGCTTATTGATTACAGTGTTGGGTCCTGTAAATACATAATCCACGCGTTTTCCGGGCCGGCGAGCACAATCGATCCTTCAGTTGGCTTGACGGAAAAGTAAAATGAGCAAACTGGCCACCCCCCCTGCATCAGTGTAAAGTAATGGGGTGCAGTTACACAGGGAGAGACGGTAGGGGGCAGTATCTTCCGAATTGAGCTCAGAGAGACTCTGCAGCACTAACCCGAGGCTCGATTGATGAAATATGAATTCAAATCGCCAATAAAAAAAAAGACAAACAAACGCTATATAGCGTCGGGGAAACTCAAAGGTCAGCATGAACTAACGACAAAACGTGTCCGTGGCACTCGATGTGTTAACACTTTCAGAGCCCAAGCTTAACCTTGATTTACCGGTTGAATGCCCACCATCCACTTCAATGTTAGCATTAAAAACACCTAATCTATGTTTTAAATTATGGCTATGTGTCTAATCTGCCCGTCGCTTATTATCAATGACTCATTTTCCAGTCAACATTGTCAAAGTGGATTGTTTTTTTATCGGTTCATTTTCGTTTTATAGCATTTTGAAAAGCCCTCGTGTTCAAGGAAAATATAAAGATTCCATTATAAAAGACGTTTACTGGAATATTCTAGAATACACAAACTGTCATTTTTCGGCCTATTTATGAATAGTTTTCAAATAAACGCTAGATTATCGATAGTATATGTGTACGTATGCACGCTAGATACGAAAGCTTAAAAATCTATTCTCTGATTTCCTCATCAGCGATCGCGCACCAGAGACGCATAGGGCAAACGCCGAGATCTCAGCAAATACAACTGATTATCCCAAGACTGGTAAAATAGATTCCTTACCTCAGATCAGATGTTCTCCAAAAAGATCATTCAAATTCCTGATCGCACTTATTGATTGAGTATTGGCTACTGTGAATATATATTCCAGGCTGATTCCCGTCCCGCGATGACTTCCATGTTGAGCAGACAGCTTGCCAGCTCAAGGAGCCAGCTGGCTCCGCCTCTACATATCGACTGATCTGATAAGCGACTGACCTGCAGTTACACAGGGATAGACGATAGGGGGCGGTTTTTTCCACATCTGAGCTCCTACAGGGGCTGCTGTACCAACGGGAGACTCGGTTGATGAAATATGAATTCAGATCGCTAATAAAAAAATAAAACGCTAATAAACGTTGTGGGCATTCAGGCATTGGGCTGATAAAACGAGTTATGACGTCATGGGCACTGAAAGTGTTAAGAGAGACGGGTGAAATAGGAATGGAAGCGTTGTTAGCTAACTTAGTTATCAACCAACGTTAGTTTAAAAGGTTTTTTAACCGCGACGGGCATATAGTAATGGCGAGGATATAAAGCATGTTAAAGACGCATTTATTGGACGCGTTGCTCGCAACGCGAGCGTCGTTAGCTAGCATAACTTAGTTATCAGCTAACGTTAGTTTAACGGAGTTTACATAGAAACAGCGCGACTCCCAAGAGGAGTTATCACAGGCTGTAGAACGCAGGACTGAAGAGCTGCCAAGCTGTAAAGTGTGGGTAGTGCTCAGCCCCTCCCTGCAGCTGGAGCGTTATGTGACTCTCGAGTCCTGGCTCTAGGCAGGATCACGAGAGAAGTTAAAGGGGAACTATTTTACTATTCCTAGCACTATTTGGGCAACTTTACACAATTCCTGTGAGTCTATTGAAGACATCTGTACATTTTTTTTCGAAAAAATGCATTGGTTTATATTTCTAATCAAGTACTCAAAACCATCATTTTTCAGCCTCCGGATTTCAGGCTGTTATGGCCTGGCTCCGCCCATAAGCACTTTGAGTGACAGTCAGTCCACAGTCTGCGAGAGAGAGAGAGCGAGAGAGAGGCCAGCCGAGCGAGAGCGAGTGGGGAATGTCCCCACAACGCGCATGTGGTTTAGCAGCTTTCATGTGAGAGAAACAGGAGAGGATATCAGGGAATTTCAGACTTTTGCGACTCCCATGGGAGAGATAAAGAGAGATGTGTTTAGAGCAGACCTGTCTTAATAATATAATAATAAGTGCAGCCTGAATAGAACTCTGCCTGAGCAATCCTCTTATCTCTCTCTCTCTCTCTCTTCCCCGATATCCTCTCCCGTTTCTCTCACATGAAAGCTGCTAAACCACACGCGCGTTGTGGGGACATTCCCCACTCGCTCTCGCTCGGCTGGCAGCTAGAGGGGGGCGGGCGTTATTATGCAAATGAGCACCATCTGACGTCCCGAATACGCACATTTTCAGATGACTCACTTGAGGGAGGGACATTATTGTGAGAGGAGAATTGGAAGAATGCGCCAAATCTAGAATTAGAGACATAGATCCTATTACTATAAGTCCACATAGCTAGAAAATAACCCTAAACACTGGAAAAGGTCATTTATAAGATAGTACCCCTTTAATTATATTTTGAACGTGATTCACTGTGCATTAGTTACATTACACGTTGCACATGTTATGACTGTAGCCGCGTTTTGATTACGTCATCACAACAACGCGTTAGGTTAGGACATTCAGTTATATTTTTTCTGTGCTAAAACCCTTTCGGCCGAAAGGGCATTTTTTTAACCATTTTCGGCCGATATGTTTCGGTGGCCGAATATTCGGTGCATCCCTAATTATAAACAACCAACTAAATACAATTCTGTAATTTTATTTCATGTTATACAATACACATTTAAACAAGAAAATACTGCTCACCTTGCACTTGAAGGGCTTATTATCACTGCTATGGGACAACATGTGTCTTTTCAAGTGATTGCCATTTGAAAACTGCTTGTGGCAGGTTTTACACTGCAAGATAAACTTCTTGTGCTCTTTGAAGTGAAGTTGTCGTTCCTTTATGCTGCTAAACCTTTGGGGACATTCTGAACACAAGTAGGGGTCTTTCTCGGGATGGCTTTGTTCCTGGTGGTTTTGTTTGTCCTCCCATGTTGCCAACTGCTTAAAGCAATACCTGCAGGTGTTAGTTCTAACTTTACAGTCCATTTTGTGGATTTTGAGACTGATCTCGCACACACAGCGAACCCCGCATTCAGAACATATCATCATGAATGGACCTTTACCCACTTCATGGCACTTGTGGTTAGGGTTGGTGTAAGTGACACCGCAGTCTGGGCACAGCCGTGGGGTGCGGCGCGTAGATCTCTTGTTGGTGCTCTTGGGTCTTGGTTTGCGACTTTGTTTTATTTTACTCTTCTTCTCAGAGTCCGACTCAGAGTCAGAGTCTTCTTCCTCGTCGTCGTCGTCCTCCTCCCAGTCTTCATCATGCTCATCATCCTCCTCCTCCCCTTCCTCCTCCTCCTCTTCCTCCTCCTCCACTTCCTCCTGCTTCAGCTCTTCGTCCTTGTCGTCCTCAGTTTGCCAATCGTCCCACTCGGGCCAACTGATAGCCAGCAACGGTTTGTTTTCCGCATTCTCAATTTCTCCATTTTCTTTCTCCCCCTGTTCCTGCTGTCCATCCTCTACATTGCCGTCACTCACTCCTTCCATCTCCTCCTCCTCCTCCAAGCCACCAAACACATTCTCTTCCGCACTCTTCTCCCCGTCAGAATCTATAGCTACTTCCAGTTCTACAAACGGCTTTTCTGTCTTCGTGTCATCTGCTTTGCCTCGTCGTTTGTTTATGCCCGTCCCCTCTGGCGTCTCCATGTGTCCTTTTCCTTGGTCAGGAGGATTAACCAGCTCATCAGATACCTAGGGCACAGGACAAATCACTTTCACTTCACAATCATTTTCTTAATTATTGATCCGTTGATTATTTTAATTATCAATTAATAGATTAATCAAATGACTCTTACAAAAAGTTTGCACCTTTTGCAATGAGACATTTGAAAGTTAATTGTAGTTTATATCTCATATTAGTTAGAAACCAGCAAGCCAAGAATCAAAATCTTATCTTAATTATGTGATGCTAATAGCTAGGGATGGGAATTGATAAGATTTGATCGATACGATTCCATTATCGATTCTGCTTATCGATCAGATTCCTTATCGATTCCTGCTATATTTGTAATTTCAATGGGAAATGCAACAGAACTAAGCCCCCATGTCAGAAAAATACAAAAACTGTAAAAAGAAAATTAACTATACACTTAAATAAAAGAATGTATTTGATATTCTCTTAAACTAATTTTATCTATTGAACTGTAGTTGCATTCAACATGTTATTGCAAAAATGCGTTATCAATAACCTATACCTGTATAAATAAAGGTTACAAGTAAAAACATAACTGACACAACATAACTAAGTAACGTAAATCAAACTCCTCTGATGTCATCTCATCTGGCGCACACACACACAGAAAGGGCTCCTTGTGCTAATTGAACCAGTAGAAAGAGCCCCGCTGGCCCCCACCCTTCCTAGCTCAGCTGTGTTCTGTCTATGTCTGAATGCGTTAGCGGTAGGGATGTCCGATATTATCGGCCTTCCGATATTATCGGTCTACCGATATTATCGGCCGATATTGGCATTAAAACGTGATGTCGGAAAATATCGATATCGGTTTTCAATTATTATTATAATTTTTTTTACATTTCTATAACCTTTATTTACCCAGGCAAGCAAGTAAGAACACATTCTTATTGTCAAAAGTATGCATAATGTTGTGTTAATTCCACAACAAGAGATATGTAATGTTAATTACCTGAAATTGTTCCGTTTTTTGGGGGGGGAAACCCTGCATATATCGGTATCGGTTGATAATGGTTGATATCGGTATCGGAAATTAAGAGTTGGACAATATCGGTATATCGGTAAAAAAGCCAATATCGAGCATCCCTAGTTAGCGGCTAACGTTAGTTTACCACGTAAATTAATTACTAGGATGCAAAGAATTGGAATTTTCACTGCACATAGAAACAGCGGGAGCATTTCGGGAGCATATGCGAATATTTATACAGTGAAAGCATTCGTTTTTCACTTAGGTTTTCCTAGTCAAGGAATCAAATAGTCTGCTATGGCTGCATGCGTGGCTATAACATTGTTTTAAAATGCGCAACTGTCGGAAAAACATTGCATCGATAAGAGGAATCGATAGTCACGGAGGCATGCGATTCCAGGAATCGGACAATTAGGAACCGGCTCCCAACGCGATTCCCATCCCTACTACCGTAAATCCTCTAATATTGGACGGGTCTTGTATTTACCTCAGCTGCAAAGAGCACCAGGCCTTTATTAGAGAGGCTTATATAAGAGGCAGGCCTTAATTTCACAAACTGGCCAATTGTAATTGTGAAACTGTGGTGGATTAACGTAATTCACACACTGAAGTTGGAACTGTCTATAGGTTGCGGGGTCCGGGGACAATTTAGCGTGTGGTACCTTCTCGACTCTACCCGAGTCGAATCGAGTTGATAACATTCAGTAGCTTTAGCTAACGCTATCATAGCCATCATGATATGTAATGTCAACTGGACAACGCCAGCCCGCCTGCCAACGCCCTATAGATAGCGATTAGCGAACGTTAACTAACGTTTGCAAAACAAAGTCAACGTCAGCCAGCCGACACCACAGATCTAGCTATGACAACGTTAGCTAACGCTAACGCCAACAAAGTGAGAGTAGGGAACGGTAGAGAGAGGCAGCACTTAATTTGCATTGGCAAGAGTTTCTCATTCTATATCACGGCACGAATTTTTTATTTTTTTTTGCGACCTTGTATAGGAAGCCGGCCTGTATTTGTCTGCATGTATCAAACCCCCGTCCATTATAAGAGGCTCGTCCTCTATTTAAATACCCTCCACTATTAGAGGATTTACGGTAATAGCATGCATGCCTTGGAGATGCTCCATTGATAAGGACCATACAGTATAAAAGCTGACACTATTGTCTTAGAGGGAAAGCGGGAAATGTAATTTAAAACAGCTGTGTGTTCGCACTACTCTTAAAAGCATGTGTATTTCTGTTTGTGGGGTGACTTTCTGGAATAGATTAGATGACAAAATGAAAAATAACATAGGTAAAAATTAAATACAGTTGAGCGAGTGATTCTTGAAAGGTACAGTAAAGAGGTTATAAGTCATTAACACATTGGGTGCCAAGGACGAAAAAAGTTGTGTTATCTCGCCAGTGGTTGAGCACCAATCACGAGAAAAGTCGGGTTTTGGACGTCGGGTTTTTATTCGCTATATCCATTCATAATTCATCCATCCAGCCTGATGTTATCATTGGGAATGTCTCTGAGATCGCAAACGGCCAATACCGCCGCCTAATGCCTTGCGGTCGGTATTGCACATCATTGTAATCCCTCTGGCTTGGGCTGTGCATCGATCTAAGAAGTCTGGTCCGGGTTTTCCTTCTTGGGCATGAGTAACGTTATAACACACGGATTGGGGACACTGGAGAACCGTGGATTCATGCGTTTGTGGATAAATGTTGGACACATGACGCGATCAATATTTGGAAATGGCGATCAGATAATTGGATTCTTCTTTTTGCAGTACATCATAGACGAGGTAAGGACTCTATGTTACCAATCTTGTGTTGATCCGATGATTTTTTCGCAGTAATCACAGCGTGTGCGTGTGTGTGCCGTTGGCTGCGATCAAAGCACGGAGGGGCGGCTTTTCCTCCCCCACTTTCGTGCATGCATGATGAAACATAATACCGATAATCTAGCGTTTATTTCAGAATGATTCATAAATCAGGCGAGAAATGGCACGATTTCTAAGGAAATGCATTGAAGCGCTGTTTGCTGGAGTTTCTTGGGATTATACAGGATCACTCTAAAACTATACTCATATTCACCATGGTATAAAACGGAAATGTATGTAAAATTATGTTTTTTGCATGTTGACCGGAAGAAACTCACTGACAATTAGGGCTGACCTTCGAAGCTTTTTTTGGCAATCGAAGCTTCGGGGCCGAGCTTCGATTTTAATTCGAAGCTTCAAAAAAAATGTATATATATATATATATATATATGAATTATAATATATATATTTTTTTTTTATTATTATTTTTTTTATCTTATGTTGTGGGACTTGTACAGCACTTTGGTAAACTTTGTTGTTTTTAAATGTGCTCTATAAATAAAGTGGATTGGATTAATTAATTAAGTAGCCCCTTTCGTGACTGTGACGCAGCCAACAAGGTTTCACTCGGCTGCGCTGCCTGGGTGCAGTGGGGCTGCTCTCACAGCCAACGACATGACATTACATAATTATGTTGCAACCTTCGTCTATCAAGCAAACAATTATATTATATTTAATTTATAATTATATCAGACAATGCACCTACAAAAGCAGATGATTACAATTAAATTAGCCAACTTGGTAACACATTAGTCATAGCAGCAAAGGCATAGCCTTATTAATGTTTTGTGTGGCGTCGCCGTCGTGTACAACGATACTTACGTTTTTTAGGTGATTTGACAAAGTTGTTGTAGAGTTGTGATATGCCATTTTCTTCTGGCATATCTGGCACTCGGCTTTTTGGGCATTGTCTTTGCATATATTAAAGTGTAACCACACGTCTGAAATCTTGTTCGTCGACATGTCTGCTGCACATATCCTTGTTGTTTTCAACACAGATAATCTCCACGTGCTTGTTGTAGAGAGGTGGAGTCGAGGCGCCGCTTACTTTCGTTTCATTGGAATGGAGGCGCAAGATTTGAGAGGGGAAAAAATAAAAAATAAAAATGTTTTTAAACTTTGATTATTTTTTTATGTTCGAAGCTTGTGCCATCGAACAAAGCTTAGAAGTATTTAAGACAGCCCTACTAACAATCGACGTGTTTATTAGATCCATAGCTATAATATTTAATATAGTTTTGAGCCCTGCAAACACGCCATGTATCCCTATTCTTTAAAGCAGTGGCGTTCTTACCACATGGTAAACAGCGACCTCTAGGCGCTGATTGAGTTAATGGAGATGTTGAAATTATTGACTCATCTTGTTTTCGTTTGTTAGTATTTTTTCTGATCTAGTCAGCATATACCTTTTGCTTTATAAAGATACTGGATGGACAGTAGCCTATTTATTGTAAAAAACATAATTTATTGGGGGAGCTCCAGTAGCTCACCGCATATCTCGCCGCTATTTCTGCGTCGGGGAAAACCGTGCTGCGTCACGGATCTGGTGGACTCAGAGTTCGATTCCCGGACCCGCCGTCAATTTGCCAGAATGTCTTCCCCTGCTCTACATCCCGTTTCATCCTGTATCTGTCGGTCATGCTTGACCAGAAAAGCGATAAACGCTAAAAAAGTAAAAAAAAAAAAAAAAAAAAAAAAAAAAAACATAATTTATTAACAGTAATGTTTGTATATTAACTTGATCGATTGACTGATCAAGTGATTTTGTTTGGAGATGATTTTGTTGGAAGACAACTGAACACTGTTTGAAGGTGTACTTGGTTATGTAGGACTAATGATGAAGTGATTGATATATTTAAAGATGGGACATTTTTTAAGGGATTGCAATAAGGGGTAGGACTTGATAAGCATATTGCTTCTTCCTGTGCCTTTTCGGACAAGAGACTGTTTTGTTCTGTTGGGGAAAATGTGTATATGAGGTGAACTAGTTTAATATGGGTCAACTAAGCAGTACTGAAAGACGGTCTGGCTGATGTTCTTAAAACAACTTGGAGATAGGCAGATGGACATTTCATATCGTGTGCTCTAATCTTGTGTACATCATATCTTGTTCTTTTCTCTCTTTCATACATACACATATACACACACACATTTAATCTTTTCTCTCTTTAATCTTTTCTCCCTTTTACACACATACATATACACACACACATTTAATCTTTTCTCTCTTTAATCTTTTCTCTCTTTTACACACATACATATACACACACACATCTAATCTTTTCTCTCTTTAATCTTTTCTCTCTTTCATACATACACATATACACACACACATCTCACTAATCTTGCATCTCTCTTCGATGTTAAATCTATGTTCTTCTTAATGTCTTTATCTCTCTTCGATGTTCTTAATGTTTTTATCTCTCTTCGATGTTAAATCTATGTTCTTCTTAATGTTTTTATCTCTCTTCGATGTTAAATCTATGTTCTTCTTAATGTCTTTATCTCTCTTCGATGTTCTTAATGTTTTTATCTCTCTTCGATGTTAAATCTACGTGTCATCTTAATGTACGTCATGTCATATCTGATATGATATGACACGTCATCATATCTGTCATGTGGGGGCAGGACTGAGAGGGGATTTAGGGGACAAGCAGAGGGATTGAGAAGTTAGAGTGTTTTTCTTCAACTGTGGTGACCGTCTGATGATCCATAGCTTCTGCTGTTAAAACTTTCTTTCATTAAACAAATTGCCTGTTGAAATTGGAAATATCGTCTCCTGCTGTGTTAAACAACCATCAGCCACAACATTTGGTGACCCTTGACCTGTAGACGCCCAGCCGGGCCTTTCATACGGCCAGTTCCTGGAATCTCCCGTAGACATTCTGGCGGTTGTCGACAAAAAAAAGGTGAGCGTTGTGCTTGTTATTATAATATCCGTCAGAGATTCTGCGGGAGGAAAAAGTGCGCTGGCTGTGTGACTGGTTTTGGATGGACGGCTATAAAACGAACACGAGTGGTGAGGTGTTGACACTAGGGCGAATCCTCTTTTAACAGGCTATAAGTGCGCCACTAATCAATTTTAATTGCATGTTTTCGACCTATCTGGTTAAACTTTTCTCTGGTCAAATTTTTCTCTGACCCTTTACAAAACACTCTCCCTATTCCCCACTTCCTTGTTATAACTGTGGTAGGCTGGTCATGGTTGACACCGACACATGTACACACATAACTCTCTCAGAGATAGTGGTGGGTAGCTACAGAGAGGCCAGCTGTGATAATATGAGCAGAGAGTGAAAAACAATTTGGGCAGCGTTTGACGAGACTCTAGTTGTTTCCACTGTTGGGCCTAGACACACACACACACATTCCTGTGTCACAATACACACATACAATACACACACACGTCTGTGCAAAGACACAGACACACACAGACACACACAGACATACACACACACTCACCACACACACACACAGACACACACACACACACACACAAACACCGACACACACACACACACACACAGTCACACACACACACAGTCACACAGACACACACCGATACACACACACACACACATTCCTGTGTACACACATACAATACACACACACGTCTGTGCAAAGGCACACAGACACACACAGACACACACACACCCACCACACACAGACACAGACACACACACCGACACACACACACATTCCTGTGTACACATACAATACACACATACAATACACACACACGTCTGTGCAAAGGCACACAGACACACACAGACACACACACACTCACCACACACAGACACACACACACACACACACATTCCTGTGTACACACATACAATACACACACGTCTGTGCAAAGGCACACAGACACACACAGACACACACACACTCACCACACACAGACACACACAAACAGACACACACACACACACACACACACACACACACACATTCCTGTGTCCCGGTAGACAGCGGGTTGTGAGGCAGGCGGGTGGAGTTAAACCTGCTGATTACAGACATACACACACACTCACCACACACACACAGACACACACACCGACACACACACACATTCCTGTGTACACACATACAATACACACATACAATACACACACACGTCTGTGCAAAGCACACAGACACACACAGACACACACACTCACCACACACAGACACAGACACACACACCGACACACACACACACACACATTCCTGTGTACACACATACAATACACACATACAATACACACACGTCTGTGACACACAGACACACACAGACACACACACACTCACAGACACACACACACACACAGACACACACACACACACACACACACAGTCACACACACACACACAGACACACACACCGACACACACACATTCCTGTGTACACACATACAATACACACACACGTCTGTGCAAAGACACAGACACACACAGACACACACAGACACACAGACACACACAGACACACACACACACACACACACACAGTCAGACGGACACACACACACACACAGACACACACACACACACACCGACACACACACACACAGTCACAAACAGACGCACACACACACACAGACACACACCGACATACACACAGACACACACCGACATACACACACACACAGACACACACACACACCGACATACACACATACACAGTCACACACAGACACAAACAGACGCACACACACACACAGACACACACACCGCATTGTAGAACCAGGTTAACTGTGTCCTGGCTGTAGTAGTAGAACCAGGTTAACTGTGTCCTGGCTGTAGTAGTAGAACCAGGTTAACTGTGTCCTGGCTGTAGTAGTAGAACCAGGTTAACTGTGTCCTGGCTGTAGTAGCATTGTAGAACCAGGTTAACTGTGTCCTGGCTGTAGCATTGCTGTAGAGTAGTAGAACCAGGTTAACCGTGTCCTGGCTGTGGTACAACCACACACACACACACACAACACAATAAACACACACACACTAAACAACGATGCATACAGCAGAAGACATACTGTTAGATCGGAACCCGCTCCTAAAAAATATAATTCTCAAGGTAGGTGTCCGTTGGCAGAGGCGTACAAAGGCCGGGGACACAAAATGGCCTTCCGGAGGTACTTTTGATCTCGACGTATGCGAAGAGATGAATGTAATGATTCGTAACCACAAGCCAGGCGACAACAGCAAAAAGAGGTTGAAAAAGAGGACAGAAGAGTTGGGGGTAATGAAGCTCTACGCCCAGAAGGGGAGAGCATACAGGCAGGAAGCTTTAGCGCTAAATCAGAGAGAGACGGATATAGGGAAACCAACATCCCCACCTTATGTCACGCAATTGCCGGTGGGCACTGTGACAATAAGAGGAGAATATGAGGAGACGGAATTAGGGACCCCCGCTAGGTCAGAAACCTCCGCTAGATCAGAGACCTCCCTTAGGCGAGATACCCCCCCCAAACTGACCCCGCAGGATCTCTATCCGAAAGCCCTGGCGGCATATGGCGAGACAGTACGTCGGAAGTTGTATACTGCAGAGGAAGAGGAGGTAGAGAACCTGGGCAGGCAGAGGGAGGGAGTCGGGAGGAAGATAGAGGAAGAGCCCCGTCAGAGTGTGGCACAGCAGACATCAGAGAAACACGGAGCGTGTGGCCACACTAAACTGTTGACTGAGGAGGAAGATGAGAATGACACGAAACCAGGACAGGAGAAAGGAAACATTACAGGAACCCTGACTTTCGCCCCTACATTCGTGGGAAGTGTGACAAGCACAGGCCAGTTTCCCCTGCTAATAAAGGGGAACGATATCTTTCACATGCCATGGTCACCTCTAGACATCGATGGTTTAATAGTAAGACTACCGGACCTTTCAGAAGGAGCCTCCAGGTGGATCACGCAGTTTGAGGAAAATACGTCATCTTTTCTGCTAGCAGTGGGTGACGTCAAATCCCTGTTGACGCGTTTGCTAGGAGTTGGTGCCTGCCGGGACATCATGGGTGATACATCGATGCGAGTGGCATGCGACACGCAGGCCCATGATGGAGACATATTCAACGCGCATAGAGCGGCGTTGTGGTACAAACTCAGGAATCAATATCAATCACGTATTAATCCGGCAAAACAGGCAGGCAACCCCATAATGGAGACGGAAGGGCCTGGCGCCTATGTGAACAAAGTACTGAAGGAGTGGAGAGGTGAGCTAGGACACAACCCAGAAATTGACCAGTTGCAGAGAGCGATGTTTAGAGAAAGTGTGATGAGAGGGCTTCCAGAGGTGGTTAAGAATAGACTGGAAGACGTGGTGGGGTTAATGGACATGACTTATCCTTTGTTCTGTGCACATGTAACACATAGTGTGGAGAAGCAAAGGGCTCAGGAGCAGAAAGTCAGGGATCAGGATAGAAATGACGCAAGGAAGTTAACTCAGCAACAACTGCAGCCCCAAAGGAGGCTGCAGGCAGTAATGGTGTCATCTGCTACCTCTCCACCCATGCAGGACCAGGGACCCCCGCCGGCACCTCAGGTAGTGAGAAGCTATGGCTATAGTTCACAGAACCAGGCGTCCAGGCGGCAGGCAGGGAATGGGCAATCAGGCCCACGGTTTACACAGGGACCGGGGAACGAACAACAGTTTCCCCGTTTCCACTGTTGGAACTGCGGCATGCAGGGACACAGGGAAATGAGATGTAGGCAACCATACCGTCCCGGCTCGGAGTATGGAAGACCCGTGCGCCAGGGGGAGTCACAAGGGCCCCACAACCAGGGGGAGACAGGAGGGCCCCGAAACCAGGGGGGTAATCACTAGGGGTGCCCAGAGAATGCGACGGGGGGAAATCAAATGATTGTGGTTTCCAAGGGAGCTGAGCAAGAACCTATTCTGCAGGTCCTAGTGGAGGGCAAATTAACAGAGATGATGGCAGACACTGGAGCAGGTTTTTCCTGCATAAAGCAAAAATACGCCGCTCACTTACCCCAGTCTGGACAGTATGTTCGGACGGTCGGATTCTCGGGAAAAACACAATTAATACCCACATCAGATCCAATCTCTATGACGTATAACAACAAGACCATAACAATACCTGTATTAATTTCGGACAGCACCCCGCGCAATCTCTTGGGACGAGATGCAATGTGTAAACTAGGCTGTAAAATCCTATGTACGCCTGAGGGGATTCAAATTGAACAAGACGTGTACCAAATGATGCTACAAGGGACGGGGGAGAAAGAGGCCACTGTGTTCTGGCTGGCCAACATAGATGCAGAGCTGCAAAGGGTCTGTGACCCCTGGGAGCCATTTCTGAAAACCCAACTGCCTCAGTCTAGACAAACAAACATGGAGGCACATTGCACACTACAGTATTTGACGAATAGTGACCTAGTTAGGAACAAGGCATGGTTGCAGGGACAGCCCGAGCAGGTGCAGATTAACTCATCTACGATAATTGTAGGGAGACAGGGCGCGGCGTTGAGGGTTAACACGAGTAAGTATCTACGGGAACAACATAGACTAAGAGACGCCGCCCCACACATCACTCTGAGAATAAATCCTGGTTACGAATCCGAACATCTAGGTTCAATGATACAGGAATCCGAGACTCAAAGGTGGGTCTCCACGGAATCTCCGCTAATTTGGAACAGCGCAGATGGGAGTTTCATAAAAATAATGATTTCCTTTTCAGTTTTGGCAAAACCGCAAGTAATCAGATTACCAGGAGACCCTTGCGTTATTCCAGAGGCGGATGCTTTGCTGGAACAGGACATGTTGGCGCGCACCCCAGAACGGTTGTGGTCAAAACACGACACAGATGTGGGTCTAATATTGTCGGCACAGCCAGTGAAGGTCAGGTTAAAGAGGGGTTGTAGACCACCCTTTATCAGACAGTATACAATGAAGCCAGAGTCGGAGGAAGCTATATCACATCAGATTGAGGGACTGTTAAAGGGGGGAGTGCTCGTCCCTTTCAAATCCAGATGTAATACACCTATCCACCCAGTGCTAAAGGCGGACAGGGCTAGGTACAGACTGGTACACGATTTGAGGGCGGTGAACGACGTGGTGTCTGGACCAGAGGCGGAAGTCGCTAATCCACACACCCTCCTGACAAACATCCCGAGTAGCTCGCAGTACAATACGGTCATTGATCTCACGCAGGCATTCTTCAGTGTTCCATTGGAAAAAGAGTCTCAGTATCTGTTTGCTTTTACCCACAGGGGGAAACAATACTCTTACACCCGGTTGCCACAAGGGTTCGCGCACTCGCCGCATTACTTCTCGAAGGCGCTCAAGGAAGACTTGCAAGGAGTGTGCGACACACTACTCAGCACGGTTTTACTGTATGCAGATGACATTCTAATCTGCTCGGATACACGTCAGCAGTGCCATGAGGACTCCATCAAAGTTTTGAGTGGATTGGCCGTGGGAGGCCACAAGGCATCCCGTTCAAAACTGCAGTACTGCCAGCCAAAAGTTGAGTACTTGTCTCGCGTCATTCAAAAGGGCATAAAAAACATCTCACCCACGCAACTCGAAGCTGTATCCAAGGCACCTAGGCCATTGACGGTCCGACAGATGATGACGTTTTTAGGGATGACTGGGTACAGCTCTGAGTGGGTGGAGGACTATACGATAGCGACAGCGCCGTTGAGGATGATGATAAAAGAGGCGGGTACAGACAAGCTTCGCGCTCCCTTGACATGGACCGAGGAGGGGGAGGACGCGTTCATAAACATTAAGCGTCTGTTGTTACAGGCCCCTGCCCTGGCGCTGCCGGATTATGAGAAGTGTTTCCACCTATTCGTCTCACATAGAGCGCAGCATGCGACAGCTGTCCTGACTCAAACACAGGGGGGGAGTGGGAAAAAACAACCGATAGCATATTACTCTAGAGCTCTTTCGCCGGTAGAGCAGGGTCTGCCACCTTGTTATCAGGCCCTGGCCGCAGCACATTTGATGTATGAGAAAGCAACGGCCGTGACAATGGGATATGACATTTGCATTTGGACACATCACAAATTGGCAAACTTGATTGAAAGAGGCAAATTTGTTCTGACCAGCCAACGGCAACAGGCTTACATGAGGCTCCTGCAGTACTCGGACGTTACGATAAAAACATGCCACGGCAGTAACCCGGCGGATCTGGTACCACTCCCGAGCGAGGGTCAACCGCATGAGTGCGAGGTGGAGGTACAGGCTTTCGTGAAACTCCGTCCTGATTTGGGAGTCGACCCGCTCGCGATAGCAGAACTCTCACTTTTTGTGGATGGGTCCTGCTATCGGGAGGGGGAAAATTTAAGGTCAGGATACGCCGTCGTACAGTGCAAACCTAACGGAGAAACACTAACAAGAAAGGCCGGACAATGCATGCAACCATGTTCGGCCCAGCTTGCAGAACTAATAGCACTAACAGAAGCATGCATAATAGCTAAAGATCGCACGGTTAACATCTTTACAGACTCTGCTTATGCGCATGGCGTATGCCACCTATTCGCGGCCATTTGGAAGGCAAGAGGCTTTAAGAAATCGGACGGCTCACCGATCCTTCACCACAAGCAGGTTGTGGCGCTTATTCAGGCTGTAAAGTTGCCCAAAAGCATTGCTATCGTAAAGTGCCAGGCACACAGAAAAGACCTGTCTTTTGTGACGACGGGAAACAACGCGGCGGACGAGGCCGCGAAGGCGGCGGCTGCGGTGCCGTCCACGGCTGTTCTGATGTTTGCGGCCGAACTGACGACTGAGGTAACTGAGGATAATTTGAGTGATCTTCAGGACTCAGCCACGCAGGCCGAGAAACAGTCGTGGACGGAGAGGGGGGCTGTAAGGGGGGCAGATGGTCTGTGGAGGAGTCATAACGGTTTGATAGTCGCCTCCATCGATCTTCTGTCCTTGGTGATACCTGAGGCTCATGGTGTTGATCACTGTGGAAGAGCAGAGACCCTGAAACGAATCACGAAAATGGGATTTTGGTCCCCAAAGCTTCAGGCAAAAATTGACGTTACACTAGCCAGGTGTTTAACATGCTTACAGGGCAATGTGCGCAAAGGAGTACCGACAGTGGCGGCTTACACACCCCTCCCTGAGGGACCATTCAGACATCTGATTATGGACTACACGGATATGATAACGCCAGTGCAGGGCAAACGATACCTCCTGGTAGTAGAGGACTGCTTTAGTCGCTGGATTGAGGCCATTCCATCTAAACACAAGAACGCGGACACAGTGATCAAGTTCCTGTGTCGCGAGGTCATTCCGAGATTTGGAATTCCCACGATATTACAAAGCGATAATGGCCGCGAGTTCATCGACAAGGTGGTTAAAGGGCTGATGCAGAAATTAGGTATAAGACAGCGCCTTTCCTGTGTCTATAGTCCCGGGTCGCAGGGAAAGGTGGAAAGGGCCAATCTGGTCATTAAAAACAAACTGTTGAAAATCTGTATGCAAACTAAGCTTAACTGGATTGATGCTTTGCCACTTGCTCTGATGGCTATTAGAAGCAGCGTAAACCGCCAAACACAGCTAACACCGCATGAAATGCTTACAGGCCGCAGCATGCCAGCACCGCCATTTAGACACCTGGCTAGGGGCCCGGCATTAGATATTTTTGAGCAAGATCTGAAAAAATATCTTCAGCAAGTGACTAAAATACATGAAGCTGTGTTTCGACAGGAGCAGAGAAAGGAGAAAAAGGGGGTGAAGGAGGCGGAGAAGGAAGCCACCAAACCGAGGCTGATCCCTGGGGACCTGGTCTTCGTAAAGGTCCACAAGAGAAAGTGGTCATCACCCCGGAGAGAGGGCCCGTACGAGGTGATCCGATCGACTGGAACGGCAGTCCAAGTCAAAGGATCAACGACCTGGTTCCACTTCAATCACTGCATAAAGGCCAGCGGCGATCTCTTGGGGGATACAATCGATCGCAGTTATGCAGAACCCGACATGGAGGGCCCGAGACGGCAACTGGAAGGTGCAGTGCCTGCTGATGCTCCCGCAGATGTTGGCAGCAGTGTGCGGACGGTCGGCCGGGCGCAACGACGTCATTGAGAACCGTCACGGTCGACCCGTCCTTGAGGATGACGGGTTTGAGTGGGTAGGAGTCCCACGGGGTCCCGCTCAGGCTCAAGTACCGGCAGGCTTTCATGACCAGGCTCAGAATCAGGCGCCCCCTCTGCCCTCCATCGAGGAAGGGGGGGAGAAGATAAGACTACAACCAAAAGGGGTGTTTCCCGGAGGACCGCAAGGGCATGTTTTTGATTTTGACCATTCCCCCGTTACAGGCGGGGATACTTACCATTATACTAACGAGGATCGGGTTGTGGGGGTAGATAGGAGGGTTGAGCCTGTCCCGAACCAAGCACAGGGGACAGGGGTGAGGGGAAAAAGGGAGGTCAAGGACGCTGAGTCGGAAGAGGTGGGGGGACAGGATATGTTCCAGAGGACAGCCGGAACGTTGAGGGACTCAGTGGGCTCACTCTGGGCCAGGTTGAGGGGTTTGCTTCCTTCCGGGGAACAAGATGGGGGCGACTATGACTATGACGAGGAAGACCCGGAGGCTGACCCGATGTATAGGGCGGCTTTAGGGAATGAGTGGTTTAAGTGGGTCCAGTACACGAGCGCGCAGAATCAGATAGAGGATTGTTATGTCTGCTCCAAGGCACGTCCGGATAGGCTGCTGGTGAAGGGCACGAAGTTCAGTTGGGCTCAGTGTGACAGGGACGCAGAGGCATGGGAGGGGCCCCATAATAGTCGCCCTTGGTGCGAGGCAGAGTGTTTGGGGTTTCTCGGCTCTAGTCGTTTTAAGGCGGCAGGAAACGTCACGGATTTCAAGGATGTCACTATGCGGGAACGTTGTAGGAAATTGGATGTACGTGTGCAGGGGGTAGCGACGGGGTTGCCAATACCCAGAGGTGTCAAACTATGGCTGACCAAGGATTTCGAGTGCTTGCAAAAGGAGGGGACCCGGGACGTAGGGGAGGTGGCAGAGGGGCGGTGCACTACTATTTGGAGCATCACGACTAACTGCACGAAAGAAGGAAAGTGTGGACACGGGGTCGTGTTAAAGGGAGTGGATACCAACCCACGGCCTGTAGCTTGCCCTTTTCATGTCCAGGATATAGCACTGGCGGACCAATACTGGCTCTGCGGCGGTAGGAGGTTGAGGAATACACTTCCTTTAGATTGGTCAGGTAGATGTGCCCGGGTTCAGGCGATCATGCCAATGGTGGTCCTACCATTATCAGTGACGGAAGGACCTTCTGAGTCTCCTATCTCTCGAACGAAGCGTAGCTACAAGGCAGACCCAAGGGTGTATCTGGACAGCATAGGACAGCCAAGGGGCATTCCAGCCGAGTTCATGGCTAAGAATGAGATTGCGGCAGGGTTTGAGTCTATTCTGCCATGGATATCGGTCAATAAGAACACCGGGTGGATCAACTATTTATTTTACAATCAGCAGCGGTATCTCAACTACACCGAGGAGGCGTTGGATGCAATGGGGGACCAGATGCACGCGACCAGTACGGTGGCGTGGCAGAATAGACAGGCTCTGAACTGGTTAATGGCGGAGAAGGGTGGAGTCTGTTCCATGTTTGGACAGTACTGCTGCACATTCATTCCGACGAATGTGGGGCCAGGGGGAAAGTTCTCCGAGGCCATGGCTAAGCTGAAGGATTTGAGGGAGGAGTTGAGGGGGAATTCTGGCCGGAATGAAGAATGGTGGGGGAGTGGGGTGTTGGAAAGATTGGGACAGTGGGGAAGCATAGTGATGCAGACGGGGATATCCATTGGGGTGGCAGGGTTGATATTGGTTCTCCTTTTCTGTTGTGGTATGCCTCTCTTGGGTAGGCTGGTAACTTCACACGTAACGAGCCGAATGCTGATGGTGGGACAGAAAGAGATTGAGCCACAAATCGGGCCATGCCCTCAGCTTTATGCTGCCTTAGAGGGAGACGAGGGGATAGAGGATTAGGGGTATGGTGAGGTAGGGACATTTTCTTTCTGTTTGGTTCAGTTTTGTTTGTTTTATTCCTTTAACTAGGCGTATGGTGAGGAAGGGACATTTTCTTTCTGTTTGGTTCAGTTTTGTTTGTTTTATTCCTTTTAGAGTGACGGGGGATGGTCTGAGTGATGGTTTATTTTTTATTATTTTTGTTTATTTTACTCATGGTCCTGGTCAAACCGGAATGGAAGAGGCATCGGTATGGAATGGTACGGAGTGTCGGTTCTGAGCCTGAGGAAGCATTGAGAAGAAGTGTTCTGGGGATCGGTTCTGGGGACTGAAGGGACAAAGGGGGGGGCTAACGCAGTGGGCAAGATGGGCACCTCCCGTCGAAGATGGGGGGACACGTGGTGAGGTCGGGACCAGCGCCTCCCGTCCAGGCATGGGGACATGCTTCTACGGGGACTGGAGGTGTGGCGTGGTGGTTGCTGTATTGGCAAAATGTGACTTTTGGCAATACGGTGAGGAGACTATGGCGTGGGCATGGAAGGGGGGCTGAGCGATGGACACTAGGATTCAATGTTATGGAAGAGACAATGTCATTTTTTTTGGGGGAGGGATGTTCTATGTTTAGTTCTGACGGTCAACTTCTCCTTTCCCTGATGAGAGTCGCGGTTTCCGGCCGGAACTGTGGCTCATTTGGTAAGCGGTGGAGGTTGGGGGGATTTGTCTGTCAGGTTAGGATTATAAATTGGGGTATTTTTTTTTTTATGTTTTGTTATTACTCTTGTTTTGAGCGGTTTTGTGTTTATTGTGAGAACGGTAGTCAGCCTTTGTTGGTCCGTTAGGGGTCCAGTGAAT
The DNA here is from genome assembly GCF_963971535.1 of Notolepis coatsorum. Lineage (NCBI taxonomy): Eukaryota > Metazoa > Chordata > Actinopteri > Aulopiformes > Paralepididae > Notolepis > Notolepis coatsorum. The sequence goes on from NC_140181.1 coordinate 21,683,297, forward strand.
GAAGTAAGCGTTCTTGTTTATTTAGACATTTAAAATGTATTAGGTTTCTTGTTTAGATTAGGCATTTAAACTTTTATTATGTAAATATGGTTTCTCGTTTAGTTAGACGTTCACATTTTCTTGGTTATATGATTTGGGTGGGACTAGGGATAGCCCCAAATGGGGGAATGTTGGGGAAAATGTGTATATGAGGTGAACTAGTTTAATATGGGTCAACTAAGCAGTACTGAAAGACGGTCTGGCTGATGTTCTTAAAACAACTTGGAGATAGGCAGATGGACATTTCAGTACATCATATCGTGTGCTCTAATCTTGTGTACATCATATCTTGTTCTTTTCTCTCTTTCATACATACACATATACACACACACATTTAATCTTTTCTCTCTTTAATCTTTTCTCTCTTTTACACACATATATACACACACACATTTAATCTTTTCTCTCTTTAATCTTTTCTCTCTTTTACACACATACATATACACACACATCTAATCTTTTCTCTCTTTAATCTTTTCTCTCTTTCATACATACACATATACACACACACATCTCACTAATCTTGCATCTCTCTTCGATGTTAAATCTATGTTCTTCTTAATGTCTTTATCTCTCTTCGATGTTCTTAATGTTTTTATCTCTCTTCGATGTTAAATCTATGTTCTTCTTAATGTTTTTATCTCTCTTCGATGTTAAATCTATGTTCTTCTTAATGTCTTTATCTCTCTTCGATGTTCTTAATGTTTTTATCTCTCTTTGATGTTAAATCTACGTGTCATCTTAATGTACGTCATGTCATATCTGATATGATATGACATGTCATCATATCTGTCATGTGGGGGCAGGACTGAGAGGGGATTTAGGAGACAAGCAGAGGGATTGAGAAGTTAGAGTGTTTTTCTTCAACTGTGGTGACCGTCTGATGATCCATAGCTTCTGCTGTTAAAACTTTCTTTCATTAAACAAATTGCCTGTTGAAATTGGAAATATCGTCTCCTGCTGTGTTAAACAACCATCAGCCACAACAGTTCGTTTATTATTTTATCTTACTTTATTATTTCTCTTTTCACAGCAAATCTATCTTAGATAGATTCTCTTTCTGTCTTTTACATTGTTATTTTTTTTATTTATTGTTCAAAATGAACTCCAAATTACAAACTGACAAACAAAATAAACTCAAATAATACAAACATGAAAAACATTGTTTCACATTGGCATGGAGTGGAAAGGATTCCGACAGCCGATGGCCTACATGGAGCCAGAGTACACTGTACTTCTCGGAGAAGCACTTCACGGCTCAGAAAAATACACACTGATTGAGCCGAGTCTCTTGGTACTGCATTAGCCCAGTTAGACGAAGTGGCTATAACAACGGATACCTGGACCTCCCTTGCTGGACTCGTCTCCTACCTTCACACAGTCATGTTGTTATTTCTAAATAAAAGCTCTTAAAATAACTCTGTATGGAACATTGCCATTGGGGACATCATTTACAGTTGAAAAAAGGCAATATATCACAATATTGTGACTAGGGCTGCACGATACACCGATACTAGAAATGTATTGCAATACTTATTTCAGAAAAACGAGAATGGTTCAATACTTCATTTTATTAGTCGATACTAGTAAAAATACGCATCCGGCGTATTTGAGTGGATGCATGACCGGAGCAGTGTGTGTGTGTGAGAGAGAGAGCAGGCTTTGCATAGTGGGCGTGTCAACAGTGTCGACTGAGCATAGGGAAAATAGTCAGACATCCCCAAATGTCTTATTTCATACAAAGTCTCTGAATGGACTTTTGGATTAAATTAAGTTGTATGCAGTGACGAGGTTACTTAACGTTCAGGTCATGGTCATGCTTACATGCTATGCACGCTTAGCTTGCCAACGTTAGATAGCAGTGTTGATAACAAGAGTTCCCACAGACATTGCAAAATGAAATTCAAAGACTTTTAAGGACTATTTTTCATTCATCAAGGATGTCACTCGAAGGATACAATTCACTTTTAAATGCTGTTTTTTGAAAGCATCTTCTTGGCCTGCTTGCCAGCTAGAGCATCACAGGTGAAGAAATTAGGAAAAGCAGTTGGAGTGTGCGAGACAGCGGTTATTGATGTTATTAAAACAAAAAACGACTTTTTAAGCACCTCGTTAAAATTGGCTGTTTTCAAGGAATTCCAGGTCTTTTGTAAAAAATCAAGGACTTTAAGCACTTCAAGGACCTTGTGCGAACCCTGTGATAAGGAATCGTCTGCCAACAGAGATGTTGTTTCAGCAAATGTATTCACAAAATGGATTACTATTCAAATGTTATTGAAGACTCCTGTGATCAGTAAGTAAGTACTAGTGTATGTCTAACCGCAGCATTTGCTACGCTATGTGTGCAAATATATTGTGATTCTGCCTAAAGCCAAGACTCGATAGTGCAAGCGTATTATTTAGGAGCACATGCGACAGTTCGAAGACCTAAACCAACTAAATGAGCTTGTGCACATCCCTAGTCAACAGCTTTGTGTAGAATACGTTTGAAAAAAAAAAAACGACTGATTTATGACGTGATGTCATTTTGGGACCGGTACCGGTCCCGTCGGGTGGAAGAGGTTAAGAGTTGGGGTGCTTTGGTGAAGGTGTCAGGGGTGTCTTGGTCACCACTGCCCTAGGAGACACTTGCTTCAGGTCAGTTTTAAGTGCATTTACATATATATTACACCCGTTATCTGAAACAGCTGTTAGAATCATATTGACTGATAATCTCTTCTTTTCAGTTCCAATTGGAAATTGGTAAAGGGGCATTTCTTTTTGGGGCTCCTTTGAACTGGAATACTTTACCATATAGTTTACGATCTTTAATCTCATTTGGTATATTTAAAACCACTTTATTTTCCCCATCTTACAACTAATTTCATTAAGTTTTATAAGTCATGTTCATTGTGTTGTTAATGTTATTGCTGTGCTGTCAATTGTCTCTGTATTGTTTTTATATTGAAGGTCCCCCTCGAAGACGAGCTTATCCTGTGTATTTAATAAATACATTTCCCTATGAAAATCTGTAATGTAAGGTCATATTTGTAACGTTTTATATGTCTGAACACTGCATAGCTTGCCATCATTACTGGATCCAATACTTACCTCAACTGGCTGGTTGCTCCACGTGTTCTGCTGACTGCAGTCTTTGCACCGTCCGAGGACAGAGAAGTGTTCTCTGTCTCCATGTGTGCTGACTGCACATACACCCCTGCATCGTTCACAGTGCTGGAACAACTGGAGAAGACATCCCAAGTTCACACACACATCTTCCAGAACGCTAACATCCATGTGTTCGCTAAAGGACGCGTGTTTTGGGTGAACAACACCAGAGGAACTGCTCTTCTCTGAGACATGAGAAGAAAGGCAAACGGACTGTTGGTCCCTGCAGGCATCAATCTGGATGGAGGTGGAAGACCTAGGTCAGAAACAAGAGTCATCAGTTTGACACTCCTTCAGGTTTTCTATTGCGATTCATCATGAAGGCGCAGAACCTTGACAAAAGAACCTTGCATCTTGATTGATAAATTTGTGTTAAGAGAACATTTGTTTTCCAAATTACAAGCTTATTTTTGTTAGTTAATTGGTCATTTATAACTAATAGGGGTGTCACAATTCTCACACGTTTCAATTTGACTTTCGGTTTTAAGGTCGCGATTAGATTTTCAATTAAAACTTTTAGACTATCGAGTCTTGATTTGTAAAGATGAACAGATCATTGGTTTTATTCCCCGCCAACTGTCATTTACATTTTCTAATTCTTGTAGGGTTAGAGTAACAACAGCTACTACAAGGATCATTCAACAAATCAACAGATCAACTAAATATGTCAGATTGGTATATTTACATAAAAAAATTTGACCATTTCTGAAACAAACTATAAGAACACACTTCCCACAAACCCTGTCTCTTCCCGTGCATGTGGGATTGTTCGTTTTGATAAGAGTAGAGCCTTGCTAAGTGAATGACAAGTTGTATCAATGCAAAATAGAAAAGGATATTGATGGACTTGTCGCGGTATCGTTGTTTATATAACTCAAGGGAACGCCAGTAACTTGAGGGAAGCAAGAGGATTTTCTAGTTCAGTTTCTTCATCATCAGACTCTGGCAGGGGCCATGGTCAAGGACAATAATGCAGGCTACGGGTAAGCTCATTAATTAGCAGCTATGCTGTGTTCTTTGAAATGTCTTTTTTTTTTTTTTACAAGTAGGCGGGGTGGAGGGGGAACAAATACTGGGAGGATCACTAACCTGCTCGTGATTTTGAAGGTTGAAATCGAACGCTCATTTTGATTGATTCTCAACTCTGATTCAAAATCGTGACACCCCTAATAACTATAATTTATAAACACTTCTTTTTTGGCAACAAGTACAATGCAAATTGGTTAATTATTGTCACACAATCAGTCTGGCAACAGGAGAATGAACTGGACCTCAAGCTGGTAACCTCTTTCAGTCAAGTCTGAACCGCTTTGACAGAAAATTTAACTACCGTCTATGGTTACTGAAAATGTTATCATTTATCCTCAGATACTGCATTTGATCACAATGGCAAAATGTTTTTATTGTCAAATCAATAATAACTCTGGCAGCATGCATCCCAACAAGTGTATGAACTATCGCAAAAGTAGGCTTCAGAGACAAACTAAACTTACTTTTCACTTGTTGAGGAGTCGGCTTTCTTTGGTACTTTAATCAGACCAATGTCTTTAAAAGCAATCGCTACCCAGGACTGTTTTGCTGGTGGAGACTTCAGTGCTTTCCCACTGTGGGATCTTTTCAAACCTTGATTGTCGGTACCAATTCCAATACTTCTGGTTTGAAAGGGTGAACCCGTTTGGCAACCTGTGTAAAAGTACAACCAGAATGCTCAAGTATGTAGTGTTTCTCATACATATATTTATTTGTGGCAGCCTACCATTATATTAAAACAAGCAGACCACAAATAGATTTCCCAACGGATACAATAACACTTAAATTAAGCCTCGTCTGGACACAGTCCTTTCCACTGCTGAACTGTGTGTCTTGTATCTTTCTTTAAATTCTTTTTTTCCATGCTGAAAGATGAGCACATCTGTGGTAAGCACTAGATTCAAAAGAAGTCATTCTGCATAAATGTATGTGGAAACTAAATGTTTCAGATTGGTCAATTAATGTTAAATCAACAAATCAATTAGTCGACAAAGCTCTATTACTATTAAGTAGACCAAGAATGCATTTAGTCAAGGACAGCCCTAAGCAGCAAATAATTAAGATAATATATTCCTTTATTGATCCCCTTGGGTAAATTCAGGCGTCATAGCAGCCCAGAGGAGGAAGGAGGGATTAAGGTTAGGTCTGCACCTAAGGAGGTCTAATCATCATTAGTCATATGTTTAAACTTTAACAGAAAATAAAGAAATACATTGAATAACAATTTCTAGTAGGTAATCAAACAAGTCTCCTCTCTCACACCAAGTAAACCCGTTAATTACTAATTAATTGCAGAGTAATTTAATGACCCGGTTCGCGTTCAGTAGTCTACTTATTTTGACCCATGTACATGTCGAAATACTTCCCAAAGGTCAGTGATTATGATGAATTGAAAATGGGGGACCCTGATGTAAACAAGACGAAAGTCTTTCTCTGGTCTGCATCCCCTTAACAATTGTATGTATTGAGCTGTACTGTACTGTACCCATTCTGCAATCTGTTAATAAACTTTTCAATCAATCAATCAATTCAGTGAATACCACGACCACAACACCCGAGGGAGCTCCACAAATCATGTCCAACCCAGATTCGGCTCAAACAAGGGACTTAACACGTTCCGCAATTATGCCACATCAATGTGGAACGCCCTACCCATACCCACAGCCGTAAAAAAAAATTTATCACTACCCACCTTCAAAACCGCTCTCAAAGAGCACCTACAGGAGGCTGCAATTCGAAAGTGGCCTCCGTAAATGTCTGAACCCACCCACCCCCTCCTAATGTACAGTTCCCTCCCCCTCGTATGTATATATTTACTGTTAGGATCTGTTTAACAATACTGTATATTTGTATATCTTGTATGTCACAAATGTAACAGTACTGTATATCTGTATGTCATGATTAGATTAGATTATTATATCTGTATGTTGTGTATGTCATAAATGTCATGAATTGAAAATGGAGGACCCTGATGTAAACAAGACGAAAGTCTTTCTCTGGTCTGCATCCCCTTAACAATTGTGTGTATTGAGCTGTACTGTACCCATTCTGCAATCTGTTAAAGTTTTCAATAAATCAGGTTTGCAAAGCCTAAAAGGTACAGAAATTGGATGGTCATTAATAGCCGTTGCTATTACTTAATTAATCTCTCAAGTGTCAATCAAGGGGTTTTGGACTTTAATATAAAGAATTGTATTGAGGAATGTGTGAGAGAAAGTGTTATGGAGTTAGAATAGGGTTATGATGCCGCAACAGCTTAGTATGCGTTATTATCCCATTACCACTGTGAACCAGTCCTAACCGGTGGGGACTAATACACACTAGGGCTGAGCCCAAACGTTCGAACCTTTGTTCGTTACGTACGTTGGCATTCAAAATCAACATTTTAATTTTTTTATAAAAAAAAAGAAAATTGTAATTAAAATAAATTATATATTTTTTGTATGCGTCTATTCATTCCGTTTAAACCAATGTGGTTTTTCTTCACAGTTGCAAATAAAGATTAGGCTACACTAATATTATAGTATTAAAAACTGATGAGTTATATTTGATTGATTTAATAAGAAAGTTGATTTAATAAAAAACTCATTTAATCAGATGAATCACTATTCAAATTGAGGATTTAGTTTGAGGATTATTGTTGATTATGTTGTTGAGTTGCATTGTTGATGTGATTATTGTTATTTTGAAATTCTTTTTTTATTTATTTTTATTAAAAACAAAGTTTCGAACGTCCGTTCAAAAAACCCTGATGAAGTTCGAATCCCAAAAACAGGCTTCGGGGACAACCTTAACACTTTCAGCGCCAGAGGTCGCTGTTTACCTTACCGTTGAAATGACAACGCCTTTTAATATGGGGATACGTGGCTGTGTTTGCAGGCCTAAAGCTATGTTATATATTATAGCTATGGATCTATTAATATAGTCGATTGTCATTTCGGTCGTTTCTTCCAATCAAGATGCAAAAAAACAGATAATTTTTCCATCCCTACATTCCCGTTTTATACTGTCGTGAATATGAGTGTAGTTTCAGGGCGGTCTGGTGTAATTTCCAAAAGGCTGCGTAATGGCCGGCAACATGTATTCTAGTAAAAGCGTTATCGTTTCTTCCCTGGACTAGCTACTGTTCTCAAATCAAATTTATATTATCGGTATTATGTTTCATCATGAATGCGTGAAAGGGTTGGGGGGGGGGGGGGGGGAGTGGTCGTTTTTTGATGCTCTGATCACATCAGATCTGAGTAACGTTACAGTAACACTTTCGGATCACAATGAAGGCATGCTCTGATCAACGCAAGATTGATACCATATAGCCCTTACCTTGACTAGGATGTACTGCAAAAAGAATATTCCAATTATCTGATCGCCATTCCAAGTATTGATGTAGATCGTGTTGCCAACGTAATACAGCAATGAACATGAACCGTGACTGCTTGATTCTCATCCATGCATGTGTTATAAGCGCTTGGCCTGGCCGACTAGTTAGACCCCGCCCGCAGATCGACCGACACACCAAACCACATCGTTTCAAATGGAGTGCAATAGCGGCCACAAGGCGGCAGTATTGGACTTTTGCGATCTCAGACCCATCCCCAGTGATAACACAGGCTCCCGGGATGTTTTATGAATGGAAATAAAATAAATAACGATGAAAACCAACTCAGGTTTTCGGGGGTCATGGCGCTCAACGTTCGGCGAGTTAACCCGACCGGCGACTATAGTTGGGTCCGGTGCCCAATGTGTTAATACACACCATGACTGCGTACGGACAACAGGGTTCCTTTGGACAGCTGTGTTGCCACACTCCTTCTGGGAACCGTCAAATAAGCCTGGCAACCAATAGCCACTGTTTTCCTGGCTTGGGAACACAATGGGATTGGGACCTAAGGAATAAAGAAAACATCACCAGTCAAAGAGAAGTTACAGTTAGGGGTATGAGTAAAACCAACCTGATGACGATTTGATTAATCATCATTACCAGCCAGAGAAGTTAGTTAGGGGTGTGAGTCAACTAGACCAACTTACTAGCAATTAGGTTAGACCACCCACATCTTGTGTTTTGGCGCTAATTGTCTTAGCATTTTCCATTCACATACTGTTCTGAGAGGATCCAGCGGGGAGATGTTCAAGAAGGTGGTGATGGGGAAGGTGGATGGAAAGAGAGGAAGTGGAAGACCAAGAAGAGGCTGGGTAGACGACGTCTGTGATTGGAGCGGAGTGAGAGGCGGAGTCACGGAGTTGGAGAGAAGAAGTGGGGACAGAATGGGTTGGAGAGTGATAGGCAACCTTCGGAACAAAGAAGCCACCTAATGATGATGATACATTAAACGGTTAGCATTAGCTTCGCTATGCTGCACTTTTGAGCATGTCCTTGCCCCAATGCCATGATCACACTTTCCACAAAGACGTTTTTTTTTTTTGCCAATTTGAGTGATCCCCTCGCTCTACACAAAAAACATGTTTATTTTATGGTCAACTCCTCTTGGAGGCATGACTTTGACTATATCGATTGTTATTTGTTACTTTGGCTATATAGATTGTTATTTGTGACTTTGACTATATAGATTGTTATTTGTGACTTTGACTACCGGTATATAAATTGTTATTTGTACAGAACTTGTCACCAGTAGGGATGGTTACATTCACAGGTGTGCAGACTTGAGCATGTGAGGTAAAACATGCACTGGAGCCCTGAAAAGGAGCCGCGGCCACAGGAAGCAGAGATGGAGGGTGTGACAGAAATAATCGTTAGATTAGTAGACTAAACGAAAAAATAAATCGACAGATTAGTCGACTACCAAAATAATCGTTAGTTGCAGCCCTAAAGTCACTGTACACTGACTGGGCAACTACGTATTGACAAAACAAACCTTCATTCACAATACACACAAGCAGGTCTACATATAGACACAGAAGCAGGTACCTAACCCATGCCATAAGATTTTGGGTATAGAGAAAACAAATGACCGGAAGAATAATGGGTTTTTTTGCGCAAGAACACAGCTCTCTCACTCCGTCTAACACACGGTGCTTGTACTACGTAACTACGTTAGATTTTCTTGGCGCAATAAACAGAGCTAAGATAACGTTAGCTAAGCTAGCAACAATTAGTTAGTTGCGTTGGTCTATACTTTCGGTAGCCGCATTTCTGGCAGAAGCTCTCCGATTTGTTGAGCCAAGCCCCTCTCCGATTGGTTTAGCTTGTCACACGGCAAAAGGCGAGCGTAATGTTATCGTGCCATATCAAGATAAAAAGATTTTTTTTTATCAAAACTACTACCAGATTTACTCATAACGTTATTTCGCTTGACAACACAGCCAGCTGTCAGAAACTGTACATTGTAACGTTATATAACATAACGTTATATGTTATTTCGCGTTTTATTCATAACGTTATTTCACGTGACAACACAGCCCAGCTGTCAGAAACTGTACATTGAGGGGGTTTGAATCACTGTTTACACTCCACACTTACTGTAACTGTACCATGTTCTACATATATAACCTCATCTCATGCACCTTGTTGTGTATCCTGTTTCTTTTTCCTCATTATTATATTCAGAGTTAATTATATTGTTTACACTGTCTTTCTTCTATTATAACCCTGCCCATTTGATGTTCCCAAACATTTTGGGAACATCATATTCAGAAAGTATCACAGAGACTTCTATTGACCAAGGAATTAGTTATTATTAGTAAGACACAACATTTCAATCAAACATATAATAACATGCGTTTCATCATACCAACTGATCCTGGTACAATATAACATTTATATTAATTAACCCAGTTAATGCCTAGGGGACATGTACTGCTATTCCTAGCACTATTTGGGCAACTTTACACAATTCCTGTGAGTCTATGTAAGACATCTGTAAGGTTTATTCCAAAAATAATCATTGTTTTATATTTCTACTCCAGTACTCAAAACGAGCATTTTTCTGCCTCTTGATTTCAGGCTGTTATTGGCTTGGCTCCACCCACACTAGCAGAATGCTTTGAGTGACAGCCACCCACCAAATAGCTCCGCCCATCTCCTCCGCCCAAACAATGGTTCCCCCCCACACACAGTGAACGTAGCAACAGTTGTTAGTTAGCTGACTAATTACGACATATCTACTTACTACTTTTGTTGGGTCCCAAATAGTAGGTACAACTCCTTTGTTTAGAACCATCCCTTTTTGATGCTGGGTCCAGGCTGCCACCCCAGCATCAAAAAGACCTTGATTGGCAACGTCGTCGGTGCAAAAATGTGCAGTACAGACCCGAGTAAGAGACGTTGGGACAGAACTAGGAGGGTCCCCAAAAACGAATGTGGTCCATTGCTTGCGAAGTACATGATCCACGGGAAAAGCGTGCAAAGACGTATTAGTAGCTTTACAGCCAGGAACAGAACATGTCCTGCGGGGTTTGCTCATGGTGGAAGATAGGCAAGTTACTGCACTCCTGTTCTCCGGTATGTAGGAAGGTAGAGGTACTTCTCTAGTCTAGGTAGAATGGACTTCCTTTCCTTTGCACTAAATAAAATGGTTGATTGTGGGCGGTGGCTCCAGCCACGAGGGGGCTGAGATACAGATCAGCAGCGCCTGTCCACGTCACCGAGCGAGTCAATTCAGAATGGCTTGGTTCAGTGGGGGAGGTTCTTGTCTGAGCTGAAATGAAGAAACGGGACTGGGTAGAGATTGCACATCTAGTCAGTGTTGGTACAACCCCACCAGCACCACAATGCTAGAAAACAATGCAAACCACTGGGAAAGGCCATTTATAAGATAAGGGACCTATCTAACCTACCTAACCAATGCTTCTTCTTCTTCTTCTTCTTCTTCTTCTTCTTCTTCTTCTTCTTCTTCTTCTGGTTTTAACGGCAGCTTGCATCCTTAACGTTGCATTACTGCCATCTTCTGGTATCATTTACCGAGTCCTACAATGTCCGTTTTGTGTTCACCACCATCATGGAGTGCAGCTAGTGCTGCGAGTAGCGTCCAGCTGCTTGATTACATATGCACGCCGCATTTCTCGGAGACGCTCTCTGATTGGCCGACGCCTGTTTCTACAGGTTAAGTTTAGGCACTCTTCGAACACACAGTAACGTTAGATTGTATTGATGATAACATACCTCACCCCCCCCCAAACAATGATTCCCCACACACACAGTGAACGTAGCAACAGTTAGTTAGTTAGCTGACTAATTACGACATATCTACTTACTACTTCTGTCGGGTCCCGAATAGTAGGCACAACACCTTTCTTTAGAAGAATCCAGGATGTCACCCCAGCATCAAAAAGACCTTGATTGACAACGTCTTCGGCGGAAAAATGTGCAGTACAAACCCGAGTATGAGACGTTGCGACAGAATGAATGAATGAAAACTTTATTTAACAGATTGCAGAATGGGTACAATACAGTACGGCTCAATACATACAATTGTTAAGGGGATGCAGACCTGAGAAAGACGTTTGTCTTGTTTCCATCAGGGTCCCCCCACCCTCCACAGAACTAGGAGGGTCCCCAAAAACGAACTTTGTCCATTGCTGGCGAAGTTCGGCATCCACGGGAAAAGTGTGCAAAGACGTATTAGTAGTACTAGCTTTACAGCCAGGAACAGAACATGTCCTGTTAGGACATTTACTGTACATTGGAGGGGGTTGGGTTAGGACATTTACAGGGGCCAGTTTCGGATTGCAGTCTGTGGTGGATTTTGACGTCTCTAGGGATGGTTCAATGAAATACAGAGACAAGAGATTGGCCTTAAATCAGAGTGCAAACCACCAGGTTCTCCACGGACATCCAGCAGCCTAAAACAGTGTCACACTGCGAATTAGATATTCTGAAATAATAAAACAGGAGCAGAAAGAGACAGCCGGTTAAATGAATACAATACAGGTTTATTGGAAAAGAAAATATATACAGTACGCCCATACGGACGGACTTTCAGTCTGTCAGAGTGTATATTCACAGGTCTGTCAGAGTGAAAGTGAAGACAAAGCAATATTGTAATGGCTTAACACAGTGAGATAGAGACGCCTCTGTCTCTGATTGGGTTGGCTTTATATGGTCATTTGGGGAGTCGGATGGGATGGGCCCTTGCGGAAGGCTTGCTGCGGCCTTGGATGCAAGCGTTATCTGGCCTGCTCTGAATACAAAGAATGGATATAGTGTTTTAACAGTTTTTGAGAGAAGGATAACATGACTTCATGGATTTTACCCTGTTGTGGGGCCCTAGAGGAGTAAGAATGTGAAATTACCCTTCACATTTAAACAGAAATCCTGACCTCACAAATAGAGGAGGGGGGGGAGGAGGAGGAGGAGGGGGGAAGGAGGTGGATGAGGAGGAGGAGGGAAGGAGGAGAAGGTGGAGGAGGAGGAGGTGGGAGAGGAGGAGGGAAGGAGGAGGAGGAGGAGGTGGGAGATGAGGAGGGAAGGAGGAGGAGGATAAGGTGGAGGAGGAGGGAAGGAGGAGGAGGGAAGGAGGTGGATGAGGAGGAGGGAAGGAGGAGAAGGTGGAGGAGGAGGAGGAGGAGGGAAGGAGGAGGAGGAGGGGATGTGAAATTACCCTTCACATTCCCCACTTTGTGCCATTTTTGGCACATCCTGGTAATTTCAACCATCAATATCACTAAACCACAGTCTCAAGACACCATACAGAACATCAAATCAATCAACATTAATACATCATAATGTCATACTTGGCTAAGTAGGACGATAATTCCAAGCAGGTAATTGCAAAATGTTGCATCCTTAGGTACAATAAAAAAAATAAAAAAAACATAATAAGGTAGAACAATAACTCTTGAGAAAGAAAGAAGAGGGGGAAAAAAGTTCAGGTGCAAATTGAAAAGGGGAGGAGTTCCAGGCCAGGGACAGATTGGTCGCTGGCGCCTTATAAAGCGCTTCTCAGTGACCCGAAGCGCCGACAGCAGTTAATAGGAAACAAAGAACAAAGAAAAGAAAATGGCAGTCTTAATATAAGTAGTATTTTCAAACTCTGAATATGTACCCATATCTAAATCAGAAATTTGACTTTTTAATATGCACACTGGCTTCCCTTGTTGTCGTCCTCAGTAGCAGTCAGGTGTCTTCCCACTCCTTCACACACAGAACGATATATATCTGTTGCAAGGAGGCTGGATGCCGTTGAGTACAGTAGCAGTCAGGTGTCTTCCCACTCCTTCACACACAGAACGATATATCTGTTGTAAGGAGGCTGGATGCCGTTGAGTACAGTAGCAGTCAGGTGTCTTCCCACTCCTTCACACACAGAACGATATATCTGTTGTAAGGAGGCTGGATGCCGTTGAGTACAGTAGCAGTCAGGTGTCTTCCCCACTCCTTCACACACAGAACGATATATCTGTTGTAAGGAGGCTGGATGCCGTTGAGTACAGTAGCAGTCATCTCCCCATAGTTGAATACAGCAGCACACCAGGTGCAGGGAGTAGGGAGGTAGGATATTCGTTGTTTGTACAGGCCGGGGCCGTCGTTGGCGTGGTGGGGTAGGTCCTACTTATGCAAAAGGGCTTGTATTGCCGACTGGGGTGCGTGGTAGGGGTTCCTGTGGATCCCAGCAGCGGTGCGTTCTTATCTTCGTGGCAGGGCGGGGCTATCGCACAGGGAGCTTAGCTGGAGTTCCTGTCCCAGTTGCCCTCCCAGGGCCTCCCCTGATCCCTGGGCCCCGCTTCCGTAGCACCGGCCCTGCTGTGGTGTTGCCATATCATGCGAGATGTTGAGCAGGCGGTTCCTGTTGGACTTGGGACTGAACCTGATTAAGTTGTCGTCGTCCTCTGCGGGTTCATATGGGTATGGTGGCTGGTGTGCCGGTGGAGATGGGGCCCCTAGGTGGTGTGGTTGCCCAGGGACAGCGTGGCCCTGCAGTGGGAAGTACGGCCCTGGTGCATATTCGTTATCTTCTTTCTCCTGCGCTGAGAGAAACGCACCATCCTCCCCCTCACATTCCATAGATCTGAGTTCGACAGCATTGATTAATACTGCATCTTGGATGTCATGCGTCGCGTTAATGAGATTGCGCCGGCCAAAGGAAAAGAAATCAAACACAAAAAAAACAACAACAATTTCAAACATGGTCAGTGTGTTACATGTCTGGATATCCCTCATAGTTGTACTGGCTGGAAACAAAGGGGAAAAAAACTGTTTACAGTTAGCTGTCGCCCAAGTTGAAACATGTGGAAATAGTGACCACCAGGGGTTACAAGTTGTAACATGCAATCAAATATCAAAAGGAATGAAAGGAATGACAAATCCAACTTTAGGACACTGGTATTACAAACGCTGTGATGGCGGAAAGACAAGTGCCTCAATAAGCTGTATAAGACAGTGTCTATGGAATTTAGAACATTTGAATAGCACTTATATATTCAAAAGTGCTTGGAATAGAGGCCTAACTGCCTCTAACTGCTGTGCAGTGGCAGAGCAGGTATAACATTGGAAAAGCTTGATAGAGATAAACACAGATAGTGACCAAAGCCTAACTGCTGACTTCACAAAGAGCGGAGGGCGAGGAGGAGGTTGGAGAGGAGGAGGGAAGGAGGAGGAGGAGGAGGAGAAGGTTATAATTCAACCAGGGTTGAAACTTATCGTAGTGTCACCCAATCCCTTTAAGCACGTATGTAGCTTATCTTAACACAGATAGTGACCAAAGCCCACATCAAAGTTGAGCTTCTCGCAGTGTCACGTATGTAGCTTATCTTAACACAGATAGTGACCAAAGCCCACATCAAAGTTGAGCTTCTCGCAGTGTCACGTATGTAGCCCTTTAAGCACGTATGTAGCTTATCTTAACACAGATAGTGACCAAAGCCCACATCAAAGTTGAGCTTCTCGCAGTGTCACGTATGTAGCTTATCTTAACACAGATAGTGACCAAAGCCCACATCAAAGTTGAGCTTCTCGCAGTGTCACGTATGTAGCTTATCTTAACACAGATAGTGACCAAAGCCCACATCAAAGTTGAGCTTCTCGCAGTGTCACGTATGTAGCTTATCTTAACACAGATAGTGACCAAAGCCCACATCAAAGTTGAGCTTCTCGCAGTGTCACGTATGTAGCAGATAGTGACCAAAGCCCACATCAAAGTTGAGCTTCTCGCAGTGTCACGTATGTAGCTTATCTTAACACAGATAGTGACCAAAGCCCACATCAAAGTTGAGCTTCTCGCAGTGTCACGTATGTAGCAGATAGTGACCAAAGCCCACATCAAAGTTGAGCTTCTCGCAGTGTCACGTATGTAGCTTATCTTAACACAGATAGTGACCAATGCCCACATCAAAGTTGAGCTTCTCGCAGTGTCACGTATGTAGCAAATAGTGACCAAAGCCCACATCAAAGTTGAGCTTCTCGCAGTGTCACGTATGTAGCTTATCTTAACACAGATAGTGACCAAAGCCCACATCAAAGTTGAGCTTCTCGCAGTGTCACGTATGTAGCTTATCTTATCTTAACACAGATAGTGACCAAAGCCCACATCAAAGTTGAGCTTCTCGCAGTGTCACGTACATAATCAATAACACAGATAGTGACCAAAGCCTAACCAGGGTTGACTTCTCGCAGTGTCACATACATAATCGCAGTGTCACATACATATAGAGATAAACACAGATAGTGACCAAAGTAACCAGGGTTGACTTCTCGCAGTGTCACATACATATAGAGATAAACACAGATAGTGACCAAAGTAACCAGGGTTGACTTCTCGCAGTGTCACATACATATAGAGATAAACACAGATAGTGACCAAAGTAACCAGGGTTGACTTCTCGCAGTGTCACATACATATAGAGATAAACACAGATAGTGACCAAAGCCTAACCAGGGTTGACTTCTCGCATTGTCACATACATAATCAATCACACAGATAGTATTACATTCAGACGGCCCCCCCCCACTCCTGCTTACCTAACTCGCCGCAACGCTGCATGTAATGCCCGTGGAATGCCGTCCCGACCAGCCGATGCAGACAGACAATTCCTCACTGTCCCAGACGTGGCTGTGTTGTAGAGCGATGAAGAGCCCGTCTGCACCGGCAGGATCGGTTGGCATCCCCGCTTCAGACACCAAGAATGTGGTGGATTTTGACGTCTCTAGGGATGGTTAAATGAAATACAGAGACAAGAGATTGGCCTTAAATCAGAGTGCAAACCACCAGGTTCTCCACGGACATCCAGCAGCCTAAAACAGTGTCACACTGCGAATTAGATATTCTGAAATAATAAAACAGGAGCAGAAAGAGACAGCCGGTTAAATGAATACAATACAGGTTTATTGGAAAAGAAAATATATACAGTACGCCCATACGGACGGACTTTCAGTCTGTCAGAGTGTATATTCACAGGTCTGTCAGAGTGAAAGTGAAGACAAAGCAATATTGTAATGGCTTAACACAGTGAGATAGAGACGCCTCTGTCTCTGATTGGGTTGGCTTTATATGGTCATTTGGGGAGTCGGATGGGATGGGCCCTTGCGGAAGGCTTGCTGCGGCCTTGGATGCAAGCGTTATCTGGCCTGCTCTGAATACAAAGAATGGATATAGTGTTTTAACAGTTTTTGAGAGAAGGATAACATGACTTCATGGATTTTACCCTGTTGTGGGGCCCTAGAGGAGTAAGAATGTGAAATTACCCTTCACATTTAAACAGAAATCCTGACCTCACAAATAGAGGGGGGGAGGAGGAGGAGGAGGGGGGAAGGAGGTGGATGAGGAGGGAAGGAGGAGAAGGTGGAGGAGGAGGAGGTGGGAGAGGAGGAGGGAAGGAGGAGGAGGTGGGAGATGAGGAGGGAAGGAGGAGGAGGATAAGGTGGAGGAGGAGGGAAGGAGGAGGAGGAGGGAAGGAGGTGGATGAGGAGGAGGGAAGGAGGAGAAGGTGGAGGAGGAGGAGGAGGAGGAGGGGATGTGAAATTACCCTTCACAAGTCTCCCGTAGACCTCTTTGAGAGTGGTTTTGAAAGTGGGTAGTGATTCACATTCCTTTACAGCTGTGTACTGTTCCACATTGATGTGGCATAATTGCAAAACGTGTTTAGTCCCTTGTTTGAGCCGAATCTGGGTTTAACATGATTTGTGGAGCTCCCTCTGGTGTTGTGGTCGTGGTATTCACTGACCTTTGGGAAGTATTTTGACATGTACATGGGTACCTTTACCTTAGTGTATATTGTAGACCAGGCCCATTGCAAGTTGCTGTACTCATGTCGTCACGCTACCTGGCCATGCTATATCTAGATTGGGAAATCGAATTCGAATCGAATTGGAAGCTTATGCAAAAAGTCTGTATCATTACAAATCAATACAGAGCAAGTGTTGACCCGACATGATATTGCCATGAATAAACTATACAATAACTGGATGATGTCAATTCCCACGTGTAGAGACAATCGAAAGTAAACAAAACAGATACTTCGGTTTGGACTTTGAGCCTTCAAAATAAAAGCATGAAAATACAGAAGGAGAAGAGGAAGAAATACAATAACAGTGTAGAGAGCCACCACTGGCTTACTGAATAATGACAAGTGAAACTGATATGTTGGTCAAAGGGGCGTGAAACACTAGGAGGAATAAAGACATGTAGATGTATAGGCTGCGGTAACTCAGTTCATTCTTAATTTTCATTCATTCAGTTTACATTTTTTAAGAAAAATCCATGATCTCCATCCATCCAACAAAAATATATGTTATGAGGGGAGTCGGTGTGCAGATAATTCTACACACCGAACAGCCTCCTCTACAACGGCCCTGTCCAGTGATAGCAGGTGTACAAGAAGACCATTTCTATTTGAGTTTTCACAAAGAAACGGATGCTATGACATAAGGCCCAGACCAGTTGCTTTCCGACCTTCCTTCCTTTAGTTTGTTTTATCGCCAACTTTAAAAGTGGAATGATTTCACTTTCCCTTCTTTTATGGTCTCATATGCCTCATTTTGTCTGTCCTGAGAAATATTTTATGTTCTGGTAAAAATCTGAGAAAAATATGAAATGCTTATAATTTAATTGTCCTTTAAAACAATAAAAAAAAACATTCATATATTTTCAGGAGCATATTATGTTGCCATCACCGTTGCATGTAGATCTGTGACTCCTGCTGTCTAGGCCTCTTCTCTGACGTGGACAGGTGTGACAGTGGTTGATTTTCTGGTGATCATGGCCAGTTTACTTTGCCTAAACACTTTTTTTTCACAGACTCGCGGTAATAAAACACAGAACCGAGTGTAGTAAGTTGCATCACAATATTAGAAAAAAGCTGTCGCAAAAAAAACATTTTGGGTTACAATAATTGCAAAATAATTCTGTGAAATCCTGGTTTGGCATGATGCTGGCAATTTCTGAACCACCAGACTTGAGTAAAAACTGTGATTGAGGTGGTACTGGCATTAACTGACTTTATTTGTAAATCAGAAGCCAACATAGAACATGACAAAATACAAAAGATCTCAGAAAACAAAAGGATAATACGATTTAAAAAAAAATAATAGTTACAGGATTCTTAATTTGTCAGTGGTCCATTAACACTCAGTCTGGCTAAATATTCAAAATGATGAAGAAAAACATTATGTGCCAATCATGTTTTGTATTCATAACTGTGCATCATTTCACATTCTGATTAGTTAATAAATGACCACATCAAAACTTTATTTACTGTAAAACTTCCAATAAAAGGTGCTATAGATAATATTCAGCCACTAGATGTTGCACTGACTACTAGAGCACCAGCATGTCAGACCAAAACAATGGTGCACTTATATAGGGGTACCATAATGATTATAATTATCATATGCTGTGCCGTCAAAATAAGTTCAGAATCAAACCAATTTATACAAACTAGTTGTCAGAAACATATTTTAGGTTCAACATTAGGTTGGAAAATATGACGAGCGAGCAAGCCACCATTTTCTTTTTGAAAATGGGAGCAGAGAAACAGGGACCTCTAGTCTAGACTAGCAGCGCAGTTATCCAATAAGTTGCATTCCATACTTCGGTAATCAATACTTTTATTCTGCACCTTTCTAAAAGCTGTGGATGGATTATGTATAGATTTAAAAAAAAATATATATACATACACATAAAAAACGGTTATCTATAGCACCTTTAACAGCCCAGGCTTTTATTCGCTTCAATCACTGAACTCAACCAGCCTATATTCGTGACAGGCATCCATATGGGACAGGTCTTTTAATTCCTTTTGCACAAAAATGTTGCTCAGAAAAAATACTATCAAATAGTTTATTTAAACCAGTATGAATATTACTTGTATAAAAATTTGAATTTAACATATCAATTACGAATTATTAATTTGACCTCACTCAAGAGACCACGCTACTGAATGTAGAGAAATTAGGCTTGGTTTTCAGTTGCCTCTAGATGTAGTGGAGTAAACAGAACAATTCACTGCATGTTTTGAAACGCAGTGGTGACAAGTTATTTTTTATAAAATGATGCCACGTAATTTACTTTGCACCTAATCTCAATTTAACCATTATTTAACCTCGAAAGGACACTTCCCTCATTTACTGTGACGTTGCGTATAGTTAGAGATAAGATAGCACAAAGATAAACACATGTGATCACAACACAAAAGAAAAGATGAAAACAAGAAAATCAGCTAAACACAATTACAAAAGGTCAATGGTTAATGATCAAAGCTTTGAATTGAAAAAGTTGTAAGAAAATCTATCTTTTTCCAAGAGTATGGAAAAGTAAAGGAGCACTCGCCTGATATCCTAGAGCTCTCAACAGTTTTACACGCATTGATTTAGTTTGACAAGTTACTGAGAGTTAATGAGTTTGAGTATGTCAGTGATGTCATCAGAGGACACTGAATCAAACCCGTTGGCACGCTCGCAGGAACAGTCTGATGGGTGCAAGGCCAACCATTTCCAACTGCACAGGCTGATGGGTGCACCCATTTGTCAATTGCTTGGCTTGAAGAGAACCTGTTTGCACAGAGATTGGTGGGGTGGCGGAGCTGGGGGTGAGTCTATACAGATTTACCTGTGCAGTACAATTATGGCATAAAACCATCCTTGCGCCTCCGCCCGCTCTGACCAGGACTTAAGCGCAGACGCTGGTGCTCCGAGCCATTTTCGTGATGGTAGTCTGGGTGAGGGTGCACATGGGAACCCCTGTCCAAATTCCAACAAGTTTATTCTTTATCAATGTTAGACTGTGCATTTCATCCCAATTTGAAGTAAAACCTTCAACTGAAGGAACCTTCTATACAGTTAATCACAACAAGCTATTTAAGCTTTACACTTAGTTATTGATTTATTATACTGTGCTGGCTGGAAAATGTTTTATGGTATATAGGCTATATAACATTTTGTAAGTATCAAGTCTGTAGGAGGAATCATCATTTGTTTGTTTGGTGCGTAAAAAACAGTAGAAAGTATTCCGTTGAAAAGAGATGGTTCGGACTAAAAATATATAACTTTTACAAACATTTAATGTTCTCATTATACAGATTTGTATTTTCTATAAATAGAGACATCGTACACAAATGTTTCAACTAGTGCCTTTGTCAGTGTGCAGGCTTCCAGAGGTTTGGACAAATCCCAAGTGTAAGACACGAAAAGAAACTATCCATTCATTGATAATCGAATGACATGGGTAGGTATAGCCTAATATACGTATAATTATCTACATGTAGATATTGCCAATGTATCTCTTTGGCCTTGGTTTTTGTGACATAGCCAGGCTCATTATTGTTCTTAAAAGGGAATGAGAGGAGCTGATCTATTGGCCATAACACTATAAACAGAACCATCTCAAACTCCACCCCCTTTTCTTAGGAAAGCAACGGTTGTGATTGGAGGATCAAGAACAATTTAATTGAACAATTGAATTGAACCATTGAAACTCCTCCTCCTAATTACAGCTCAATTCAATTATATAAATTCTTTGTGAAATGTTGTGATAACCAAAAGCTATTTTCCCCCCCATTTCCATCATTATGTTGAGCTGTAATTAACAACACATTGTGTCTTCTGATGATCACTGGTGGCCATATCCAAACTCATTAACTCTCAAACTAAATGAATGTGTGCAAAATGGTAGTTTTGTGATGCGTGATATTATATGCAAAATAAATCAGCATTGATTTTCAGTGAAGGGCCCCTCTGAACAGAAACACTAAACTTATATGTACAAGTACCTGAAAACTGTATTTAAGTACAAGTAAATTAACTTACATGTACTCTCCACTGCTGTTCAACTGTGAGGTTCATGGGCAGAAAACAGACCAAGAGTATAGTACCTACTTCAATGGAGGTAGATACATTATTCACTTTAAATAAAAGGTATCAAGCATGTTTGTTGTTTAAAAATGAAAAAAGAAAAGAAAATATGACATTTTCTTAAGAGTCTTAACACTTTGAGTGCCAGCGATGCGTTATGTCGTCTTATCATGCCCCCTGTTGAGTTTTATTTTTACTTAACATATAACATATTTCATTAACAGAGTCTCCTGTTGGTACAGCAGCCCCTCTAGGAGCTCAGATGGGAAAATACCGCCCCCTATCGTCTATCCCTGTGTAACTGCAGGCCATTCGATTAGACTGGTGGATCTGTGTGGGGGGAGCCAACTGGCTCCATTATGCTGGCGAGGAATCTGATGATGAGGGAAGTAATCGCGAGTTGGAAAGCAGCCTGGAATATATATTTACAGCAGCCAATAATCAATCAATAAATGCGATCGATATTTGGAATGGCGATCAGGAATTGGAATAATCTTTTTGGAGAACATCTGATCTAAGGTAAGGAGTCTATGTTACCAGTTTTAGGATAATCAGAGCTGTATTCACTGAGATAACAGCGTGTCCCGTATGTGTATATGTGTGTGTGTGTGATGTTGAGGAAATGAGAGAATCGATTTCTCGGCTCGCTTCTATAGCGTGCATAAGTACACATATACTATCGATAATCTAGCGTTTATTTGAAAACTATTCATAAATAGGCCGACAAATGACAACGTGTCTAGTGTATTCGAGAATATTCCAATAAATGCCGTTTATGAGGGAATCTTTCTATTTTCCGGACATTTTCGAGAAAACAATAGCTTTTCGAAATGCTATAAAAAGGATATGAACAGATTAAAAAACAATCCGTTTCGACAATGTTGACTGCAAACAAGTCATTGATAAGCGACTGGCAGATTAGACACATGGCCATAATTTAAACCATAGATTATGCGTTTTTAACGCCATCATTGAAGTGGATGATGGCACTCAAGGACATTAATCAACGTTATGGCTGGCACTGAAACTGTTAAGGTGATGCAATTTCTTCCAGACACAAGGATTCAGCATCCTCTAATGGCATATATGAAGGACAAATGAAAACTCATACCTCGGACATGAATGTCTGACAGTTACATATCTCCCTGTAACAGTCAGACATTAATAAGGTTTGCTAAACTTGTGATAACAGATCTGTATCGGGGTCGTCATGGTGCTCCTTCTTTTGGTGATGGCGCTGAACATGGTTCTTCAGGCTGATATTGTGGTTGAACTGAAGGGGGCAGAGTTGACACTTGTAGGGCCGTTCACCAGTGTGGACGCGTGTGTGACACTTTAGCTGGGAGGCTTGAGCAAAAGCACGGCTGCACACCTGCAGGAACAGAATAAAGGATGAAGTGAAGACTAAATATTATTAAAAGTTGGTGACCATTATTTATTAAATCATATTAATCTGCCTTACCAAGGCATCTAAAGCCTCATATCATATTCTATCATTATAAACAAAACACTTATTGAACAAAACTAAGAGTCTAAAAGCCCCACTAGCACCCCCTAGAGACTGTGCCGTTTCTTACATCCAACCGAACCAAATTGGTTGAACGGGCCGATCAAGTGGCTGGCAATGCCATCTTTAGAGCCCTGCCTTCTCGCTAGCATTCTTGCATCGCTCTTCATAATGCTTCATAAAGGGGTCATGAATGTTCACATCAAACGGTTTTACTTGTAATTGCAATGAATTGCTTGTAATTACTTATAGTTTTACAATAAATTGCCTTGTTAATTCGGTCACTGACCACAAAGCACTATTAAGTTATTATTACCATTAACACTAATTCAAGATGTAAATTTTTTACACAGACACGCATACAAAAGGAAATAATAAAAACACATTATAAATAGGGATGCACCGAATGGGAAATTCTTGGCCGAAACGGAATACCAAAAATAGGAAACAGTTGGCCAAAAACCGAATGCCGAATATGATTAATATATTCACCACGGTATAAAACGGGAACGTATGGATGGACAAATTATTTCTTTTTTGCATCTTGAACGGAAGGTTCTTACTGTCAATTGACAAGGATATTGGATCCATAGCTAAAATATAAAATATAGATTTAGCTCTACAAACAACGTGACGCACAGTGTAATGAAAACCTGGCCTAGTTACAGCGGCCCCGTCTAATGGCTGGCACCCAATGAGTTAACTTACCAGAAAAATCTATTTCAATTGAATATTTCAAAATGTTTCATGAGTATCCTCATCCTTTTTAGCTTTAGATAAATTTTGCTCTTTTGTATATTTCCATGAATTATTATATGTATTGTGTGTTATCTTTCCACTCCACACTATGGTAGTGCTTGTGCCAGCACAGGAGATACGATAATTTTCTTTGTTATATAGGCTATATACATATTTAAATCAATATCTTCCTTTTGAATAAAATAGGCTCAGGAATCAGGATTGTTAAAGCTAATTAGGCTAATCCATGTGAAAAAGAGTAGCATAGTAAATGTATGCACACACACGAGGGAGAATAGCTTATAGCTGATGGTTACTGTAGTGGCTACTGAGTCATAATTCACAGCGTTCTAGCCTACATGGAAGGACTGTTGTATTTACTACATCTCCCGTGACTCTTAGTGGGGGATGACGTAGCTTAACAGTTTGAGTGCCAACCATGGGAAACATGGTTAAATGCCAGGACCCACTTCAATGATAGCGCTCTAAACGCATGATCTGTCTTAAATGATGGCTAATCTGCCTGTCGTTTATCAATGACTTGTTTGCAGTCAACAGTCGAAATATTATCGGTTCATTTTCGTTTTATAGCATTTTGAAAAGCCCTCGTTTTTCAGGAAAATATATAGATTCCGTGATAAAAGGCATTTCCTGGAATATTCTAGCATACACAAAAACGTTGTAATTTTTCGGCCTATTTATGAATCGTTTTCAAATAAACGCTAGATTATCGATAGTATATGTGTACTTATGCACGCTATAGAGGCGGGCTGAAAAATCGATTCTCTCATTTCCTCATCAGCGATCACAGCCACACACACATAGGGCAAACGGTGATATCTCTGTGAAAACAGCTCCGATTATCCTAAGACTGGTAAAATAAATTCCTTACCTGAGATCAGATGTTATCCAAAAAGATTATTCCAATTCCTGATCGCCATTCCAAATATCGATCACGCTTATTGATTACAGTGTTGGGTCCTGTAAATACATCCACGCGTTTTCCGGGCCGGCGAGCACAATCGATCCTTCAGTTGGCTTGACGGAAAAGTAAAATGAGCAAACTGGCCACCCCCCCTGCATCAGTGTAAAGTAATGGGGTGCAGTTACACAGGGAGAGATGATAGGGGGCAGTATCTTCCGAATTGAGCTCAGAGAGACTCTGCAGCACTAACCCGAGGCTCGATTGATGAAATATGAATTCAAATCGCCAATAAAAAAAAAGACAAACAAACGCTATATAGCGTCGGGGACACTCAAAGGTCGGCATGAACTAACGACAAAACGTGTCCGTGGCACTCGATGTGTTAACACTTTCAGAGCCCAAGCTTAACCTTGATTTACCGGTTGAATGCCCACCATCCACTTCAATGTTAGCATTAAAAACGCCTAATCTATGTTTTAAATTATGGCTATGTGTCTAATCTGCCCGTCGCTTATCAATGACTCATTTTCCAGTCAACATTGTCAAAGTGGATTGTTTTTTTATCGGTTCATTTTCGTTTTATAGCATTTTGAAAAGCCCTCGTTTAAGGAAAATATAAAGATTCCATGATAAAAGACGTTTACTGGAATATTCTAGAATACACAAACTGTCATTTTTCGGCCTATTTATGAATAGTTTTCAAATAAACGCTAGATTATCGATAGTATATGTGTACGTATGCACGCTAGATACGAAAGCTTAAAAATCTATTCTCTGATTTCCTCATCAGCGATCGCGCACCACAGAGACACATAGGGCAAACGCCGAGATCTCAGCAAATACAACTGATTATCCCAAGACTGGTAAAATAGATTCCTTACCTCAGATCAGATGTTCTCCAAAAAGATCATTCAAATTCCTGATCGCCATTCCAAATATCGATCACACTTATTGATTGAGTATTGGCTACTGTGAATATATATTCCAGGCTGATTCCCGTCCCGCGATGACTTCCATGTTGAGCAGACAGCTTGCCAGCTCAAGGAGCCAGCTGGCTCCGCCTCTACATATCGACTGATCCGACAAGCGACTGACCTGCAGTTACACAGGGATAGACGATAGATTTTTTCACATCTGAGCTCCTACAGGGGCTGCTGTACCAACGGGAGACTCGGTTGATGAAATATGAATTCAGATCGCTAATAAAAAAATAAAACGCTAATAAACGTTGTGGGCAGGGGAGGAAACTAACTTTTTGGCTTACCAGCCAACTGGCGAGTAGATGATTTTTTTTACCAGCCAAACTGATTTCTTTACCAGCCAAAAATAAAATCGCTAATTGTGATAATTACTTCTTTGTATGTCTTCGTCTAAATTGATTTTCAATCATAGTAATAATCACACCGTGTCTCTACTCGTTAAAATATTTATTAGCATAAAACATGAATAAGTGTCTCTACTCTCCACAATATTAGCATACAACATGTATTAATCACACTGTCTCTACTCTTCAAAATATTAGGATATCACATATTAACATGAAAGAGGGAACTATTCTGGACTGGGTTGGGCTGAACTGGGCAGTGAAAGATGCTGGGTTGGGCTGGTCTAGGTTATACTGGGTTGGGCTGGTTTAGGTTGTACTGAGTTGGGCAGTGAAAGAACCAAGCAGTTCACTGTAATGTAATAGCTAAATAAAACAACTTGAACTTGACTTGTTACATTTGCACTCTGGTTGTATGCCAAATGTATTCTGGTTGTACTGTACTTGTGCTGTATGATGACAATACATTGGAACCGAATCGACAACGCTAGGGGTTCAGCAGGTGTATTCTGAATGCCAAGTATGACAACATCACCGTTGTGAAGGGCATATGGGCGAGTGGTGATATGGGGGGAAACCCGGTAATAATAAAATGTCACTCGGCTGCATTTAAGCAAAGCCGCTCAGTATAGTCCACTATGTTGAACGCGCGTTATGGTAGCTTGTTACATGCTAGGTAGCTAGCCGGCTAATGCTGGTTGACTTGTCATTCTCATCCGACTCGAAGGAGACACGTCGCATGCTGTTGTTCGCCCCCATGTCAGACCGCACTGATATCCGAAAGCGACGACTCTACATGCAATTATTTTCATCCACTGATGTGTTTTTGTCTAAGTTTGTCTACGTTGTCAAGCCGGTGGCAGGAGTCTGTAGGTCCCAGGGCTCCAATTGACATTTCCTGTGAAAAAAAAATCCTCTCCGTCCCGGATGCGTCCCAGCAAAGATTTCTGTTCGTCCCAAATCAATATTTGATCGTCCCCGGGACGACGGGACATCGTTAGTCTCGAGCCCTGGTAGGTCCGTGCGCAGTGGTCTGTCCACTTCCCCTAGATGGGCGGCATCTTCTAGAAAATGAGTGTTCATTGGAGGAGCTTAGAGCGCATCTGTACAACGATGATGTTCATTGGTTATGGTTGGATTATTATGAGGCGCAAATGGGAGGAATCAAGGGGGGAGTCAGTCCGGCTTGTGCCAGTGAGCGAATCAGCAGATTGCAGAATGATTTTTTTGTTTTGTTTTGTAATTACTAGTACTCGCCAGACTGGCGAGTGCTCTTCATGAATTACTCGCCAAACGTAAAAAATACTCTCAATTGGCGAGTAAAGTGGCCTAATTTCCTCCCCTGGTTGTGGGCATTCAGGCATTGGGCTGATAAAACGAGTTATGACGTCATGGGCACTGAAAGTGTTAAGAGAGACGGGTGAAATAGGAATGGAAGCGTTGTAAGCTAGCTTAACTTAGTTATCAACCAACGTTAGTTTAAAAGGTTTTTTAACCGCGACGGGCATATAGTAATGGCGAGGATATAAAGCATGTTAAAGACGCATTTATTGGACGCGTTGCTCGCAACGCGAGCGTTGTTAGCTAGCATAACTTAGTTATCAGCTAACGTTAGTTTAACGGAGTTTACATAGAAACAGCGCGACTCCCAAGAGGAGTTATCACAGGCTGTAGAACGCAGGACTAAGAGCTGCCAAGCTGTAAAGTGTGGGTAGTGCTCAGCCCCTCCCTGCAGCTGGAGCGTTATGTGACTCTCGAGTCCTGGCTCTAGGCAGGATCACAAGAGAAGTTAAAGGGGAACTATTTTACTATTCCTAGCACTATTTGGGCAACTTTACACAATTCCTGAGAGTCTATTGAAGACATCTGTACGTTTTTTTTCAAAAAAATGCATTGGTTTATATTTCTAATCAAGTACTCAAAACCATCATTTTTCAGCCTCCGGATTTCAGGCTGTTATGGCCTGGCTCCGCCCATAAGCACTTTGAGTGACAGTCAGTCCACAGTCTGCGAGAGAGAGAGAGCGAGAGAGCGAGAGAGATGCCAGCCGAGCGAGAGCGAGTGGGGAATGTCCCCACAGCCTATTGCTTAATAACAGCGCAGCAGTGCTGCTTTTGCTTCTGCGTTTTCCCTGATTGGCTGCGCCATGCCCCGCGGCAGGCGCGGCAACCGCAGAGCGGAGCGGCAGAGCGAGCGGAGCGGCAGAGCTTGCGGAATTATGTAACCGCCCTAGTAATCCGCCATGATTTTCATTCGGCGCTTCAGCTCACCTGGCAGAGCAGCGGTCCTGCGGTCCGTTGTTGACGAGTTCGAATCCCATCAAATTTTTTTTTAACGTGATTTTTTTTTTTAACGTGTATTCTTTCGCCGGTTAAGGTTAGGCATGGTTAAGGTTAAGGTTAGGCATTGTTTCGGAGTTGGTTAAGGTTAGAACGGTTAAGTTTAGGCGCTGTTAAGGAGCTGGTTAAGGTTAGAGTTTGTCTTAGAGACAGCCTATTTCCGCACTGCCGCTCTCCCGCGTTGCCGCGGTCACATGGTCAAATTGTCACATTCTTGCACTGCTCCGCTGTTAAAAAGCAACACGCGTCCCCACAACGCGCATGTGGTTTAGCAGCTTTCATGTGAGAGAAACAGGAGAGGATATCAGGGAAGAGAGCTTTCATGTGAGAGAAACAGGAGAGGATATCAGGGAAGACTGCTTTCATGTGAGAGAAACAGGAGAGGATATCAGGGAAGACAGCTTTCATGTGAGAGAAACAGGAGAGGATATCAGGGAAGACTCTTCCCTGATATCCTCTCCTGTTTCTCTCACATGAAAGCTGTTAAACCACACGCGCGTTTTGGGGACATTCCCCACTCGCTCTCGCTCGGCTGGCAGCTAGAGGGGGGCGGGCGTTATTATGCAAATGAGCACCATCTGACGTCCCGAATACGCTAATTTTCAGATGACTCACTTGAGGGAGGGACATTATTGTGAGAGGAGAATTGGAAGAATGCGCCAAATCTAGAATTAGAGACATAGATCCTATTACAATAAGTCCACATAGCTAGAAAATAACCCTAAACACTGGAAAAGGTAATTTATAAGATAGTTCCCCTTTAATTATATTTTGAACGTGATTCACTGTGCATTAGTTACATTACACGTTGCGCATGTTATGACTGTAGCCGCGTTTTGATTACGCCATCACAACAACACGTTAGGTTAGGACATTCAGTTATATTTTTTCTGTGCTAAAACCCTTTCGGCCGAAAGGGCATTTTTTTAACCATTTTCGGCAGGTATGTTTCGGTGGCCGAATATTCGGTGCATCCCTAATTATAAACAACCAACTAAATACAATTCTGTAATTTTATTTCATGTTATACAATACACATTTAAACAAGAAAATACTGCTCACCTTGCACTTGAAGGGCTTATTATCACTGCTATGGGACAGCATGTGTCTTTTCAAGTGATTGCCATTTGAAAACTGCTTGTGGCAGGTTTTACACTGTAAGATAAACTTCTTGTGCTCTTTGAAGTGAAGTCGTCGTTCCTTTATGCTGCTAAACCTTTGGGGACATTCTGAACACAAGTAGGGGTCTTTCTCGGAATGGCTTTGTTCCTGGTGGTTTTGTTTGTCCTCCCATGTTGCCAACTGCTTAAAGCAATACCTGCAGGTGTTAGTTCTAACTTTACAGTGCATTTTGTGGATTTTGAGACTGATCTCGCACACACAGCGAACCCCGCATTCAGAACATATCATCATGAATGGACCTTTATCCACTTCATGGCACTTGTGGTTAGGGTTGGTGTAAGTGACACCGCAGTCTGGGCACAGCCGTGGGGTGCGGCGCGTAGATCTCTTGTTGGTGCTCTTGGGTCTTGGTTTGTGACTTTGTTTTATTTTACTCTTCTTCTCAGAGTCCGACTCAGAGTCAGAGTCTTCTTCCTCGTCGTCGTCCTCCTCCTCCCAGTCTTCATCATGCTCATCATCCTCCTCCTCCCCTTCCTCCTCCTCCTCTTCCTCCTCCACTTCCTCCTGCTTCAGCTCTTCGTCCTTGTCGTCCTCAGTTTGCCAATCGTCCCACTCGGGCCAACTGATAGCCAGCAACGGTTTGTTTTCCGCATTCTCAATTTCTCCATTTTCTTTCTCCCCCTGTTCCTGCTGTCCATCCTCTACATTGCTGTCACTCACTCCTTCCATCTCCTCCTCCTCCTCCTCCTCCAAGCCACCAAACACATTCTCTTCCGCACTCTTCTCCCCGTCAGAATCTATAGCTACTTCCAGTTCTACAAACGGCTTTTCTGTCTTCGTGTCATCTGCTTTGCCTCGTCGTTTGTTTATGCCCGTCCCCTCTGGCGTCTCCATGTGTCCTTTTCCTTGGTCAGGAGGATTAACCAGCTCATCAGATACCTAGGGCACAGGACAAATCACTTTCACTTCACAATCATTTTCTTAATTATTGATCCGTTGATTATTTTAATGATCAATTAATAGATTAATCAAATGACTTACAAAAAGTTTGCACCTTTTGCAATGAGACATTTGAAAGTTAATTGTAGTTTATATCTCTTATTATATTAGTTAGAAACCAGCAAGCCAAGAATCAAAATCTTATCTTAATTATGTGATGCTAATAGCTAGGGATGGGAATTGATAAGATTTGATCGATACGATTCCATTATCGATTCTGCTTATCGATCAGATTCCTTATCGATTCCTGCTATATTTGTAATTTCAAATGGGAAATGCAACAGAACTAAGCCCCCATGTCAGAAAAATACAAAAACTGTAAAAAGAAAATTAACTATACACTTAAATAAAAGAATGTATTTGATATTCTCTTAAACTAATTTTATCTATTGAACTGTAGTTGCATTCAACATGTTATTGCAAAAATGCGTTATCAATAACCTATACCTGTATAAATAAAGGTTACAAGTAAAAACATAACTGACACAACATAACTAAGTAACGTAAATCAAACTCCTCTGATGTCATCTCATCTGGCGCACACACACACACACACACACAGAAAGGGCTCCTTGTGCTAATTGAACCAGTAGAAAGAGCCCCGCTGGCCCCCACCCTTCCTAGCTCAGCTGTGTTCTGTCTATGTCTGAATGCGTTAGCGGTAGGGATGTCCGATATTATCGGCCTACCGATATTATCGGCCGATATTGGCATTAAAACGTGATGTCGGAAAATATCGGTATCGGTTTTCAATTATTATTATAATTTTTTTTACATTTCTATAACCTTTATTTACCCAGGCAAGCAAGTAAGAACACATTCTTATTGTCAAAAGTATGCATAATGTTGTGTTAATTCCACAACAAGAGATATGTAATGTTAATTACCTGAAATTGTTCCGTTTTTTGGGGGGGGAAACCCTGCATACCGGTATCGGTTGATAATGGTTGATATCGGTATCGGAAATTAAGAGTTGGACAATATCGGTATATCTGTAAAAAAGCCAATATCGAGCATCCCTAGTTAGCGGCTAACGTTAGTTTACCACGTAAATTAATTACTAGGATGCAAAGAATTGGAATTTTCACTGCACATAGAAACAGCGGGAGCATTTCGGGAGCATATGCGAATATTTATACAGTGAAAGCATTCGTTTTTCACTTAGGTTTTCCTAGTCAAGGAATCAAATAGTCTGCTATGGCTGCATGCGTGGCTATAACATTGTTTTAAAATGCGCAACTGTCGGAAAAACATTGCATCGATAAGAGGAATCGATAGTCACGGAGGCATGCGATTCCAGGAATCGGACAATTAGGAACCGGCTCCCAACGCGATTCCCATCCCTACTACCGTAAATCCTCTAATATTGGACGGGTCTTGTATTTACCTCAGCTGCAAAGAGCACCAGGCCTTTATTAGAGAGGCTTATATAAGAGGCAGGCCTTAATTTCACAAACTGGCCAATTGTAATTGTAAAACTGTGGTGGATTAACGTAATTCACACACTGAAGTTGGAACCGTCTATAGGTTGCGGGGTCCGGGGACAATTTAGCGTGTGGTACCTTCTCGACTCTACCCGAGTCGAATCGAGTTGATAACATTCAGTAGCTTTAGCTAACGCTATCATAGCCATCATGATATGTAATGTCAACTGGACAACGCCAGCCCGCCTGCCAACGCCCTATAGATAGCGATTAGCGAACGTTAACTAACGTTTGCAAAACAAAGGCAACGTCATCCAGCCGACACCACAGATCTAGCTATGACAACGTTAGCTAACGCTAACGCCAACAAAGTGAGAGTAGGGAACGGTAGAGAGAGGCAGCACTTAATTTGCATTGACAAGAGTTTCTCATTCTATATCACGGCACGAATTTTTTATTTTTTTTTGCGACCTTGTATAGGAAGCCGGCCTGTATTTGTCTGCATGTATCAAACCCCCGTCCATTATAAGAGGCCCGTCCTCTATTTAAATACCCTCCACTATTAGAGGATTTACGGTAATAGCATGCATGCCTTGGAGATGCTCCATTGATAAGGACCATACAGTATAAAAGCTGACACTATTGTCTTAGAGGGAAAGCGGGAAATGTAATTTAAAACAGCTGTGTGTTCGCACTACTCTTAAAAGCATGTGTATTTCTGTTTGTGGGGTGACTTTCTGGAATAGATTAGATGACAAAATGAAAAATAACATAGGTAAAAATTAAATACAGTTGAGCGAGTGATTCTTGAAAGGTACAGTAAAGAGGAGGTTATAAGTCATTAACACATTGGGCGCCAAGGACGAAAAAAGTTGTGTTATCTCGCCAGTGGTTGAGCACCAATCACGAGAAAAGTCGGGTTTTGGACGTTATTTCTTTTATTCGCTATATCCATTCTAGGGATGCCCCGATCGATCGGCCACCGATCGTTATCGGCCGATAATCAGTATAAATATGCGATCGGGGAATTCCGATAATTAGTCATATTCGCCGATCGCGGAAACTGATCAAGTGGATATCTCACTCGCTTGTCTCAGACGCACAGGACCTGCAAACTGCTCCTCCTCCCTAGCCCCGCCCGTACCCGTGTAGAGTTTGTAAACACAGAGGAGGCGGACCTCCTCTGCTGAGTCTAGATAGTGCATTCGACCTGAGCTAACGTTAGCTACCTAGCTATCGTTACTGTTTAAACTAAATTACCCAGTCAACTATTCACTTTTAGTAGGCATTGTCTAACGGTATTTAGCCGGCTAGCTACTGATAGCTCCGGATATCAACAAATGCCCCAGGAAGTCTAGTAGTCCATGTTGATATCTCCGTTAGCTTGCGTTAGCTGACGTTAGTTCACAGTTCAAAACGAAATGTCCGATTGAACTAAATAGTTGTCTTAACGTCATCTAGCCGGCTAGCAGTAGCTACAGATAGCTCCTGATATCAATGTCTTATAACATTGATTGAATGCATATTCGAGCTGAGGGCTTGCTGAATGTGAAATGACCAAAGCATAACGTTACCAATAGGGTCCCGCTGCAGCGCCGGAGAATCCTTTTTGGAGCTGGAGGCTACTAGAGTACACACAGACAGTGGAGCTGTTTGCAGATAGCGAGCATTTTGACTTGTTGCGTGGTGGCGATGTCTCGCAGTTAATACAAGTACAAGTCTAATTATATAATATATATATTTTATTAAAAAAAATATATATATATATATATATATAAAATAATTTTTTATTTCTTTTTAATCAAAAACGATCGGTATCGGATCGGTATCGGCCGATATGGCTCACGACGATCGGTGATCGGTATCGGTGGCAAAAAACGTGATCGGGGCATCCCTAATCCATTCATAATTCATCCATCCAGCCTGATGTTATCATTGGGAATGGCTCTGAGATCGCAAACGGCCAATACCGCCGCCTAATGCCTTGCGGTCGGTATTGCACATCATTGTAATCCCTCTGGCTTGGGCTGTGCATCGATCTAAGAAGTCTGGTCCGGGTTTTCCTTCTTGGGCATGAGTAACGTTATAACACACGGATTGGGGACACTGGAGAACCGTGGATTCATGTGTTTGTGGATAAATGTTGGACACATGACGCGATCAATATTTGGAAATGGCGATCAGATAATTGGATTCTTCTTTTTGCAGTACATCATAGACGAGGTAAGGACTCTATGTTACCAATCTTGTGTTGATCCGATGATTTTTTCGCAGCAATCACAGCGTGTGCGTGTGTGTGCCGTTGGCTGCGATCAAAGCACGGAGGGGCGGCTTTTCCTCCCCCACTTTCGTGCATGCATGATGAAACATAATACCGATAATCTAGCGTTTATTTCAGAATGATTCATAAATCAGGCGAGAAATGGCACGATTTCTAAGGAAATGCATTGAAGCGCTGTTTGCTGGAGTTTCTTGGGATTATACAGGATCACTCTAAAACTATACTCATATTCACCATGGTATAAAACGGAAATGTATGTAAAATTATGTTTTTTGCATGTTGACCGGAAGAAACTCACTGACAATTAGGGCTGACCTTCGAAGCTTTTTTTGGCAATCGAAGCTTCGGGGCCGAGCTTCGATTTTAATTCGAAGCTTCAAAAAAAATGTATATATATATATCTGAATTATAATATATATATATTTTTTTTATCTTATGTTGTGGGACTTGTACAGCACTTTGGTAAACTTTGTTGTTTTTAAATGTGCTCTATAAATAAAGTGGATTGGATTAATTAATTAAGTAGCCCCTTTCGTGACTGTGACGCAGCCAACAAGGTTTCACTCGGCTGCGCTGCCTGGGTGCAGTGGGGCTGCTCTCACAGCCAACGACATGACATTACATAATTATGTTGCAACCTTCGTCTATCAAGCAAACAATTATATTATATTTAATTTATAATTATATCAGACAATGCACCTACAAAAGCAGATGATTACAATTAAATTAGCCAACTTGGTAACACATTAGTCATAGCAGCAAAGGCATAGCCTTATTAATGTTGTGTGGCGTCGCCGTCGTGTACACCGATACTTACGTTTTTTAGGTGATTTGACAAAGTTGTTGTAGAGTTGTGATATGCCATTTTCTTCTGGCATATCTGGCACTCGGCTTTTTGGGCATTGTCTTTGCATATATTAAAGTGTAACTGTAACTGAGGGGTACAATTCCCTGACTGTATTACTAGATATGATACTTACTACCACTACCTTTGTACTTAATATTCTGCCACCCAGTACACGGCATAAATATATTATGATGAACACTGTCACGTAGATGAAACGGATCCAACACAAATGTACGAATTAGAAATAGGTCTTTATTTCTACACAGCGATGGTGTGTAGAGCAAGCACTTAATCAAATCAATCACATTTATGAATGGGAATTAGTATGCACTTTTATGGCAAGAGTATTCGTCGGTATATCAATAGAGAATGTCCAATCTCTGAAGGCGCAGGTGGTACATATACGACCTGGAATAGTTTAAGGAATAACAGCAATGATACTTTAATGATTATATACTGGACACACTAGGGGGGGTTAATCCGGTCGCTTGTAAGCCGACAGGAGTAGGAGGGGGGGGGGTAGAATCCGGCTGCCTCATCCGGCCAGGGGTATCCCAGGTGAACCCACTGTAGTGCCGTTCAATGCGCCGGCGATCCTTGGACCACAGATGAAAGCAGGTGGACTCTTTGTGGGCCGGCGTTCTCCGGTCCACGGAGGAGAGACGTGAAGCGACCTCGTCTTGCAGAGCGTCTCCTCACCTTGCGTCCTCTCCAGGGGGGGGGGTTTCCAACACACGGCAGTGTCGGGGGTCTTTATCCATGGAATAATCAAAGTATACAAAGCATAATCCGTGCCTGGGAAGGCGGGCTGTCGTCGGTAGAATAATCCGGTATACAGGTCCACTCGCTCGTCGGCTCTGGGGCTCCTCGGGTGCAGCTTCACGTGGGGTCAACCACCCTGGATAAGCAGCCAGTTCTCTGCCCGAAACGATGGGGTACTGACTACGGTAGTATTCTCACCGTACGAAGCACTATATATTAACAGACTATTATTAGCTTAATAGACTACGTCCAACTCGACGATATAGTGCCAAATATGACTATTCAAATATTAATATACACAATGTCTCAATACCGATGGTAGGCGAACTTGGCCTTACTCCCACACGTGGCGTCGCGGGCAGGCTTTACGTCTGTGACTCTATTGGAGGGTAAGAAACTGGACTGAAAAGAAGTCCTACTTTAGTAGCGCAGTATATATACGCACTATGAACAAATAGTCCCATTAGTGGTGCGGTAGTCAGATTCCTACGCGGAACTAGGACTTGTTCGTACATGTGGAGCGGTACGTTTGAACTGGGTCTGAGGGGTATGGCAGCCTGGCACCAAGGTCTCGACCAATAGTAGAATGGAGACTATTATGGGATGTTCAGTAGGCTAGAATGGATATTCAATGCATATTGTACAAGGAATATACAAGGGATATCAGGGAATATTAGAGAATATACAAATACAATTAAATATATATATATAAATAAATATATATATTCGGTTTAATCTGGCCCTTCACAACAGTAACCACACGTCTGAAATCTTGTTCGTCGACATGTCTGCTGCACATATCCTTGTTGTTTTCAACACAGATCATCTCCACGTGCTTGTTGTAGAGAGGTGGAGTCGAGGCGCCGCTTACTTTCGTTTCATTGGAATGGAGGCGCAAGATTTGAGAGAGGAAAAAATAAAAATCTTTAAACTTGATTATTTTTTTATGTTCGAAGCTTGTGTCATCGAACAAAGCTTCGAAGTATTTAAGACAGCCCTACTGACAATCGACGTGTTTATTAGATCCATAGCTATAATATTTAATATAGTTTTGAGCCCTGCAAACACGCCATGTATCCCTATTCTTTAAAGCGGTGGCGTTCTTACCACATGGTAAATAGCAACCTCTAGGCCAGCGTTTCCGTTAGCCGGTAATTACCGGTATTTTACCGGCAAAATCTGTTTAAGTCCGACATATTTTATCTCTCCGGTCTTAATGTCCGGTGAAAATAATTCCCTGAGTCTAAGCACAATTTGATTATTTGAATTGTATTAAAATAGGCTAAAATTAAATAGCCTATGCGATGAACGAAACGATCATTACATTTGTTTCCTCGTTGCTTCTAATAATGACAACGACGTTGTCGGCGAGAGCTTAGTGCTGGGTGTGCGGACTTTTCTGAAGCTGTAGAGCCGCAGTACCAGCAGTCCAATGCAATATTCCAGCAGTACTCCAATTCAGCCATTTTCAGCCAATGTTGGGTGGGGGGCGCTGTTGTGCGGTTCCCAGAAAAGAGCCAATAACAGCTGAACAGCTTCTCTGCAGCGCCATACTCTTTGCAAATAAGTCGTTGCGAGGTGGAGAGAGTCGTCACGCAAACCCACGATAATGTTGCCGTCTCTCTGCTTTCTCAGTTCTTCGCTTGATATAATTAATACAAATGTCCAATATAACGGAATTCGTTAGCTCATAAAAATGTGATTATAACAGACTGCTGTTTAGTGTCGGACCGACTGCGTATCGGTCTATTTTATTTCAAGTCAGCAGCAGCACGGAGTATCGAGGGACTTATTTTATTTGGAATATATTAATGACTGTATACGTGAAGTTGAACATTATGATATGTGTGACGTGTCTGATACAACGAGGTGAAGCGATGTCGACTCGAGATTCATTTGGGGGTGCGTGTGACAGAGCTGCTGCAGCGGGAGCTTGATGCTGGTAGCGTATCGCACTAACTTGAGAGGCGAGAGATAGTAATTTGATTCTGCAAATCAATTTCTCATTCTTCGCTTGATGTAATTAATACACATGTCCAATTATAACGGAATTCGTTAGCTCATAAAAATGTGATTATAATAGACTGCTGTTTAAAACTGACCGGAATATCTCGAATATGTCCGGTGATAGAAATCTTGCAGGACACTCAGACCGGCACGAATATGTTCTAACGGAAACGCTGCTCTAGGCGCTGATTGAGTTAATGGAGATGTTGAAATTATTGACTCATCTTGTTTTCGTTTGTTAGTATTTTTTCTGATCTAGTCAGCATATACCTTTTGCTTTATAAAGATACTGGATGGACAGTAGCCTATTTATTGTAAAAAACATAATTTATTGGGGGAGCTCCAGTAGCTCACCGCATATCTCGCCGCTATTTCTGCGTCGGGGAAAACCGTGCTGCATCACGGATCTGGTGGACTCGGAGTTCGATTCCCGGACCCGCCGTCAATTTGCCAGAATGTCTTCCCCTGCTCTACATCCCGTTTCATCCTGTATCTGTCGGTCATGCTTGACCAGAAAAGCGATAAACGCTAAAAAAGTAAAAAAAAAAAAAAAAAAAAACATAATTTATTAACAGTAATGTTTGTATATTAACTTGATCGATTGACTGATCAAGTGATTTTGTTTGGAGATGATTTTGTTGGAAGACAACTGATCACTGTTTGAAGGTGTACTTGGTTATGTAGGACTAATGATGAAGTGATTGATATATTTAAAGATGGGAAATTTTTTAAGGGATTGCAATAAGGGGTAGGACTTGATAAGCATATTGCTTCTTCCTGTGCCTTTTCGGACAAGAGACTGTTTTGTTCGTTTATTATTTTATCTTACTTTATTATTTCTCTTTTCACAGCAAATCTATCTTAGATAGATTCTCTTTCTGTCTTTTACATTGTTATTTTTTTTATTTATTGTTCAAAATGAACTCCAAATTACAAACCGACAAACAAAATAAACTCAAATAATACAAACATGAAAAACATTGTTTCACATTGGCATGGAGTGGAAAGGATTCCGACAGCCGATGGCCTACATGGAGCCAGAGTACACTGTACTTCTCGGAGAAGCACTTCACGGCTCAGAAAAATACACACTGATTGAGCCGAGTCTCTTGGTACTGCATTAGCCCAGTTAGACAAAGTGGCTATAACAACGGATACCTGGACCTCCCTTGCTGGACTCGTCTCCTACCTTCACACAGTCATGTTGTTATTTCTAAATAAAAGCTCTTAAAATAACTCTGTATGGAACATTGCCATTGGGGACATCATTTAGTTGAAAAAAGGCAATATATCACAATATTGTGACTAGGGTTGCACGATACACCGATACTAGAAATGTATTGCAATACTTATTTCAGAAAAACGAGAATGGTTCAATACTTCATTTTATTAGTCGATACTAGTAAAATACGCATCCGGCGTATTTGAGTGGATGCATGACCGGAGCAGTGTGTGTGTGTGTGAGAGAGAGAGCACGCTTTGCATAGTGGGCGTGTCAACAGTGTCGACTGAGCATAGGGAAAATAGTCAGACATCCCCAAATGTCTTATTTCATACAAAGTCTCTGAATGGACTTTTGGATTAAATTAAGTTGTATGCAGTGACGAGGTTACTTAACGTTCAGGTCATGGTCATGCTTACATGCTATGCACGCTTAGCTTGCCAACGTTAGATAGCAGTGTTGATAACAGAGTTCCCACAGACATTGCAAAATGAAATTCAAAGACTTTTAAGGACTATTTTTCATTCATCAAGGATGTCACTCGAAGGATACAATTCACTTTTAAATGCTGTTTTTTGAAAGCATCTTCTTGGCCTGCTTGCCAGCTAGAGCATCACGGGTGAAGAAATTAGGAAAAGCAGTTAGAGTGTGCAAGACAGCTGTTATTGATGTTATTAAAACAAAAAACGACTTTTTAAGCACCTCGTTAAAATTGGCTGTTTAAGGAATTCCAGGTCTTTTGTAAAAAATCAAGGACTTTAAGCACTTCAAGGACCTTGTGCGAACCCTGTGATAAGGAATCGTCTGCCAACAAAGATGTTGTTTCAGCAAATGTATTCACAAAATGGATTACTATTCAAATGTTATTGAAGACTCCTGTGATCAGTAAGTAAGTACTAGTGTATGTCTAACCGCAGCATTTGCTACGCTATGTGTGCAAATATATTGTGATTCTGCCTAAAGCCAAGACTCGATAGTGCAAGCGTATTATTTAGGAGCACATGCGACAGTTCGAAGACCTAAAACAACTAAATGAGCTTGTGCACATCCCTAGTCAACAGCTTTGTGTAGAATACGTTTGAAAAAAAAAAACGACTGATTTATGACGTGATGTCATTTGGGACCGGTACCGGTCCCGTCGGGTGGAAGAGGTTAAGAGTTGGGGTGCTTTGGTGAAGGTGTCAGGGGTGTCTTGGTCACCACTGCCCTAGGAGACACTTGCTTCAGGTCAGT
Organism: Notolepis coatsorum; assembly: GCF_963971535.1. Lineage (NCBI taxonomy): Eukaryota > Metazoa > Chordata > Actinopteri > Aulopiformes > Paralepididae > Notolepis > Notolepis coatsorum. The sequence continues at coordinate 21,723,478 of NC_140181.1, forward strand.
TTTAAGTGCATTTACATATATATTACACCCGTTATCTGAAACAGCCGTTAGAATCATATTGACTGATAATCTCTTCTTTTCAGTTCCAATTGGAAATTGGTAAAGGGGCATTTCTTTTTGGGGCTCCTTTGAACTGGAATACTTTACCATATAGTTTACGATCTTTAATCTCATTTGGTATATTTAAAACCACTTTATTTTCCCCATCTTACAACTAATTTCATTAAGTTTTATAAGTCATGTTCATTGTGTTGTTAATGTTATTGCTGTGCTGTCAATTGTCTCTATTGTTTTTATATTGAAGGTCCCCCTCGAAGACGAGCTTATCCTGTGTATTTAATAAATACATTTCCCTATGAAAATCTGTAATGTAAGGTCATATTTGTAACGTTTTATATGTCTGAACACTGCATAGCTTGCCATCATTACTGGATCCAATACTTACCTCAACTGGCTGGTTGCTCCACGTGTTCTGCTGACTGCAGTCTTTGCACCGTCCGAGGACAGAGAAGTGTTCTCTGTCTCCATGTGTGCTGACTGCACATACACCCCTGCATCGTTCACAGTGCTGGAACAACTGGAGAAGACATCCCAAGTTCACACACACATCTTCCAGAACGCTGACATCCATGTGTTCGCTAAAGGACGCGTGTTTTGGGTGAACAACACCAGAGGAACTGCTCTTCTCTGAGACATGAGAAGAAAGGCAAACGGACTGTTGGTCCCTGCAGGCATCAATCTGGATGGAGGTGGAAGACCTAGGTCAGAAACAAGAGTCATCAGTTTGACACTCCTTCAGGTTTTCCATTGCGATTCATCATGAAGGCGCAGAACCTTGACAAAAGAACCTTGCATCTTGATTGATAAATTTGTGTTAAGAGAACATTTGTTTTCCAAATTACAAGCTTATTTTTGTTAGTTAATTGGTCATTTATAACTAATAGGGGTGTCACAATTCTCACACGTTTCAATTTGACTTTCGGTTTTAAGGTCGCGATTAGATTTTCAATTAAAACTTTTAGACTATCGAGTCTTGATTTGTAAAGATAAACAGATCATTGGTTTTATTCCCCGCCAACTGTCATTTACATTTTCTAATTCTTGTAGGGTTAGAGTAACAACAGCTACTACAAGGATCATTCAACAAATCAACAGATCAACTAAATATGTCAGATTGGTATATTTACATTAAAAAATGTGACCATTTCTGAAACAAACTATAAGAACACACTTCCCACAAACCCTGTCTCTTCCCGTTAAGCGGTTCCTGGACAAACTGCATGTGGGATTGTTCGTTTTGATAAGAGTAGAGCCTTGCTAAGTGAATGACAAGTTGTATCAATGCAAAATAGAAAAGGATATTGATGGACTTGTCGCGGTATCGTTGTTTATATAACTCATGGGAACGCCAGTAACTTGAGGGAAGCAAGAGGATTTTCTAGTTCAGTTTCTTCATCATCAGACTCTGGCAGGGGCCATGGTCAAGGACAATAATGCAGGCTACGGGTAAGCTCATTAATTAGCAGCTATGCTGTGTTCTTTGAAATGTTTTTTTTTTTTTTACAAGTAGGCGGGGTGGAGGGGGAACAAATACTGGGAGGATCACTAACCTGCTCGTGATTTTGAAGGTTGAAATCGAACGCTCATTTTGATTGATTCTCAACTCTGATTCAAAATCGTGACACCCCTAATAACTATAATTTATAAACACTTCTTTTTTGGCAACAAGTACAATGCAAATTGGTTAATTATTGTCACACAATCAGTCTGGCAACAGGAGAATGAACTGGACCTCAAGCTGGTAACCTCTTTCAGTCAAGTCTGAACCGCTTTGACAGAAAATTTAACTACCGTCTATGGTTACTGAAAATGTTATCATTTATCCTCAGATACTGCATTTGATCACAATGGCAAAATGTTTTTATTGTCAAATCAATAATAACTCTGGCAGCATGCATCCCAACAAGTGTATGAACTATCGCAAAAGTAGGCTTCAGAGACAAACTAAACTTACTTTTCACTTGTTGAGGAGTCGGCTTTCTTTGGTACTTTAATCAGACCAATGTCTTTAAAAGCAATCGCTACCCAGGACTGTTTTGCTGGTGGAGACTTCAGTGCTTTCCCACTGTGGGATCTTTTCAAACCTTGATTGTCGGTACCAACTCCAATACTTCTGGTTTGAAAGGGTGAACCCGTTTGGCAACCTGTGTAAAAGTACAACCAGAATGCTCAAGTATGTAGTGTTTCTCATACATATATTTATTTGTGGCAGCCTACCATTATATTAAAACAAGCAGACCACAAATAGATTTCCCAACGGATACAATAACACTTAAATTAAGCCTCGTCTGGACACAGTCCTTTCCACTGCTGAACCGTGTGTCTTGTATCTTTCTTTAAATTCTTTTTTTCCATGCTGAAAGATGAGCACATCTGTGGTAAGCACTAGATTCAAAAGAAGTCATTCTGCATAAATGTATGTGGAAACTAAATGTTTCAGATTGGTCAATTAATGTTAAATCAACAAATCAATTAGTCGACAAAGCTCTATTACTATTAAGTAGACCAAGAATGCATTTAGTCAAGGACAGCCCTAAGCAGCAAATAATTAAGATAATATATTCCTTTATTGATCCCCTTGGGTAAATTCAGGCGTCATAGCAGCCCAGAGGAGGAAGGAGGGATTAAGGTTAGGTCTGCACCTAAGGAGGTCTAATCATCATTAGTCATATGTTTAAACTTTAACAGAAAATAAAGAAATACATTGAATAACAATTTCTAGTAGGTAATCAAACAAGTCTCCTCTCTCACACCAAGTAAACCCGTTAATTACTAATTAATTGCAGAGTAATTTAATGACCCGGTTCGCGTTCAGTAGTCTACTTATTTTGACCCATGTACATGTCGATATACTTCCCAAAGGTCAGTGATTATGATGAATTGAAAATGGGGGACCCTGATGTAAACAAGACGAAAGTCTTTCTCTGGTCTGCATCCCCTTAACAATTGTATGTATTGAGCTGTACTGTACTGTACCCATTCTGCAATCTGTTAATAAACTTTTCAATCAATCAATCAATTCAGTGAATACCACGACCACAACACCCGAGGGAGCTCCACAAATCATGTCCAACCCAGATTCGGCTCAAACAAGGGACTTAACACGTTCCGCAATTATGCCACATCAATGTGGAACGCCCTACCCATACCCACAGCCGTAAAAAAAAATTAATCACTACCCACCTTCAAAACCGCTCTCAAAGAGCACCTACGGGAGGCTGCAATTCGAAAGTGGCCTCCGTAAATGTCTGAACCCACCCACCCCCTCCTAATGTACAGTTCCCTCCCCCTCGTATGTATATATTTACTGTTAGGATCCGTTTAACAATACTGTATATTTGTATATCTTGTATGTCACAAATGTAACAGTACTGTATATCTGTATGTCATGATTAGATTAGATTATTATATCTGTATGGTGTGTATGTCATAAATGTCATGAATTGAAAATGGAGGACCCTGATGTAAACAAGACGAAAGTCTCTCTGGTCTGCATCCCCTTAACAATTGTGTGTATTGAGCTGTACTGTACCCATTCTGCAATCTGTTAAAGTTTTCAATAAATCAGGTTTGCAAAGGTTTATTATCCATAGCCTAAAAGGTACAGAAATTGGATGGTCATTAATAGCCGTTGCTATTACTTAATTAATCTCTCAAGTGTCAATCAAGGGGTTTTGGACTTTAATATAAAGAATTGTATTGAGGAATGTGTGAGAGAAAGTGTTATGGAGTTAGAATAGGGTTATGATGCCGCAACAGCTTAGTATGCGTTATTATCCCATTACCACTGTGAACCAGTCCTAACCGGTGGGGACTACCGGTAATACACACTAGGGCTGAGCCCAAACGTTCGAACCTTTGTTCGTTACGTTGGCATTCAAAATCAACATTTTAATTTTTTTATAAAAAAAATAATTGTAATTAAAATAAATTTTATATATTTTTTGTATGCGTCTATTCATTCCGTTTAAACCAATGTGGTTTTTCTTCACAGTTGCAAATAAAGATTAGGCTACACTAATATTATAGTATTAAAAACTGATGAGTTATATTTGATTGATTTAATAAGAAAGTTGATTTAATAAAAAACTCATTTAATCAGATGAATCACTATTCAAATTGAGGATTTAGTTTGAGGATTATTGTTGATTATGTTGTTGAGTTGCATTGTTGATGTGATTATTGTTATTTTGAAATTCTTTTTTTATTTATTTTTATTAAAAACAAAGTTTCGAACGTCCGTTCAAAAAACCCTGATGAAGTTCGAATCCCAAAAACAGGCTTCGGGGACAACCTTAACACTTTCAGCGCCAGAGGTTGCTGTTTACCTTACCGTTGAAATGACAACGCCTTTTAATATGGGGATACGTGGCTGTGTTTGCAGGCCTAAAGCTATGTTATATATTATAGCTATGGATCTATTAATATAGTCGATTGTCATTTCGGTCGTTTCTTCCGGTCAAGATGCAAAAAACAGATAATTTTTCCATCCCTACATTCCCGTTTTATACTGTCGTGAATATGAGTGTAGTTTCAGGGCGGTCTGGTGTAATTTCCAAAAGGCTGCGTAATGGCCGGCAACATGTATTCTAGTAAAAGCGTTATCGTTTCTTCCCTGGACTAGCTACTGTTCTCAAATCAAATTTATATTATCGGTATTATGTTTCATCATGAATGCGTGAAAGGGTTGGGGGGGAGTGGTCATTTTTTGATGCTCTGATCACATCAGATCTGAGTAACGTTACAGTAACACTTTCGGATCACAATGAAGGCATGCTCTGATCAACGCAAGATTGATACCATATAGCCCTTACCTTGACTAGGATGTACTGCAAAAAGAATATTCCAATTATCTGATCGCCATTCCAAGTATTGATGTAGATCGTGTTGCCAACGTAATACAGCAATGAACATGAACCGTGACTGCTTGATTCTCATCCATGCATGTGTTATAAGCGCTTGGCCTGGCCGACTAGTTAGACCCCGCCCGCAGATCGACCGACACACCAAACCACATCGTTTCAAATGGAGTGCAATAGCGGCCACAAGGCGGCAGTATTGGACTTTTGCGATCTCAGACCCATCCCCAGTGATAACACAGGCTCCCGGGATGTTTTATGAATGGAAATAAAATAAATAACGATGAAAACCAACTCAGGTTTTCGGGGGTCATGGCGCTCAACGTTCGGCGAGTTAACCCGACCGGCGACTATAGTTGGGTCCGGTGCCCAATGTGTTAATACACACCATGACTGCGTACGGACAACAGGGTTCCTTTGGACAGCTGTGTTGCCACACTCCTTCTGGGAACCGTCAAATAAGCCTGGCAACCAATAGCCACTGTTTTCCTGGCTTGGGAACACAATGGGATTGGGACCTAAGGAATAAAGAAAACATCACCAGTCAAAGAGAAGTTACAGTTAGGGGTATGAGTAAAACCAACCTGATGACGATTTGATTAATCATCATTACCAGCCAGAGAAGTTAGTTAGGGGTGTGAGTCAACTAGACCAACTTACTAGCAATTAGGTTAGACCACCCACATCTTGTGTTTTGGCGCTAATTGTCTTAGCATTTTCCATTCACATACTGTTCTGAGAGGATCCAGCGGGGAGATGTTCAAGAAGGTGGTGATGGGGAAGGTGGATGGAAAGAGAGGAAGTGGAAGACCAAGAAGAGGCTGGGTAGACGACGTCTGTGATTGGAGCGGAGTGAGAGGCGGAGTCACGGAGTTGGAGAGAAGAAGTGGGGACAGAATGGGTTGGAGAGTGATAGGCAACCTTCGGAACGAAGAAGCCACCTAATGATGATGATACATTAAACGGTTAGCATTAGCTTCGCTATGCTGCACTTTTGAGCTAAATGGTGTGTGTTTGTGCATGTCCTTGCCCCAATGCCATGATCACACTTTCCACAAAGACGTTTTTTTTTGCCAATTTGAGTGATCCCCTCGCTCTACACAAAAAACATGTTTATTTTATGGTCAACTCCTCTTGGAGGCATGACTTTGACTATATCGATTGTTATTTGTTACTTTGGCTATATAGATTGTTATTTGTGACTTTGACTATATAGATTGTTATTTGTGACTTTGACTACCGGTATATAAATTGTTATTTGTACAGAACTTGTCACCAGTAGGGAATCGGGATGGTAACATTCACAGGTGTGCAGACTTGAGCATGTGAGGTAAAACATGCACTGGAGCCCTGAAAAGGAGCCGCGGCCACAGGAAGCAGAGATGGAGGGTGTGACAGAAATAATCGTTAGATTAGTCGACTAAACGAAAAAATAAATCGACAGATTAGTCGACTACCAAAATAATCGTTAGTTGCAGCCCTAAAGTCACTGTACACTGACTGGGCAACCATGTATTGACAAAACAAACCTTCATTCACAATACACACAAGCAGGTCTACATATAGACACAGAAGCAGGTACCTAACCCATGCCATAAGATTTTGGGTATAGAGAAAACAAATGACAGGAAGAATAATGTTTTTTTTTGCGCAAAAACACAGCTCTCTCACTCAGTCTAACACACGGTGCTTGCACTACGTAACTACGTTAGATTTTCTTGGCGCAATAAACAGAGCTAAGATAACGTTAGCTAAGCTAGCAACAATTAGTTTTGCGTCTATACTTTCGGTAGCCGCATTTCTGGCAGAAGCTCTCCGATTGGTTGAGCGAAGCCCCTCTCCGATTGGTTTAGCTTGTCACACGGCAAAAGGCGAGCGTAATGTTATCGTGCCATATCAAGATAAAAAGATTTTTTTTTATCAAAACAACTACCAGATTTACTCATAACGTTATTTCGCTTGACAACACAGCCAGCTGTCAGAAACTGTACATTGTAACGTTATATAACATAACGTTATATGTTATTTCGCGTTTTATTCATAACGTTATTTCACGTGACAATGAATGAATGAATGAAAACTTTATTTAACAGATTGCAGAATGGGTACAATACAGTACGGCTCAATACATACAATTGTTAAGGGGATGCAGACCTGAGAAAGACGTTTGTCTTGTTTCCATCAGGGTCCCCCATTTTCAATTCATATAGACATTTATGACATACACAACATGCATGACATTTATGGCATAGGGGCATATAGGTATTTAGTACTGATACATTTGTGACATAGGCGGTATTCAAATATACAGTACTGTTACCCCTAGATCCTGACAGAGTATATACATATGATGGGGAGGGGACTGTACATTAGGAGGGGGTGGGTGGGTGGGAGGGAAATATACATACGGCGGGGAGGGAATATATACATGCGGTGGGGAGGAGACTGTCTATTAGGAGGTGGTGGGGGTTTTGGGCATTTACGGTGGCCAGTTTCGAATTGCAGCCTCCCGTAGGTGCTCTTTAAGGGCGGTTTTGAATGTGGGCAGGGATTCACATTCCTTTACAGCTTTGGGTAGGGCGTTCCACATTGTTGTGGCATAATTGCGAAACGTGTTTAGTCCCTTGTTTGAGCCGAATCTGGGTTTAACATGATTTGTTGAGCTTCCTCTGGTGTAGTGGTTGTGGTATTCACTGACCTTTGGGAAGTATTTTGACATGTACATGGGCACCCCGGTCGTATAGTGTATCTTGTAGACCAGGCCCATTGCAAGTTGCTGTACTCTGTCGTCTACTCTAAGCCATCCTAGGTTGGCAAAGTGGGCAGGGGTGAGGTGGGTTCTGGGGTTCAGGTCAAGTAGTAGTCTGACCAGTTTGTTTTGTGATGTTTGTAATTTTGTTTTAAGCGCCTTTGAGGTGCTTTGGTACCATGAGGTGCACGCATAGTCATAGTACCCTTGAATGAGTGCTCCTGCCAGAGTCTTCAGGGTATTCTTGTTTACCAGAGAGGAGATCCGGTACAAGAATCTAGTTCGTTGGTTGACTTTTTTTATTACATTGGATGCCATTTTGTCACAGGAAAGATTTGCCTCTAGGATGGAACCCAGGTAGGTAATTTCGTCTTTCCTTGTGACAATATTGTCACCCACTGTAACTGAGAAGCCGTCGGTCTTGCTGAGTTTGTTATTTGAACCGAAGAGAATGGACTCTGTTTTGCCCATGTGTAATGATAGTTTGTTATCAGCGAGCCATATGCAGATTTTGCCTAGTTCCGTGCTGAGGGTTTTTTCAACCTGCAATTTGTTCTTGTCAGAGACCAGCAGGGCTGAGTCGTCCGCAAACAGGAACAAGTTGCAGTCACAGGCTGACGACATGTCATTTGCATAAATTAGGAAGAGTAGCGGTCCTAGTATGCTTCCTTGTGGAACACCACAGCTCACTGTGAGGGGGGGGGGATAGAGTACCGTTTACCTCTACCATCTGTTCTCTCCCCTCCAGGTAGGATTGCATCCAGCTCACTGATAGGCTATCAAAACCAATTGCTTTTAGCTTGTCCATTAGAATGGAGTGATTGACAGTGTCGAAGGCCTTTTGTAGGTCCAGCATGACCATGCCGCAGTATTTGCCAGCGTCCACCTCTTGTTTGATGTGGTCGTTCAAATAGAGGAGGCATGTGTCAGTGGAGTGGGACGTTCTGAAGCCAGATTGGAATTCGTAGATTAGGTTTTTTTCCGCCAGGTACTTTTCGACCTGTTCGTAGACTATTTTCTCCATGACTTTCGAGATGGAGGTAAGAATAGAAACAGGGCGGTAGTTGCCTGGGTCTAATTTGCTGCCCTTTTTGTGTAGAGGGGTCACTCTCGCAATTTTGAAGTCCTTGGGGACGTGCCCCTGTCTTATAGAGAGGTTTATTATGTGTGTGATGACTGGGGTGATGGCGGCTGCTGCGTCTCTGAGGAATTTGGAGGGGATGTTGTCATGGCCAGTGGCCTTGTTAGGTTGGAGGGCGCTCAATTTTTTGAGTACCTCATCGGTTGTTACCATTTCAAGTTTGAAGTCGTCTTTGTGGACCCCTAGGTTTTTGTAGTATGCTACTATGTGTTCTACCCCATAATGCCCTGAGTGGGAGGGTAGTTTGTTTACCAGTGTTGTGGCTATGTTTGTGAAGAAGATGTTTAAGTAATTGGCTACATCCAGCTTGTCTGTGATGAGCGTGTTGTCCGTCTTTATGTTTATGTTTGAGAATCTGGTTTTAAGTTTTTTACTGCAGCCTAGTTGATTATTGAGTAATTTCCAAAGTTCGCAGGGTTTGTTTTTGTTTTCCTCAGTTTTGTCGTTGATGAAATTTCTTTTTGCGGTTCTGATCATGGTGTTTACGTCATTTCTTAGTCTGTTTCTTTGGATTTTTAGTTCAACCACGTGGGCTTGGAGTTCACTGTTTGAGCTTTTGGAAAGCTTTGTCTGACTTTTATGAAGTTCAGAGCATTTTTTGTCTCTGGTTTTCATAGCGGCCAGTATTTCAGTGTGCATCCATGCCTCAGCGCGATTTTTAACCCTGGTGGTTCTTATCGGTGCCATGTTGTTGAGTATTGCTGTGAATTTGGTTTTGAATCCAAGCCATGTTTCTTCAACCTGTGTACCACTGAGCTCATCTGACCAGTCCAAGCTCCCCAGTTCTAGGTTAAAGGCCTCTCTAGAGGCTGTCAGAAACTGTACATTGAGGGGGTTTGAATCACTGTTTACACTCCCCACTTACTGTAACTGTACCATGTTCTACATATATAACCTCATCTCATGCACCTTGTTGTGTATCCTGTTTCTTTTTCCTCATTATTATATTCAGAGTTAATTATATTGTTTACACTGTCTTTCTTCTATTATAACCCTGCCCATTTGATGTTCCCAAACATTTTGGGAACATCATATTCAGAAAGTATCACAGAGACTTCTATTGACCAAGGAATTAGTTATTATTAGTAAGACACAACATTTCAATCAAACATATAATAACATGCGTTTCATCATACCAACTGATCCTGGTACAATATAACATTTATATTAATTAACCCAGTTAATGCCTAGGGGACATGTACTGCTATTCCTAGCACTATTTGGGCAACTTTACACAATTCCTGTGAGTCTATGTAAGACATCTGTAAGGTTTATTCCAAAAATAATCATTGTTTTATATATATATATATTTTTTTGTCTTTTTCCCCCTCCATTTTCCTCCGATTTTCTCCCATCCCAATGTTAGTCGTATGCCAATTCCCAGTCCCTTCCTGGTCGCTGCGCTTTACCCCCCACAGTCAGATCATTTGGGAGAGTGGAGGCTACCACGTGCTTCCTCCGACACACGTCCAGCCAATCACCGCTTCTTTTCACCTGGCAGCGCGGATTCTCATTGAGAGGGCGTAGCGTGTGGGAGGACCACACTATCCCCCTCACGTCCAATCCGCGCTTAGCAGGCGCCCCGACCGAACTGTAGGAGTCGCTGTTTACAACGACCCGGACCCACCCCGCCAGCTTCACCCACCCTCTGATACAGCCAATTGTATCAGTGCAGACGGCCAGCCAAGCTGGTGACAACCCCGGAGCTGTGAGCTGGATTCGAACAGGCGAACCAAGCTCACAGCTCCGGGGCTGGTGACGAACGCAATCTCCGCTCGACCACCTAACCGCCGCATTGTTTTATATTTCTAATCAAGTACTCAAAACGAGCATTTTTCTGCCTCTTGATTTCAGGCTGTTATTGGCTTGGCTCCACCCACACTAGCAGAATGCTTTGAGTGACAGCCACCCACCAAATAGCTCCGCCCATCTCCTCCGCCCAAACAATGGTTCCCCCCCACACACAGTGAACGTAGCAACAGTTGTTAGTTAGCTGACTAATTACGACATATCTACTTACTACTTTTGTTGGGTCCCGAATAGTAGGTACAACTCCTTTGTTTAGCAGCAACAAGGATACCACCCCAGCATCAAAAAGACCTTGATTGACAACGTCGTCGGTGCAAAAATGTGCAGTACAGACCCGAGTAAGAGACGTTGGGACAGAACTAGGAGGGTCCCCAAAAACGAATGTGGTCCATTGCTTGCGAAGTACATGATCCACGGGAAAAGCGTGCAAAGACGTATTAGTAGCTTTACAGCCAGGAACAGAACATGTCCTGCGGGGTTTGCTCATGGTGGAAGATAGGCAAGTTACTGCACTCCTGTTCTCCGGTATGTAGGAAGGTAGAGGTACTTCTCTAGTCTAGGTAGAATGGACTTCCTTTCCTTTGCACTAAATAAAATGGTTGATTGTGGGCGGTGGCTCCAGCCACGAGGGGGCTGAGATACAGATCAGCAGCGCCTGTCCACGTCACCGAGCGAGTCAATTCAGAATGGCTTGGTTCAGTGGGGGAGGTTCTTGTCTGAGCTGAAATGAAGAAACGGGACTGGGTAGAGATTGCACATCTAGTCAGTGTTGGTACAACCCCACCAGCACCACAATGCTAGAAAACAATGCAAACCACTGGGAAAGGCCATTTATAAGATAAGGGACCTATCTAACCTACCTAACCAATGCTTCTTCTTCTTCTTCTTCTTCTTCTTCTTCTTCTTCTGGTTTTAACGGCAGCTTGCATCCTTAACGTTGCATTACTGCCATCTTCTGGTATCATTTACCGAGTCCTACAATGTCCGTTTTGTGTTCACCACCATCATGGAGTGCAGCTAGTGCTGCGAGTAGCGTCCAGCTGCTTGATTACATATGCACGCCGCATTTCTCGGAGACGCTCTCCGATTGGCCGACGCCTGTTTCTACAGGTTAAGTTTAGGCACTCTTCGAACACACAGTAACGTTAGATTGTATTGATGATAACATACCTCACCCCCCCCCCCCCCAAACAATGATTCCCCCCACACACACACACACAGTGAACGTAGCAACAGTTAGTTAGTTAGTTAGCTGACTAATTACGACATATCTACTTACTACTTCTGTCGGGTCCCGAATAGTAGGCACAACACCTTTCTTTAGAAGAATCCAGGATGTCACCCCAGCATCAAAAAGACCTTGATTGACAACGTCTTCGGCGGAAAAATGTGCAGTACAGACCCGAGTATGAGACGTTGCGACAGAACTAGGAGGGTCCCCAAAAACGAACTTTGTCCATTGCTGGCGAAGTTCGGCATCCACGGGAAAAGTGTGCAAAGACGTATTAGTAGTACTAGATTTACAGCCAGGAACAGAACATGTCCTGTAAGGCCTGTGGGGTTTGCTCATCGTGGAAGATAGGCAAGTGACTGCACTCCTGTTCTCCGGTATGTAGGAAAGTAGAGGTACTTCTCTAGTCTAGGTAGAATGGGGGCGGGCATTACCACAGAGCCAATCGCATCACTGTGCGCTACCCAGAGCCCGAATGATGTGACTCAGGCCTTCAAATCAGGATGGCCTAATTACTATAATACAATGCTAGAGACTGAAAAATGACATTTATAATGCATGTCACCTTTAAGGTTAGAGAGCGTGACGGCAAGTTCTTTCGACGGTTAAGCTTAGGCACTCTTTCGAAGTTGGTTAAGGTTAGAGTTTGTCTTAGAGCATGGCGATAGAACGCCAGGTAGTTTGCAGGCTGTTGGGCAAAGACAGGAAATGGGTAAAGACGCAGCTCGTCACGGATTGGGCAAACGCGTCAGTGGCCAATCAGAGAGCGTCAGTCAGTGCCAATCAGAGAGAGTCTCCGAGAAATGCGGCGTGCATTTGTAATCACGCCGTCCAGCTGCAGCTCCGGAGAATCCTCTCACGGGGCGCTGTGGCAGCCAGAGACCGCACGCTGATTGGCGGAGAGGGAACCGTGCGCTGATTGGCGGAGAGGGGACGTCACTCCACATTGGGCCTAGCACCTCCCCCTTGACCAAGCTCGGTTGAGACGTGCGGTTGGAATACAGTAAAATACTTTCGTCTTGTTTACCAATGTACAGTTTCTTCCCCTTCGGATGTATATATTTTTTATGATCTCTTTTTTACTACACAGTTCTGTATCTGTATGTCTTGTATGTCCTGATTAATTGAAACTGGCTGGGGGACCCCGATGTAAACAAGATGAAAGTCTTTTTCTGGTCTGCATCCTCTTAGCAGTTGTTTTGTATTGAGCCGTACTGTATTGTACCCATTCTCCTGCAATCTGTTAATACGTTTTGAATCAATTGGCTTTAGATTTTTTTTTGAATGTTATTGCCATAAAACAGAACGCAGTTAGTTTCTCTACTTTTCTGTGAACGTCTAGCAAAAAAAACGTACTTGGTCCCAAGAAAAGGGTCTCGTTTATTTATTGGGTTAGGACATTTACTGTACATTGGAAGGGGTTGGGTTAGGACATTTACCTGGGCCAGTTTCGGATTGCAGTCTCCCGTAGGTGCTCTTTGAGAGTTGTTTTGAAAGTGGGTAGTGATTCACATTCCGTTACAGCTGTGGGTACTGTTCCACATTGATGTGGCATAATTGCAAAACGTGTTTAGTCCCTTGTTTGAGCCGAATCTGGGTTTAACATGATTTGTGGAGCTCCCTCTGGTGTTGTGGTTGTGGTATTCACTGACCTTTTGGTATCTTGTAGACCAGGCCCATTGCAAGTTGCTGTACTCATGTCGTCTACCTGGCCTTGCTATAGCTAGATTGGGAAATCGAATGGCCCAAACAAGACCAATTAATTAATAATAAATAATAATGACAAGTAATACATAATAAATATAATGGTCTGCTTTTGGCCCCAAATTGACAACGAAGTTTATGTCGAAGTGCCCAGATATGCCTGTCCTCCTCACCAAAAATCTAATTTGAGGATATTTTGGAAGCTTACGCAGAAAGTCTGTATCATTACAAATCAATACAGAGCAAGTGTTGACCTGACATGATATTGCCATGAATAAACTATACAATAACTGGATGATGTCAATTCCCACGTGTAGACAATCGAAAGTAAACAAAACAGATACTTCGGTTTGGACTTTGAGCCTTCAAAATAAAAGCATGAAAATACAGAAGGAGAAGAGGAAGAAATACAATAACAGTGCCATACAGAGAGCCACCACTGGCTTACTGAATAATGACAAGTGAAACTGATATGTTGGTCAAAGGGGCGTGAAACACTAGGAGGAATAAAGACATGTAGATGTATAGGCTGCGGTAACTCAGTTAATTCTTAATTTTCATTCATTCAGTTTACATTTTTAAAGAAAAATCCATGATCTCCATCCATCCAACAAAAATATGTTATGATGGGAGTCGGTGTGCAGATAATTCTACACTCCTAACAGCCTCCTCTACAACGGCCCTGTCCAGTGATAGCAGGTGTACAAGAAGACCATTTCTATTTGAGTTTTCACAAAGAAACGGATGCTATGACATAAGGCCCAGACCAGTTGCTTTCTGGTCACCCTCCTTTTCGACGTCCTTCCTTTAGTTTGTTTTATCGCCAACTTTAAAAGTGGAATGATTTCACTTTCCCTTCTTTTATTGTCTCGTATGCCTCATTTTGTCTCTCCTGGGAAATCTTTTATGTTCTGGTAAATATCTGAGAAAAATATGAAAGGCTTATAATTTAATTGTCCTAACAATAAAAAAAAACATTCATATATTTTCAGGAGCATATTATGTTGCCATCACCTTTGCATGTAGATCTGTGACTCCTGCTGTCTAGGCCTCTTCTCGGACGTGGACAGGTGTGACAGTGGTTGATTTTCTGGTGCTCATGGCCAGTTTACTTTGCCTAAACACTTTTTTTTCACAGACTCACAGTAATAAAACACAGAACCGAGTGTAGTAAGTTGCATCACAATATTAGAAAAAAGCTGTTGCAAAAAAAGCATTTTGGGTTACAATAATTGCAAAATAATTCTGTGAAATCCTGGTTTGGCATGATGCTGGCAATTTCTGAACCACCAGACTTAAGTAAAAACTGTGATTGAGGCGGTACTGGCATTAACTGTGACTTTATTTGTAAATCAGAAGACAACATGAACATGACTGAATACAAAACATCTCAGAAAACAAAAGGATAATACGATATTTTTTTTTTTATAAAGTTACAGGATTCTTAATTCGTCAGTGGTCCATTAACACTCATTCTGGCTGACTTCAAAATGATGAAAAAAAAAAATTTAGTGCCAATCATGTTTTGTATTCATTGATGCATTCATAACTGTCGATGGGTGCAGCCCACAACCTTCTCATTTCACATTCTGATTAGTTAATAAATTACCACATCAAAACTTGATTTACTGTAAAACTTGCAATAAAAGGTGCTATAGATAACATTCAGCCACTAGATGTTGCACTGAATACTAGAGCACCAGCATGTCAGACCAAAACAATGGTGCGCTTACATAGGGGTACATAAATGGGGGTATACCATAATGATTATAATTATCATATGATGTGCCATCAAACTAAGTTCAGATCAAACTAATTTATACAAACTAGTTTATACTAGTTGTCAGAAACATATTTTAGGTTCAACATTAGGTTGAAAAATATGACGAGCGAGCATGCCACCATTTTCTTTTTGAAAATGGGAGCAGAGAAACGGGGACCTCTAGACTAGCAGCGCAGTTATCCAATAAGTTGCATTCCATACTTCAGTAATCAATACTTTTATTCTGCACCTTTCTAAAAACTGTGGATGGATTATATATAGATTAAAAAAAGTATATATATATATAAAAAACTATGTTATCTATAGCACCTTTAATAGCCCAGGCTTTTATTCGCTTCAATCACTGAACTCAACCAGCCTATATTCGTGACAGGCATCCATATGGGACAGGTCTTTTAATTCCTTTTGCACAAAAATCTTGCTCAGAAAAAATACTATCGAATAGTTTATCTAAACCAGTATGAATATTACTTGTATAAAAATTTGAATTTAACATATCAATTACGAATTATTAATTTGATCTCACTCAAGAGACCACGCTACTGAATGTAGAGAAATTAGGCTTGGTTTTCAGTTGCCTCTAGATGTAGTGGAGTAAACAGAACAATTCACTGCATGTTTTGAAACACAGTGGTGACAAGTTATTTTTTATAAAATGATGCCACGTAATTTACTTTGCACCTAATCTCAATTTAACCATTATTTAACCTCGAAAGGACACTTCCCTCATTTACTGTGACGTTGAGTATAGTTAGAGATAAGATAGCACAAAGATAAAAACATGTGATCACAACACAAAAGAAAAGATGAAAACAAGAAAATCAGCTAAACACAATTACAAAAGGACAATGGTTAATGATCAAAGCTTTGAATTGAAAAAAAAAAAGTTGTAAGAAAATATCTTTAAAGTGCATTGAAGGGGCGTTCCAAGAGTATGGAGAAGTAAAGGAGCACTCGCCTGATATCCTAGAGCTCTCAACAGTTTTACACGCATTGATTTAGTTTGACAAGTTACTGAGAGTTAATGAGTTTGAGTATGTCAGTGATGTCATCAGAGGACACTGAATCAAACCCGTTCGCACGCTCGCAGGTACAGGCTGATGGGTGCACCCATTTGTCAATTTCTTGGCTTGAAGAGAACCCGTTTGCACCGAGATTGGTGGGGTGGCAGAGCTGGGGGTGAGTCTATAGTCAAATTTGGGCATAAAATCATGCTTGTGCCTCCGCCCGCTCTGACCAGGACTTAAGTGCAGACGCTGGTGCTCGGAGCCATTTTCGTGATGGTAGTCTGGGTGAGGGTGCACATGGGAACCCCTGTCCAAATTCCAACAAGTTTATTATTTATCAATGTTAAGACTGTGCATTTCATCCCAATTTGAAGTAAAAGCTTCTATACAGTTAATCACAACAAGCTATTTAAGCTTTACACTTATGGTTATTGATTTATTATACTTTGCTGGCTGGAAAATATTTTATGGTATATAGGCTATATAACATTTTGTAAACATTCTCTTTTGCATGTGGAGGAGTGACGGGAGACATTACATTTCGTGGGCCAGCCACACAAAAAAAAGATAGGCCAACCTGTAGAATTATCTGCACACCGACTCCTATCATAACATATTTTTGTTGGGTCAGATCATGGATTTTTCTTAAAAATGTTAAACTGAATGAATGAAAATTAAGAATTTCATTAGGCTATGGAACACATCAAGTCTGTAGGAGGAATCACCATGTGTTTGTTTGGTGCGTAAAAAAAAACAGTAGAAAGTATTCTGTTGAAAAGAGATGGTTCGCACTAAAAATAAATAACTTACTTTTCTCATTATACCAATTTTTTTAATGTATTTTCTATAAATAGAGACCTCGTACACAAATGTTTCAACTAGTGCCTTTGTCAGTGTGCAGGCTTCCAGAGGTTTGGTCAAATCCCAAGTGTAAAACACGAAAATAAACGATCCATTCATTGATAATCGAATGACATGGGTATAGCCTAATATACGTATAATTATCTACATGTAGATATTGCCAATGTATCTCTTGGCGTGGCAAGTTGTTATTGCTTTTATTCCATTTTAATAACCGGGTCAAGGTCGCGGAGCGGCACTGCATATATTCCCTAGTCTGTGAAATCGAGAACGTGCAATACCGGCCAGATCCTCTTAGGGGCGCCATCGCTCCACTGCAGTATGCCCTGTGGGCGAATGGATGACTTTTTTTTCCCCTTTCAATGGAGATTTTCAGTACCCGGATTCTGAATCAGCATCTTGTACCGTGGATTACGTTTCGAATCGCAGATTTCACCATGGAATAAGGGGATTTAGCATCAGCCAATGGACATATCGATCTACCAGATGTCGATCGATAACGGTGCTTGGGGGTATCTCACCGGCTCATGGTAAGATCTTTTTCACATAAATTACAGCCGGATCAGAGCTTGCTATGATACGCAACCAGCCGAGCAGCGTATGTGGCTAGTTACACGACCACTGTTATTGGTAATCAATAATAATAAACGACATCCCTCGCCCCCCCCCCCCCCTTGATGCATACATGCTTTGGGACAGTCCCGATGATATGCAGTTTGAGTTATTTCTTTAGCATATGTAAAACGGAAATGCCGTTGAATATAACGTTAGCAGCTATTAGCCCTATAACTAGCCTTCCAGAAAATATACGAGACAAAATCCGCTATAATGCTTATTCACGGCGCTATAAAATGACAACCTATTGATGCATTTTTTTTTCTTTAAGCCATTTCGAAGGGACGGTTTATCAACTAAATTGACAATGAGAATGGACAGATAGCAATACTATAAAGTATAGATTTAGCTGTACAAAAAGACACCGGTCTGTTTACAAAAGCTGGTCCTCAACCACTATATTAGACGCATCCCAGCGGTCGCCAATGTGTTAAAAGGGAATGAGAGGAGTTGATCTATTGGCCATAAGACTATAAACAGACCCATCTCAAACTCCACCCTCCTTTCTTGATCCTCCAATCACAAACGTTGCTGTCCGAGGAAAGCCACAATTGTATTTGGAGGATCAAGAACAATTGAATTGAACGATTGAAACTCCTCCTCCTAATTACAGCTCAATTCAATTATATAAATTCTTTGTGAAATGTTGTGATAACCAAAAGGTATTTTCCCTACATTTCCATAATTTGGTTGAGATGTAATTAACACAACACATTCTGTGTCTTCTGATGATCACTGGTGGCCATATCCAAACTCATTAACTCTCAAACTAAATGAATGTGTGCAAAATGGTAGTTTTGTGATGCGTGATATTATATGCAAAATAAACAGCATTGCTTTTCAGTGAAGGGCCCCTCTGAACATAAA
Source organism: Notolepis coatsorum (assembly GCF_963971535.1). Lineage (NCBI taxonomy): Eukaryota > Metazoa > Chordata > Actinopteri > Aulopiformes > Paralepididae > Notolepis > Notolepis coatsorum. The sequence continues at coordinate 21,742,164 of NC_140181.1, forward strand.
CACTAAACTTATGTACAAGTACCTGAAAACTGTATTTAAGTACAAGTAAATTAACTTACATGTACTCTTCACTGCTGTTCAACTGTGAGGTTCATGGGCAGAAAACAGACCACGAGTATAGTACCTACTTCAATGGAGGTAGAAGATACATTATTCACTTTAAATAAAAGGCATCAAGTATGTTTATGTTGTTTAAAAATGAAAAAAGAAAGTAAAATACGACATTTTCTTAAGAGTCTTAAGGTGATGCAATTTCTTCCAGACACAAGGATTCAGCATCCTCTAATGGCATCTATGAAGGACAAATGAAAACTCATACCTCTGACATGAATGTCTGACAGTTACATATCTCCCTGTAACAGTCTGACATTAATAAGGTTTGCTAAACTTGTGATAACAGATCTGTATCGGGGTCATCATGGTGCTCCTTCTTTTGGTGATGGCGCTGAACATGGTTCTTCAGGCTGATATTGTGGTTGAACTGAAGGGGGCAGAGTTGACACTTGTAGGGCCGTTCACCAGTGTGGATGCGTGTGTGACACTTTAGCTGGGAGGCTTGAGCAAAAGCACGGCTGCACACCTGCAGGAACAGAATAAAGGATGATGTGAAGACTAAATATTATTAAAAGTTGGTGACCATTATTTATTAAATCATATTCATCTGCCTTACCAAGGCATCTAAAGCCTCATATCATATTCTATCATTATAAACAAAACACTTATTGAACAAAACTAAGAGTCTAAAAGCCCCACTAGCACCCCATAGAGACTGTGCCGTTTCTTACATCCAACCGAACCAAATTGGTTGAACGGACCGATCAAGTGGCTGGCAATGCCATCTTTAGAGCCCTGCCTTCTCGCTAGCATTCTTGCATCGCTCTTCATAAAGGGGTCATGAATGTTCACATCAAACGGTTTTAATTGTAATTGCAATGAATTGCTTGTAATTACTTATACAGTTTTACAATAAATTGCCTTGTTAATTCGGTCACTGACCACAAAGCACTAGGGGTGTAACGGTACGTGTATTCGTCCCGCGAATTTACGGTACGTGGCTCACGGCGCGGTACGTGCAGCCATACGAAGAATACGTCATACATACTACTAGGTGAAACTATGGTTGCACATTTTACAAATCTATGCTCAATATCTTTACTTTACTTTACACTGGCTTACTAACAGTCTTAACACAGAAGGTCATTCATTTAACGTTGCATATCAAGCTTGGATTGCCACATTTAGATGATGAATAAAACGTTGAAGCTTGTAACGGCACGAACAAGCCGACAGAACAAATGAACGCGCACTCTGCACTCGGCTGTTTCTCCCCTCCTCTCCTCCCCTTACCTACAGCTGTCACTGAAACAAAACCAACCATACAGTATGCTTGTAACACAGCATATACAATAGGCTGAAAATGTTCATCGTTTTCTTGTTCGCCTAATAATGTTAACCAATGGAAAGACACACACGCCGTCGCACACACACACCAACTTTCTTCTGCGCTACTTTCCAGCTGATCCGAGAGAAAAAAAACACACAAACATACTTTTGCTGATCTGGACTGGTCCTTTGAGCTCCTCTCCAGTAGAGCTGCTATGGTGTTTAAATCCAAACATTGATAAATCCTCTCATTGTTGTGTAACATGGCATCTCTTCTCTAGTCTTTCTCTGCTTCACGTGAAGTAAAATCTACTCTAGAAGTGAAAGTGAAACTATACAACGGTGGGGGGTGGGGGCAGTAGGTAATTAATTTACTCAAGTGGATTCCTGAACACAGAATGACACCGTTATCACTGACTGACTACCGCAGCAAGCCTAGGTGGAACCAAGTATAACTTAATAAAATATTATTTATATATAATAATAATTATAATAAATATATAATCATAAATATTGTTTTCCTGTGTACCGAAATCGTACCGAACCATCACGCCAAAACCGAGGTACGTACGGAACCGTGGCTTCCGTGTACCGTTACACCCCTACAAAGCACTATTAAGTCATTACTATTAACACTAATTCAAGATGTAAATTTTTTTACACACACATACAAAAGGAAATAATAAAAAGTAAAAACACATTATAGAAATAGGGATGCACCGAATCTTGGCCGAAACTGAATACCGAAAATAGGAAACAGTTGGCCAAAAACCGAATGCCGAAAGGCCGAATATGATTAATATAAATATATATATATTATTTGATCGATTATTAACCATTAACTAATTCGGGGCCAACCACGTAATATTACGTGTTTGCCCAACAACCGTTGGGTGCCAACCACGTAACATTACGTTTTTGGTTCGTTTTCCCGATCGCATGGAATACTTTTTGGGACGCCCGATTCATTATGCTGTGGAGGGTTATGGCATGGGCCAAATGGACATATGATCTACCAGATGGCCATCAAATAATTGGAAAATTCTTTTTGGAATCCAACCGGCCAAAGGTAAGAGCAATTTGACGCCAAACACGAACGTAACCCTGTTCTTTGACATTCAGTTATATTTTTTCTGTGCTAAAACCCTTTCGGCCGAAAGGGCATTTTTTAACCATTTTCGGCCGATATGTTTTAGTGGCCGAATATACGGTGCATCCCTAATTATAAACAATCAACTAAATACAATTCTGTAATTTTATTTCATGTTATGAAATCCATTTCTTAAATAAACAAATACAATACATATTTAAACAAGAAAATACTGCTCACCTTGCACCTGAAGGGCTTATTATTATCACTGCTATGGGACAGCATGTGTCTTTTCAAGTGATTGCCGTTTGAAAACTGCTTGTGGCAGGTTTGACAGATAAACTTCTTGTGCTCTTTGAAGTGAAGTCGTCGTTCCTTTATGCTGCTAAACCTTTGGGGACATTCTAAACACAAGTAGGGGTCTTTCTCAGTCTTGGAATGGCTTTGTTCCTCATGGTTTAGTCTGTCCTCCCATGTTACTAACTGCTTCAAGCAATACTTGCAGGTGTAAGTTCTACCATGTCCTTTACAGTCCATTTTGTGGACTTTGAGACTGATCTCGGACACACAGCGAACCCCGCATTCAGAACATATCATCATGAATGGACCTTTATCCACTACACGGCACTTGTGTGCCCAGGAGTTGTAAGTGACACCGCAGTCTGGGCACAGCAGTGGGGTGCGGCGACAATGTCCCTTGTGTCTTGGTTTGCGACTTTGTTTTATTTTACTCTTCTTCTCAGCGTCAGAGTCAGAGTGTTCTTCCTCGTCGTCGTCGTCGTCCTCCTCCTCCTCCTCCCAGTCTTCATCATGCTCATCATCCTCCTCCCAGTCTTCATCATGTTCATCATCCTCCTCCCCTTCCTCCTCCTCCTCCTCTTCCTCTTCCCCTTCCTCCTCCTCCCCCACTTCCTCCTGCTTCAGCTCTTCGTCCTCGACATCCTCAGTTTGCCAATCGTCCCACTCGGGCCAACTGACAGCCAGCAACTGTTTGTTTTCCGCATTCTCAATTTCTCCATTTTCTTTCTCCCCCTGTTCCTGCTGTCCATCCTCTACATTGCTGTCACTCACTCCTTCCATCTCCTCCTCCTCCTCCAAGCCACCAAACACATTCTCATCCGCACTCTTCTCCCCGTCAGAATCTATAGCTACTTCCAGTTCTACAAACGGCTTTTCTGTCTTCGTGTCATCCGCTTTGCCTCGTCGTTTGTTTATGCCCGTCCCCTCTGGCGTCTCCATGTGTCCTTTTCCTTGGTCAGGAGGATTAACCAGCTCATCAGATACCTAGGGCACAGGACAAATCACTTTCACTTCAATTATTTTCTTAATTATTGATCTGTTGACATTTGAAATTTAATGGTAGTTAAATCTCTTATTATATTAGTTAGAAACCAGCAAGCCAATAATCTAAATCGTATCTTAATTATGTGATGCTAATAGCTAGGGATGGGAATTGATAAGATTATCGATACGATTCCATTATCGATTCTGCATCGATTCTGCTTATCGATCAGATTCTTTGTCGATTCCCTTATCGATTCCTGATACATTTATAATTTAAATAACTAGGAAATGCAACAGAACTAAGCCCTGATGTCAGAAAAATACAGAAACTGTAAAAAGAAAATTAACTATACACTTAAATAAAATAATGTATTTGAGATTATCTTAAACTAATTTTATCTATTGAACTGTAGTTGCATTCAACAGGTCGTTATTGCAAGAATTCGTTCCGTCTCTGTCTGAATGCGTCAGCGGCTAACGTTAGTTTACCACGTAAATGAATGACTAGGATGCAAATAATTGGAATTTTCATTGCACATAGAAACAGCGGGAGCATTTCGGGAGCATATGCGAATATTTATACAGTGAAAGCATTCGTTTTTCATTTAGGTTTTCCTAGTCAAGGAATCAAATAGTCTGCTATGGCTGCATGCGTGGCGCTAACGTTATTGTTCTAAAATGCGCAACTGTCGGAAAAACATGGCATCGATAAGAGGAATCTATAGTCACGGAGGCATGCGATTCCAGGAATAGGACAATTGGGGGTTTCCCATCCCTACTAATAGCATGCATGCCTTGGAGATGCCCCATTGATAAGGACCATACAGTATAAAAGCAGACACTACTGTCTTAGAGGGAAAGCGGGAAATGTAATTTAAAACAGCTGTGTGTTCGCACTACTCTTAAAAGCATGTGTATTTCTGTTTGTGGGGTGACTTTGTGGAATAGATTAGATGACAAAATGAAAAACAACATAGTTAAAAATTAAATACAGTTGAGTGAGTGGTTCTTGAAAGGTACAGTAAAGAGGTTATGAGTCATTAATGGAGATGTTGAAATTATTGACTCATCTTGTTTGTTTGTTAGTATTTGTTCTGATCTAGTCAGCATATACATTTTGCTTTATAAAGATACTGGATGGACAGTAGCCTATTTATTGTAAAAAACATAATTTATTAACAGTAATGTTTGTATATTAACTTGATCGATTGACTGATCAAGTGATTTTGTTTAGAGATTATTTTGTTGGAAGACAACTGAACGCTGTTTGAAGGTGTACTTGGTTATGTAGGACTAATGATGAAGTTATTGATATATTGAAAGATGGGAAATTTTTTAAGGGATTATTGCAATAAGGGGTAGGACTTGATAAGCATATTGCTTCTTCCTGTTCCTTTTCGGACAAGACTGTTTTGTTCGTTTATTATTTTATCTTACTTTATTATCTTTCTTTTCACAGCAAATCTATCTTAGATAGATTCTTTCTGTCTTTTCTTTTACATTGTTATTTTTTTTAATTTATTGTTCAAAATAAACTCAAATAATACAAACTTGAAAAACATTGTTTCTCATTGCCATAGAGTGGAAAGGATTCCGACAGCCGATGGCCTACACCCTACATGGAGCCAGAGTACACTGTACTTCTCGGAGAAGCACTTCACGGCTCAGAAAAATACACACTGATTGAGCCGAGTCTCTTGGTACTGCATTAGCCCAGTTAGACGAAGTGGCTATAACAACGGATACCTGGACCTCCCTTGCTGGACTCGTCTCCTACCTTCACACATGGTCATGTTGTTATTTCTAAATAAAAGCTCTTAAATTAACTCTGTATGGAACATTGCCATTGGGGACATCATTTACAGTTGAAAAAAGGCAATATATCACAATATTGTGACTAGGGCTGCACGATACACCGATACTAGAAATGTATTGCAATACTTATTTCAGAAAAACGAGAATGGTTCAATACTCCATTTTATTAGTCGATACTTATAGAAAATACGCATCCGGCTATTATTCTAAGAGTTGAGTGGATGCATGACCGGAGCAGTGTGTGTGAGAGAGAGCATGCTTTGCATAGTGGGCGTGTCAACAGTGTTGATAACAGGGTTCCCACAGACATTGCAAAATGAAATTCAAAGACTTTTAAGGACTATGTTTCATTCATCAAGGATGTCACTCGAATGATACAATTCACTTTTAAATGAAATTAGGAAAAGCAGTTGGAGCGTGCGAGACAGCGAGTAGTCAGATTTTATTAAAACGAAACAAAAACAACAATTTCTTGATTCAGATTCAATTTGAACATGGATGAATAAAACATTCAATGTGAATGGTTGATTTGATTTTTTTTTTTAATCTTTTTCCCCCTCCATTTTCCTCCGATTTTCTCCCCATCCCAATGTTAGTCGTATGCCAATTCCCAATCCCCTTCCTGGTCGCTGCGCACTTACCCCCCACAGTCAGATCATCTGGGAGAGTGGAGGCTATCACGTGCTTCCTCCGACACACGTCCAGCCAATCAACCGCTTCTTTTCACCTGGCAGCGCGGATCCTCCCTGAGAGGGCGTAGCGTGTGGAAGGATCACACTATCCCACTCAGGTCCTATCCGCGCTTAGCAGGCGCCCCGACCGAACTGTAGGAGTCGCTGTTTACAACGACCCGGACCCACCCCGCCAGCTTCTCCCACCCTCTAATACAGCCAATTGTATTAGTGTGAACGGCCAGCCAAGCTGGTGACAACCCCGGAGCTGTGAGCTGGATTCGAACAGGCGAATCCAGCTCACAGCTCCGGGGTTGGTGACGAACGCAATCTCCGCTACGCCACCTAACCGCCCTGAATTTTAAGGACTTTTAAAAATTTGCTGTTTTCAAGGAATTCCAGGTCTTTTGTAAAAAATCAAGGACTTTAAGCACTTCAATGACCTTGGGCGAACCCTGTGATAAGGAATCGTCTGCCAACAAAGATGTTGTTTCAAAAAATGTATTCACAAATGTATTACTATTCAAACGTTATTGAAGACTCCTGTGATCAGTAAGTAAGTACTATTGTATGTCTTTGCATTGGTCCGGATGGGAGAATCCAGTACTGTATCTACAAAACCTTCTGTTTAATCATCTTCCCTTTATTCATTTCCTTAGATTTTTTGTACACATGATCTCAAGAAGGTACTGAACGAGATCAGTGGCAGTTTTTCATGTCTGGTCATTTTTAGCATGGTGTTATTCACTGTCAAAGATGCAAAGAAAAAATCATAATTCATATTCTCCTTTGTTTCATCACAATTTAAGCAAGCCTAGTATAGACACAATATTTCTGACACTGGGAAATAATACATTCACTGAGGTCCATAGATGTCCCTAGATACCAAGAAAATGCAAATGTACCTTGTAGAAGTGGAGCAATATTCCATTTACTTAGTTATGTATTTTAGGCGGATTTTCAGAAAATAGAGCTCCGGGCTTAACACTTCCTGCGCCAAAAACGTCGTACAACGGGTTTCAAGTTCATGCGAATTCTGCCAGATCACGGCGTACAACGTTATTTTGATCATATTTCATATTTTCGCCACGGTATTCATATTTCCCTCACGGAGGCTGGTCTGATGCTGTGGGACTTTAGGCGGATTTTCAGAAAATAGAGCTCCGGGCTTAAGAGGTTAAATTATGATGAAACAAAGGAGAATATGAATTATGATTTTTCTTTGCATATTTGACAGTGAATAACACCATGCTAAAAATGACCAGACATAAGAAACTGCCACTGAGCTCGGTCAGTACCTTCTTGAGATCACGTGTACAGAAAATATAAGGAAATGAATAAAGGGAAGATGATTAAACAGAAGGTTTGTAGATACAGTACTGAATTCTGCCATCCGGACCCATGCAATTTGAAATATTATTATAGAATATAGAATATGAGGCCTATAAATGACCTTATTATAGCCAACTTGCACACTATGGATCGGGCCAACTCTTTCAATTGGCAGAGTTCAATTTGGATTTAGGATCACCAGGCGTGCATGAAGAACAGAATGAAATCTACTAGTTTTTTTTATTCTTGCAACAGCTCCGCCATTTTGAAACTGATTTCAAATCGGATGGTTGCTAAATGCTCAAAATAGGGGAGACAAACTAACTGCGCTCCAATATATGCCAATAACGTTCAGTTTTGTGGTATATAATCTAGAGTAATAAGAGAATAAAAAGAAATTCATAAGCACGTCATTTGCTTGAAGGGAGCTAGAAGCCTTTGGGAAGTGTAGTTTTTTTTTAATTCCAACGCTCATTGAAAGCTCTGGATGTCCTCTTCTCAAAATGACTACATTTTCTATCATTCAACGACGGCCGCTAATTCAAAATGGCGGATCTCTGCGATCACAACAACACATTTCAAAAACTAAAATCTCACTAGATGGGACCTGCTGTAGCAATGCCAACGCTTGAGTGCGTCACCTTGTTTGTAGAGCTAAATCTATATTCTATATTATAGCCATGGATACAATACTATGGTAATTTCCATGCATACATTCGCGCGTTAGCCCGTGGTGAATATAAGTATAATTTCAGAGTGGTCTGGGGTAATTCCCGAAAGGCTGAGTAATAGCCTTATACGTCAATTCTATTATAAGCGTTGGTGTTTCTTGCCTGGACACGCTACTATTCCCAAATCAAATCTATATAGTAGGTATTGTTTCATCATGAATGCATGAAATAGGGGGGGGGGGGGGGGGTGTCCATGTCCATTTGGTCCACGGCATAACCCACCACAACTAATGGATCAGGGATATTTGACGTGCTTCAATGGAACTGGGAGAACCGCTCGACTGGCCCTACCCAGAAAACTGCGCCCGGTGACATTTGACCGTCACACAGGCCAAGATATAAGGTTTCAAAGGGTGCTTGATACCGCCGTCTAGCTGGATGCGGCCGGTATTGCACTTTGGCGATCTCACTCATTCCCTATGGTAACACCAAGGTCCCTGGATGAATAATGAATAAAAATATCAAAAAAGAAAGGAAAAAGTATTTTTTACGTTTTTTGGCACTCAACCGTTGGCGCCAAATAACGACGTTTAAGTTTTTGGCACAGAAACAGTTAACCTATTGGTAAACAAAAGTATTGCTGAAAATATACACTATGACTGCTGTTGTGACATTGCTATGATGTTTACTCTTGAATATGTAAAAAAAAAAGAAAAAAAACGCTAATTATGTCCGGTGGTCTAGAGACTGATTTATGACGTGATGTCATTTTGGGACCTGTACCGGTCCCGTCTGGTGGAAGAGGTTAAGAGTTGGGGTGCTTTGGTGAAGGTGTCAGGGGTGTCTTGGTCACCACTGCCCTAGGAGACACTTGCTTCAGGTCAGTTTTAAGATATGCCTGTCCTCACCAAAAATCTTTTAATTTGAGGATATTTTGGAAGCTTATGCAGAAAGTCTGTATCATTACAAATCAATACAGAGCAAGTGTTGACCTGACATGATATTCCCATGAATAAAATATACAATAACTGGATGATGTCAATTCCCACCTGTAGACCAGGGGTTCCCAAACTTTTCAGGCCGCGACCCCCAAATAACGGTGTCAGAGAGCCGCGACCCCCACTATTATAGGAGGTAAAAAAATATATATATATTTATTAAGTTATTACAGGCTAGCATGCGTCAATGATTAGCAACAACAGTTTTTTGTAAGGGTCCCGCCTCCACCAATCACATGCGGCTCCCTTTGTGTGTGAGAGCAAGAGAGAGAGAGAGAGATACTTCTCCAACTTGTGTGAGTTGCAGTGATCTCCTCGTTGATCCCCACCTAGGTTATCTAACTATTGCGCTGCTGCAACTAGAAACACTGGCCTGGCCTGCTTCTAAGTTCAGTGGCCTGACTGCATAAAAAAATAAATATTTAATCATCTGGCGACCCCCACTTTGGGAACCCCTGCCCTAGGAGACACTTGCTTCAGGTCAGTTTTAAGTGCATTTACATATATATTACACATGTTATCTGAAACAGCTGTTAGAATCATATTGACTGAAAATCTCTTCTTTTCGGTTCCAATTGGAAATTGGTAAAAGTGCATTTCTTTTTGGGGCTCCATTGAACTGGAATACTTTACCATATAGTTTACGATCTTTAATCTCATTTGGTATATTTAAAAACACTTTATTTCCCCCATCTTACAACTAATTTCATTATGTTTTACAAGTCATGTTCATTGTGATGTTATTGCTGTCATTTACTATTGTCAATCGTCTCTGTATTGTGTTTTTAATATTGAAGGTCCCCCTCGAAGACGAGCTTATCCTGTGTATTTAATAAAAACATTTCCATATGAAAATCTGTAATATAGGGCCATATTTGTAGTATTAGTATATGTCTGAACACTGCATAGCGACTTGCCATCATTACTGGATCCAATACTTACCTCAACTGGCTGGTTGCTCCACGTGTTCTGCTGACTGCAGTCTTTGCACCGTCCGAGGACAGAGAAGTGTTCTCTGTCTCCATGTGTGCTGACTGCACATACACCCCTGCATCGTTCACAGTGCTGGAACAACTGGAGAAGACATCCCAAGTTCACACACACATCTTCCAGAACGCTGACATCCATGTGTTCGCTAAAGGACGCGTGTTTTGGGTGAACAACACCAGAAGAACTGCTCTTCTCTGAGACATGAAGAGAAGAAAGGCAAACGGACTGTTGGTCCCTGCAGGCATCAATCTGGATGGAGGTGGAAGACCTAGGTCAGAAACAAGAGTCATCAGTTTGACACTCCTTCAGGTTTTCCATTGCGATTCATCATGAAGGCGCAGAACCTTGACAAAAGAACCTTGCATCTTGATTGATAAGTGTTAAGAGAACATTTGTTTTCCAAATTACAAACTTATTTTTGTTAGTTAATTTGTCATTTATAACTAATAGGGGTGTCACAATTCTCACACGTTTCAATTTGACTTTCGGTGTTAAGGTCGCGATTCGATTTTCAATTAAAACGTTTAGACCATCGAGTCTTGATTTGTAAAGATTAACAGATCATTGGTTTTATTCCCCGCCAACTGTCATTTACATTTTCTAATTCTTGTAGGGTTAGAGCAGGGGTCGGCAACCTGCGGTTCCGAGGCCGCATGCGGCTCTTTAGCCAATCAGCTGCGGCTCCCTGGCACCAAAAAAAAAAAAAAAAAAATTAAATGTAAAAAAAAAAAAAAAAAAAAATCTTTTAGAGATCGATGTCATAATGTGACACTGAAATGAAAAAATATTTCATCAACCAAGATATTTAGTCAACAAAAGGCTTACCTGTATGCCCGATATGTGGTGCGAAATTTGCGAACAACGAAAAACATACCTTTTATTTTATAGATTTTCCACAAATAAGGGAAGGACTCTAATATAGCTGAATAGTTCAGGGTTTTATTTCAAAGTCGGTCTACAGACACCAGTGTTTTGTCTCCTCTTCTGTGTTTTATTTAAAAATAGGTCTACACAGCCAGTATTTCTTCTCCTCTTGATAAGAGTTTGAGGTTTTCCTTTGTTATAACAGGTAAAAACAGCAATAAAAAGTCAAAATCTTTCAATTTTTTGCTTTATAATCCCATTAATGCAACAAACTGTGTGCTATAAGTATAAAGTATAATAAATCGCAAATTACTTTGGGTATGCAATTGTCAGGCGTTTATGCTAAATGTGGGGTATGCTTGGGGATATATAAAACATTATACACTGTTATCTTCATTTCAATGAGCATTTTATTTTGTGGGACGGGGGAAAAGTGGCTCTTTTGATAGTAAAGGTTGCTGACCCCTGGGTTAGAGTAACAACAGCTACTACAAGGATCATTCAACGAATCAACTAAATATATCATTGTCAGATTGGTATATTTACAGTAAAAAATTAGACCATTGCTGAAACAAACAATAAGAACACACTTCCCACAAACCCTGTATCTTCCCGTTATGTGGTTTCTGGACAAACGGCATGTGGGATTGTTTGTTTTGATAAGAGTAGAGGGTGAAGAGCCTTGCTAAGTGAATGACAAGTTGTATCAATGCAAAATATAAAAGGATATTGATGGACTTGTCGCGGTCTCGTTGTTTATATAACTCAAGGGAACGCCAGTAACTTGAGGGAAGCAAGAGGATTTTCTAGTTCAGTTTCTTCATCATCTGACTCTGGCAGGGGCCATGGTCAAGGACAATAATGCAGGCTACGGGTAAGCTCATTAATTAGCAGCTATGCTGTGTTCTTTGAAATGTTTTTTTTTCTTCTTTTTTTATCCCTTTGGATGTGTACAAGTAGGCGGGGTGGAAGGGGAACAAATACTGGGAGGATCACTAACCTGCTCGTGATTTTGAAGGTTGAAATCGAACGCTCATTTTGATTGATTCTCGACTCAGAATCAAAATCGTGACACCCCTAATAACTATCATTTATAAACACTTCTTTTTTGGCAACAAGCACAATGCGAATTGGTTAATTATTGTCACACAATCAGTCTGACAACAGGAGAATGAACTGGACCTCAAGCTGGTAACCTCTTTCAGTCAAGTCTGAACCGGCTGATAATGTCTTTCAGTAAACTCTGCAACAGCTTGGACAGAAAATTTAACTACTTTCTACTGAAAATGTTATCATTTATCCTCAGATACTGATCACAATGGCAAAATGTTTTTATTGTCAAATCAATAATAACTCTGGCAGCATGCATCCCAAAAAGTGTATGAACTATCGCAAAAGTAGGCTTCTGAGACAAACTAAACTTACTTTTCACTTGTTGAGGAGTCTGCTTTCTTTGGTACTTTAATCAGACCAATGTCTTTAAAAGCAATCGCTACCCAGGACTGTTTTGCTGGTGGAGATGTCAGTGCTTTCCCACTGTGGGATCTTTTCAAACCTTGATTGTCGGTACCAACTCCAATACTTCTGGTATGAAAGGGTGAACCCGTTTGGCAACCTGTGTAAAAGTACAACCAAAATGCTCAAGTATGTAGTGTTTCTCATACATACATTTATTTGTGGTAGCCTACCATTATATTAAAAAAAAGCAGACCACAAATAGATTTCCCAACGGATACAATAACACTTAAATTAAGCCTCGTCTGGACACAGTCCTTTCCACTGCTGAACTGTGTGTCTTGTATCTTTTTTTTAATTCTTTTTTTCCATGAGCACATCTCTGGTAAGCACTAGATTCAAAAGAAGTCATTCTGCATAAATGTATGTGGAAACTAAATGTTTCAGATTTCTCAATTAATGTTAAATCGACAAATCAATTAGTCGACAAAGCTATATTACTATTAAGTAGACCAAGAATGCATTTAGTCAAGGACAGCCCTAAGCAGCAAATAATTAAGATAAGATATTCCTTTATTGATCCCCTTGGGTAAATGCAGGCGTCATAGCAGCCCAGAGGAGGAGGGAGGGATTAAGGTTAGGTCTGCACCTAAGGAGGTCTAATCATCATTAGTCATATGTTTAAACTTTAACAGAAAATAAAGAAATTCATTGAATAACAATTTCTAGTAGGTAATCAAGGAGTGTTCAAACAAGTCTCCTCTCTCACACCAAGTAAACCTGTTAATGACTAATTAATTGCATTCATTAATTGCAGAGTAATTTAATGACCCGGTCTGCGTTCAGTAGCCTACTTATAGGTTTGCAAAGGTTTATTATCCATAGGTACAGAAATCGGATGGTCATTAATAGCTGTTGCTATTAATTAATTAATCTCTCAAGTGTCAATCAAGGGGTTTTGGACTTTAATCTAAAGAATCTTATTGAGGAATGTGGGAGAGAAAGTGTTATGGCGTTAGAATAGGGTTATGATGCCGGAACAGCTTAGTATCCGTTATTATCCCATTACCACTGTGAACCAGTCCTAACCGGCGGGGACTAATACACACCATGACTGCGTACGGACACCAGGGTTCTTTTGGACAGCTGTGTTGCCACACTCCTTCTGGGAACCGTCAAATAAGCCTGGCAACCAATAGCCACTGTTTCCCTGGCTTGGGAACACAATGGGGCCTAAGGAATAAAGAAAACATCACCAGTCAAAGAGAAGTTACAGTTAGGGGTATGAGTAAAACCAACCTGATGACGATACGATTCATCATTATTACCAGCCAGAGAAGTTAGTTAGGGGTGTGAGTCAACTAGAGCAATTTACTAGCAATGTGTTTCTGTATGTCCTTGCCCCATGATCACGCTTTCCACAAAGTGGAAAATAAATACGCATCAAACAATAGCTAGTTAAAGGCCAACTTGCAGGTTAAACCCTACTCTTCAATTATGGGTAGTTTATAGGGATGCCCCGATCGATCGGCCAGCGATCGGTATCGGCCGATATTCAGTATAAATATGAGCTCGGTGATAATGCTTTATTTTCGCCGATCGTCAAAACCGATCGAAAAACATGATCCAATTCTTAGCGGAGATCTCACTGCTGACTTCTCTCTCAGACACACGAGAGTCCTTGCCCCATGATCACGCTTTCCACAGATACTTTTTTTTTTTTGCCAATTTGAGTGATGCCCTCTACACAAAAAACATGTTTCTTTTATGGTCAACTCCTCTTGGAGGCATGACTTTGACTATATAGATTGTCATTTGTAACTTTGACTATATAGATTGTTATTTGTATAGAACGTCACTTTTTCACATTTTCCCCATGGAGAGGGAGAGCTTCTCTGTACTTCCCTGAAATCTGAGTTGCATGTGTGATGTCAATAATAGGTCGAACCTCTCATGGTCCAATACGTGGTAATGACACCTTTAGCTTGAGCTACACAGAAAGCCAGTTGATAGAAATTAAGTCTTGGATAAATAGATGGACATTCATTTTCCGATATTGTCCAATTTGTATCTGGTAATTTAGGTATTTTAATCTTCCAAACAAAATAAATTACTGAGTGGTCACTGAGGCAGTCAGACATGACACCAGCTCTTAAAAACCTATTGGGATGTGTAACAAGTGTCCAGCCTTTGACATGTGGGGTTGACACTAGTAGGCTCATTAATACACAATATGTCATGATCAGAATGGTATATTAAAGATCCCCTCAACTCAAATTGGTAAACTCCTCTTGGATGCATGACTTTGACCATAGAGATGGTTATTTGTGCAGAACTTGTCACCGGAGTGCCTTTTCACATTCTTCCCCTGGAGAGAGAGCTTCTCTGTACTTCCCTGAAATACGAGTTGCATGTGTAATGTCACTAATAGGGCAATCCTCTCATTGTCCAATATGTGGTAACAGTATATACCTATATGTCATGTATGTCCCTATGCCATAAATGTCATGATGTCATGTATGTTGTGTATATAAATGTCACTATGAATTGAAAATGGGGGACCCTGATGTAAACAAGACAAACGTCTTTCTCTGGTCTGCATCCGCTTAACAAGTGTGTATTGAGCCGTACTGTATTGTACCCATTCTGCAATCTGTTAAATAAAGTTCTCATTCATTCATGATGTTCCAGGGCTATGTAACCAAAACTAGTTGCGACACGTTTGCGTTAGCATAGCATTAACTACAATGTTAGACACGTTATAACATAATAACGCTGCCGCCTTACTAAAACATTGGATATATCACTAGTTTACTCACGGCTTGTGAATAAGGAATAGGGGACCCAACAAAGTGGGCACCGTGGTAGTATCCTTGAGGAGTAGCTTCTTCGCAAAACCCACGTTGTATTGTGCCTGATTGAGGAAGCAGTCTGCGCTGAAATGTTTGGACTAAAATACTGTGGTATTTCCGAAAATTTTTACTTAAGCCACTGGTCTCGAATGAGTGATAGAGTCGTCTCCTCGACATGTTCTCATCAAGGACACTATACAAGAAGGAAGGGTCATCACGTCATAATACCAGCGTTCTATACCCTGCTTGGTGCCAGACTGCCAGTTGTATTGAAGCCGCTATCTGTGGAAAATAAATACGCATCAAACAATAGCTAGTTAAAGGCCAACTTGCAGGTTAAACCCTACTCTTCAATTATGGGTAGTTTATAAGGATGCCCGGATCGATCGGCCAGCGATCGGTATCGGCCGATATTCAGTATAAATATGAGATCGGTGATAATGCTTTATTTTCGCCGATCGTCAAAACCGATCGAAAAACATGATCCAATTCTTAGCGGAGATCTCACTGCTGACTTCTCTCTCAGACACACAGAGCTGCTTGCAGCGTACGGCCCCTCCTCCTCCTGCCTCTCCCGCACCCATGTAAACAAGAGGCTCCAGCTGCCTCCGGCAACAGTCAGCTCTAGTGCATGCGACGTGAGCTAACGTTGGCTACCTACCGAGCTAACGTTACTGTTTAAACTAAATGACCCAGTCAACTATTCACTTTTAGTTTAATACATGAGGCATTGTCTAACATTATCTAGCTGGCTAGCTACTGATAGCTACGGATATCAACAAATGCTCCAGCAATAGTCGAGTGCATGATAAGTTACCTCCGTTGACTTGGTAGCTCACGTTAGCTCTAAACTAAATAGTTCACCGAGCATTTTGACTTGTTGCGTGGTGGCGATGTCTCGCAGATAATACAACTACAAGTATGATTATATAATATATATTTTTTATAAAAAGAAATTATATATATATATATTTTTTTATATACCAAAAACGATCGGTATCGGCCGATATGGCTCATAGACAATCGGTGATCGGTATCGGTGGCAAAAAACGTGATCGGGGCATCCCTAGTAGTTTACATCATTGGTATCGAATTTCATTATTTATTTTTTTCCATTTGACGCCGGAAATGCCACTCAGAAAGGGTTAAAAAGGTCCACGCATGAATAACATGCACGAGCGAATCAAACAAGCTTATCAGACGCTAGCAGGGCCGTGACGTCACTCGAGGCATCTTTCGCCTTCCTCTGAATCCACTACAAGGAGTTTGACTAGCGCGGAAAAGCCATTTCCTTGATCCAAATGGACGCCTTACAAGACGAAAATGGATTTAATCGTCGGAGAGACTTTGATGGACCAGCTCCATACAATTTCGAGCCCGTTAGGCAAGAGAGACCAGCAGCAGATGCCTCTGTCAGACCTCGATATCGCCAGGAGATGGAGGCATGGGGCAACAACAACAGGTGGCGGATCGGTCAGACGTCGTCAACAGTATAGAATGAATGAAAACGTTATTTAACATATTGCAGAATGGGTACAATACAGTAGGGGTGGGAATCACCAGTTTCATCATGATACGATACGATATCGATTCTTTGGACAATGATACGATATTTGCCGATATCACAAAGTCTCTCACGATACAATACGATACGATTAGATTCAGGTGCCTGGGATCGATATGAGATGATATCATATGCCCATTTAACACAATCAGTTATGAGACTCGCCACAGGATTTTCAAAATAAGAGTATCGATATGAATCGATCTTATTACATCGCATCGATCCGATTCGATTGTTGATAATTACATCGATGTATCGTCCCACCCCTACAATACAGTACGGCTCAATACACACAATTGTTAAGGGGATGCAGACCAGAGAAAGACGTTTGTCTTGTTTACATCAGGGTCCCCCATTTTCAATTTCAAAGACCGGTGTGGTGGTCTCCGGTAGCTATACTGTGTTGCCTTGTGTGCCGATTCCCTTTGTGGCTCACAGGGTGGGAAAAAAATTAAATAAAAAATATCTAACCCTGACTAACCTTACTGTCATGCACTTGTCCTAATAAACTAAACCTACACTGTAACACGCAACACTTTGATAAACATTGTTACTCAGCTGATAGAGTTGTACCCTTCTTGCTGTCTTGTCGTACAGAACTTGTAAGTCGCTTTGAATAAAAGCGTCAGCTAAATGACTAAATGTAAATGGAAGATAGGGTTCAGATGGGCCAGCTTCCTCCGCTTCCATCATCATATTCATATGCACCTCTGTCACGTCAGGAGTCGCAGAGTGGGTTTGAAGAGTCTGTTGTAAAAAAAAAGAAAAAAAGGAGCATTCAGTGTGTACAGTGTTTGTGGTTCTCATAGTGGGTTCCAGGAGGTACTCAATTCAAATGAGTTTTATTTCACTATTATTAATTACACTCCAACACCTAGACCACAGGCAGGGCACAGACTGTGGACCTATAGCTCAGTGGTTCTCAACCTTTTCAAATATTGGAAATAATTGTATATCTTCAACCCTACACTAAAGTAACAGAACTAAGGAATGTTCATATGCAATCTACTTGATCTGATAATAACCTTGCTTTCAATTAAATCAAACTCACTCTGGCCTGTGCTCTTACACAGTGGTAAAAAAAACATTTGTTGCCTGCTCCAAACGCCATGAAAAACACTTTTAGCATTACAGACTTTCCATACAAGATAGTCTACAGTACAAAATATTTACAACGTCATAAACAACAGTTCTGCGTGCGGCCCCATGTTGTCTGTGTTGCCAGGTTTGGCGAGAGAAAAAGCAACCAGGATTATGAAAACAAGCCCAAAAGGAGACTGCGGTCAAGTGAGCCGTCTTTTGCTTTTGCGTGGTCAAGTGAGCCGCTCTTGTTTTTCGAGTGCGCGATTAGTTCCAGGTTTACGGTAATGCATTCAAACAACCCTGGGAGGCTGTTGTAATGAACCGACGTGACTTTTGAACACAGTCTCGCAAGTAGATCTTACAGAAATACTTAATATGACATTGAATGCGCATCGAATCAATAGGACGTTTAGTCTAATCAATAGGACGTTTCGTATGTGCAGTATTATTGAACATCGAATCAATAGGACGCGCAGTATATTCGACCACTAAACAAAAGCTACAGACAATTCCACAGAGGAACACTTCCGGTGAGGATTTCAAAGTAAAGGATGGCATGTGGTTCATTTCTATTATTTCATAAGTAGTTTATTACACTGCCATGTTTGTACTTAATACTTCTCAAGACTACTTGCACAAATAATATTAACTACTTTTACTGTGTACTTTGAGTAATTTGAGTTTCAAAGTCCTTTTTATAGAACAATGAGTATTTGACTAACTTTGATGTGGGATAAAAAAAAAGATTTTCCCATAAGCACTTTATGAAACTGCCATGGTTGTACTTAGTACCCCTTAGACTACTTGTACAAATTATATGAAATATTTTTACTGTGTACTTTTTGAGTAATTTCAGTTTTAAAGTCCTCAGAATCAGCATTTTCGACTAACTTTGATGTGGGATAAAAAAAGATTTTCCCATAAGCACCTTATGAAACTGCCATGGTTGTACTTAGTACCTCTTAGACTACCTGTACAAATTATATGAAATATTTTTACTGTGTACTTTTTGAGTAATTTCAGTTTCAAAGTCCCCAGAATCAGCATTTTCGACTAACTTTGATGTGGGATAAAAAAAGATTTTCCCATAAGCACCTTATGAAACTGCCATGGTTGTACTTAGTACCTCTTAGACTACGTGTACAAATTATATGAAATATTTTTACTGTGTACTTTTTGAGTAATTTGAGTTTCAAAGTCCCCAGAATCAGCATTTTCTACTAACTTTGATGTGGGATAAAAAAAGATTTTCCCATAAGCACCTTATGAAACTGCCATGGTTGTACTTAGTACCTCTTAGACTACCTGTACAAATTATATGAAATATTTTTACTGTGTACTTTTTGAGTAATTTCAGTTTCAAAGTCCCCAGAATCAGCATTTTCGACTAACTTTGATGTGGGATAAAAAAAGATTTTCCCATAAGCACCTTATGAAACTGCCATGGTTGTACTTAGTACCTCTTAGACTACTTGTACAAATTATATGAAATATTTTTACTGTGTACTTTTTGAGTAATTTCAGTTTTAAAGTCCCCAGAATCAGCATTTTCGACTAACTTTGATGTGGGATAAAAAAAGATTTTCCCATAAGCACCTTATGAAACTGCCATGGTTGTACTTAGTACCTCTTAGACTACTTGTACAAATTATATGAAATATTTTTACTGTGTACTTTTTGAGTAATTTCAGTTTTAAAGTCCCCAGAATCAGCATTTTCGACTAACTTTGATGTGGGATAAAAAAAGATTTTCCCATAAGCACTTGATGAAACTGCCATGGTTGTACTTAGTACCTCTTAGACTACCTGTACAAATTATATGAAATATTTTTACTGTGTACTTTTTGAGTAATTTCAGTTTCAAAGTCCCCAGAATCAGCATTTTCGACTAACTTTGATGTGGGATAAAAAAAGATTTTCCCATAAGCACCTTATGAAACTGCCATGGTTGTACTTAGTACCTCTTAGACTACTTGTACAAATTATATGAAATATTTTTACTGTGTACTTTTTGAGTAATTTCAGTTTTAAAGTCCTCAGAATCAGCATTTTCGACTAACTTTGATGTTGGATAAAAACAATTCTTCCCATAAGCACTTTATGAAACTGCCATGGTTGTACTTAGTACCCCTTAGACTACCTGTACAAATTATATGAAATATTTTTACTGTGTACTTTTTGAGTAATTTCAGTTTCAAAGTCCCCAGAATCAGCATTTTCGACTAACTTTGATGTGGGATAAAAAAAGATTTTCCCATAAGCACCTTATGAAACTGCCATGGTTGTACTTAGTACCTCTTAGACTACTTGTACAAATTATATGAAATATTTTTACTGTGTACTTTTTGAGTAATTTCAGTTTTAAAGTCCCCAGAATCAGCATTTTCGACTAACTTTGATGTGGGATAAAAAAAGATTTTCCCATAAGCACCTTATGAAACTGCCATGGTTGTACTTAGTACCTCTTAGACTACGTGTACAAATTATATGAAATATTTTTACTGTGTACTTTTTGAGTAATTTGAGTTTCAAAGTCCTCAGAATCAGCATTTTCGACTAACTTTGATGTTGGATAAAAACAATTCTTCCCATAAGCACTTTATGAAACTGCCATGGTTGTACTTAGTACCTCTTAGACTACCTGTACAAATTATATGAAATATTTTTACTGTGTACTTTTTGAGTAATTTGAGTTTCAAAGTCCCCAGAATCAGCATTTTCGACTAACTTTGATGTGGGATAAAAAAAGATTTTCCCATAAGCACCTTATGAAACTGCCATGGTTGTACTTAGTACCTCTTAGACTACCTGTACAAATTATATGAAATATTTTTTACTGTGTACTTTTTGAGTAATTTCAGTTTCAAAGTCCCCAGAATCAGCATTTTCGACTAACTTTGATGTGGGATAAAAAAAGATTTTCCCATAAGCACCTTATGAAACTGCCATGGTTGTACTTAGTACCTCTTAGACTACCTGTACAAATTATATGAAATATTTTTACTGTGTACTTTTTGAGTAATTTCAGTTTCAAAGTCCCCAGAATCAGCATTTTCGACTAACTTTGATGTGGGATAAAAAAAAGATTTTCCCATAAGCACCTTATGAAACTGCCATGGTTGTACTTAGTACCTCTTAGACTACCTGTACAAATTATATGAAATATTTTTACTGTGTACTTTTTGAGTAATTTGAGTTTCAAAGTCCTCAGAATCAGCATTTTCGACTAACTTTGATGTTGGATAAAAACAATTCTTCCCATAAGCACTTTATGAAACTGCCATGGTTGTACTTAGTACCTCTTAGACTACCTGTACAAATTATATGAAATATTTTTACTGTGTACTTTTTGAGTAATTCGAGTTTCAAAGTCCCCAGAATCAGCATTTTCGACTAACTTTGATGTGGGATAAAAAAAGATTTTCCCATAAGCACCTTATGAAACTGCCATGGTTGTACTTAGTACCTCTTAGACTACCTGTACAAATTATATGAAATATTTTTACTGTGTACTTTTTGAGTAATTTCAGTTTCAAAGTCCCCAGAATCAGCATTTTCGACTAACTTTGATGTGGGATAAAAAAAGATTTTCCCATAAGCACTTTATGAAACTGCCATGGTTGTACTTAGTACCTCTTAGACTACCTGTACAAATTATATGAAATATTTTTACTGTGTACTTTTTGAGTAATTTGAGTTTCAAAGTCCCCAGAATCAGCATTTTCGACTAACTTTGATGTGGGATAAAAAAAGATTTTCCCGTAAGCACCTTATGAAACTGCCATGGTTGTACTTAGTACCTCTTAGACTACGTGTACAAATTATATGAAATATTTTTACTGTGTACTTTTTGAGTAATTTCAGTTTTAAAGTCCTCAGAATCAGCATTTTCGACTAACTTTGATGTGGGATAAAAAAAGATTTTCCCATAAGCACTTGATGAAACTGCCATGGTTGTACTTAGTACCTCTTAGACTACCTGTACAAATTATATGAAATATTTTTACTGTGTACTTTTTGAGTAATTTCAGTTTTAAAGTCCCCAGAATCAGCATTTTCGACTAACTTTGATGTGGGATAAAAAAAGATTTTCCCATAAGCACCTTATGAAACTGCCATGGTTGTACTTAGTACCTCTTAGACTACTTGTACAAATTATATGAAATATTTTTACTGTGTACTTTTTGAGTAATTTCAGTTTTAAAGTCCCCAGAATCAGCATTTTCGACTAACTTTGATGTGGGATAAAAAAAGATTTTCCCATAAGCACCTTATGAAACTGCCATGGTTGTACTTAGTACCTCTTAGACTACGTGTACAAATTATATGAAATATTTTTACTGTGTACTTTTTGAGTAATTTGAGTTTCAAAGTCCCCAGAATCAGCATTTTCGACTAACTTTGATGTGGGATAAAAAAAGATTTTCCCATAAGCACCTTATGAAACTGCCATGGTTGTACTTAGTACCTCTTAGACTACCTGTACAAATTATATGAAATATTTTTACTGTGTACTTTTTGAGTAATTTCAGTTTCAAAGTCCCCAGAATCAGCATTTTCGACTAACTTTGATGTGGGATAAAAAAAGATTTTCCCATAAGCACCTTATGAAACTGCCATGGTTGTACTTAGTACCTCTTAGACTACCTGTACAAATTATATGAAATATTTTTACTGTGTACTTTTTGAGTAATTTGAGTTTCAAAGTCCCCAGAATCAGCATTTTCGACTAACTTTGATGTGGGATAAAAAAAGATTTTCCCATAAGCACCTTATGAAACTGCCATGGTTGTACTTAGTACCTCTTAGACTACGTGTACAAATTATATGAAATATTTTTACTGTGTACTTTTTGAGTAATTTGAGTTTCAAAGTCCCCAGAATCAGCATTTTCGACTAACTTTGATGTGGGATAAAAAAAGATTTTCCCATAAGCACCTTATGAAACTGCCATGGTTGTACTTAGTACCTCTTAGACTACCTGTACAAATTATATGAAATATTTTTACTGTGTACTTTTTGAGTAATTTGAGTTTCAAAGTCCTCAGAATCAGCATTTTCGACTAACTTTGATGTTGGATAAAAACAATTCTTCCCATAAGCACTTTATGAAACTGCCATGGTTGTACTTAGTACCTCTTAGACTACCTGTACAAATTATATGAAATATTTTTACTGTGTACTTTTTGAGTAATTTGAGTTTCAAAGTCCCCAGAATCAGCATTTTCGACTAACTTTGATGTGGGATAAAAAAAGATTTTCCCATAAGCACCTTATGAAACTGCCATGGTTGTACTTAGTACCTCTTAGACTACCTGTACAAATTATATGAAATATTTTTACTGTGTACTTTTTGAGTAATTTCAGTTTCAAAGTCCCCAGAATCAGCATTTTCGACTAACTTTGATGTGGGATAAAAAAAGATTTTCCCATAAGCACCTTATGAAACTGCCATGGTTGTACTTAGTACCTCTTAGACTACTTGTACAAATTATATGAAATATTTTTACTGTGTACTTTTTGAGTAATTTCAGTTTTAAAGTCCTCAGAATCAGCATTTTCGACTAACTTTGATGTTGGATAAAAACAATTCTTCCCATAAGCACTTTATGAAACTGCCATGGTTGTACTTAGTACCTCTTAGACTACCTGTACAAATTATATGAAATATTTTTACTGTGTACTTTTTGAGTAATTTCAGTTTCAAAGTCCCCAGAATCAGCATTTTCGACTAACTTTGATGTGGGATAAAAAAAGATTTTCCCATAAGCACCTTATGAAACTGCCATGGTTGTACTTAGTACCTCTTAGACTACTTGTACAAATTATATGAAATATTTTTACTGTGTACTTTTTGAGTAATTTCAGTTTTAAAGTCCCCAGAATCAGCATTTTCGACTAACTTTGATGTGGGATAAAAAAAGATTTTCCCATAAGCACCTTATGAAACTGCCATGGTTGTACTTAGTACCTCTTAGACTACGTGTACAAATTATATGAAATATTTTTACTGTGTACTTTTTGAGTAATTTGAGTTTCAAAGTCCCCAGAATCAGCATTTTCGACTAACTTTGATGTGGGATAAAAAAAGATTTTCCCATAAGCACCTTATGAAACTGCCATGGTTGTACTTAGTACCTCTTAGACTACCTGTACAAATTATATGAAATATTTTTACTGTGTACTTTTTGAGTAATTTCAGTTTCAAAGTCCCCAGAATCAGCATTTTCGACTAACTTTGATGTGGGATAAAAAAAGATTTTCCCATAAGCACCTTATGAAACTGCCATGGTTGTACTTAGTACCTCTTAGACTACCTGTACAAATTATATGAAATATTTTTACTGTGTACTTTTTGAGTAATTTGAGTTTCAAAGTCCCCAGAATCAGCATTTTCGACTAACTTTGATGTGGGATAAAAAAAGATTTTCCCATAAGCACCTTATGAAACTGCCATGGTTGTACTTAGTACCTCTTAGACTACGTGTACAAATTATATGAAATATTTTTACTGTGTACTTTTTGAGTAATTTGAGTTTCAAAGTCCCCAGAATCAGCATTTTCGACTAACTTTGATGTGGGATAAAAAAAGATTTTCCCATAAGCACCTTATGAAACTGCCATGGTTGTACTTAGTACCTCTTAGACTACCTGTACAAATTATATGAAATATTTTTACTGTGTACTTTTTGAGTAATTTGAGTTTCAAAGTCCTCAGAATCAGCATTTTCGACTAACTTTGATGTTGGATAAAAACAATTCTTCCCATAAGCACTTTATGAAACTGCCATGGTTGTACTTAGTACCTCTTAGACTACCTGTACAAATTATATGAAATATTTTTACTGTGTACTTTTTGAGTAATTTGAGTTTCAAAGTCCCCAGAATCAGCATTTTCGACTAACTTTGATGTGGGATAAAAAAAGATTTTCCCATAAGCACCTTATGAAACTGCCATGGTTGTACTTAGTACCTCTTAGACTACCTGTACAAATTATATGAAATATTTTTTACTGTGTACTTTTTGAGTAATTTCAGTTTCAAAGTCCCCAGAATCAGCATTTTCGACTAACTTTGATGTGGGATAAAAAAAGATTTTCCCATAAGCACCTTATGAAACTGCCATGGTTGTACTTAGTACCTCTTAGACTACCTGTACAAATTATATGAAATATTTTTACTGTGTACTTTTTGAGTAATTTCAGTTTCAAAGTCCCCAGAATCAGCATTTTCGACTAACTTTGATGTGGGATAAAAAAAGATTTTCCCATAAGCACCTTATGAAACTGCCATGGTTGTACTTAGTACCTCTTAGACTACCTGTACAAATTATATGAAATATTTGTACTGTGTACTTTTTGAGTAATTTGAGTTTCAAAGTCCCCAGAATCAGCATTTTCGACTAACTTTGATGTGGGATAAAAAAAGATTTTCCCATAAGCACCTTATGAAACTGGCATGGTTGTACTTAGTACCTCTTAGACTACGTGTACAAATTATATGAAATATTTTTACTGTGTACTTTTTGAGTAATTTGAGTTTCAAAGTCCCCAGAATCAGCATTTTCGACTAACTTTGATGTGGGATAAAAACAATTCTTCCCATAAGCACTTTATGAAACTGCCATGGTTGTACTTAGTACCTCTTAGACTACCTGTACAAATTATATGAAATATTTTTACTGTGTACTTTTTGAGTAATTTGAGTTTCAAAGTCCTCAGAATCAGCATTTTCGACTAACTTTGATGTTGGATAAAAACAATTCTTCCCTGTGGACTGTCCCATAACCTAGGATAAGTTACAAAAAATATTAATGCATAGACTAACATTACATACTGTAACATTTACAGTATGTATGCATTCATATTTTTCTTGTGCTTCTATGGTCATAAATACACACCTTTTTTTGTGATCAAATTTTTTTTATTTTCCATTTTTCAAACATGAAACATCACAACTCACAACACAATAATAACAATAATACGTAAAAGACATCCAAAAACATAAACTAACCCAACAATGATTAGACAATAAATTAGACAGATTATACATTTGCATACATATCCAGTTCAAATAAGCTGTCACAAAGTATAAGGAAAATAAAACATTTACTATAAAAAAATAAAATAAAAAAGGGCTTCCTGAGCCCCCTCCATCCCCAGGCCCGGCAGCCGCGAACCCCAAACCCGGAGGACCCGGAGTCCGGCGCCCACGCGGGCCAAAGCATCACACCACTTTAATGCCTCGACCCGCAGAGACCCCCAACCACGGCCCCCGGCAGTCAGAGCCCACGGCCACCAGACCCACAGCCAAAGGGGGCCCCAAAAATATACATAATTAAAATTACAAGAAAATGTATGCAGACGACATTTTGTTATACGTATCTAACCCACAGGAGTCCCTTCCTCCAATTATGGAATTGTTTAATTATTTTGGCTCTCTTTCAGGTTTTCAAATTAATTGGGATAAAAGTGAATTAATGCCAGTACAATTAAATAAGGATAGCTCCTCATTGAACTCTGTCCCTTTTAAGATTACCAAAGATAGATTTACTTACCTAGGAGTGACCGTTACTAAAAAACCTGAACTTTTACTTGAAGAGAATTGGAAATTAAAAATAAAACTGTTGAAACAGAATATAGATTTTCGGAAGACTGTCACTGGTTGGGAGAGTAAACGCTATTAAAATGGTGGTTCTTCCGAGATTTACATACATCTTTCAGTCAATTCCAGTATTCATACCACAGTGGTATTTCAAAAAGTTAGACTCGATTATAATCCCCTTTATTTGGCAGAATAAAACTGCACGTATTAGCAAAAAACATTTATGTAAAACAAAAAATGAGGGTGGCTTTGGTCTTCCAGACTTCAGATGTTACTACTGGTCTGCACATTTAAACAATATGGCTTTCTGGAGAAGTGCTAACCTTACGGAGGGCATGGAGGAGGTTACTCCTGCATGGCTCTCAATGGAGCAAGCAGCTTGTCAGGGAACCTCTCTCCTAGCCCTTTTGAATAGCCGTCAAGATAAACAAATCACTATATGAAGGGAATTTTATAGTACATAGCTCCTTGAAGGTATAGAAACAGATTAAAACATACTTGAAAGCTCCAAATATGTATACAGACACTCCAATCGGTAATAACCATGCCTTTAAGCCATCCACTATGGATCAAGGGTTTGCACAGTGGAAGGTGAAGGGTATAGGGTGCTTGAAGGACTTGTACCAAGGGGGCCAGTTTCTATCATTCGAGCAACTAAGGGACAAACATGATTTACTGTCAACAAATTTTTTCCGCTATCTACAGATACGGAACTTCGTAAGGACTCATGTAGATACATGGTCAGACATTCCTCAGCAACTAAGTACAACCATGGCAGTTTCATAAGGTGCTTATGGGAAAATCTTTTTTTATCCCACATCAAAGTTAGTAGAAAATGCTGATTCTGGGGACTTTGAAACTGAAATTACTCAAAAAGTACACAGTAAAAATATTTCATATAATTTGTACACGTAGTCTAAGAGGTACTAAGTACAACCATGGCAGTTTCATAAGGTGCTTATGGGAAAATCTTTTTTTATCCCACATCAAAGTTAGTCGAAAATGCTGATTCTGGGGACTTTGAAACTGAAATTACTCAAAAAGTACACAGTAAAAATATTTCATATAATTTGTACAGGTAGTCTAAGAGGTACTAAGTACAACCATGGCAGTTTCATCAAGTGCTTATGGGAAAATCTTTTTTTATCCCACATCAAAGTTAGTCGAAAATGCTGATTCTGAGGACTTTAAAACTGAAATTACTCAAAAAGTACACAGTAAAAATATTTCATATAATTTGTACAAGTAGTCTAAGAGGTACTAAGTACAACCATGGCAGTTTCATAAGGTGCTTATGGGAAAATCTTTTTTTATCCCACATCAAAGTTAGTTGAAAATGCTGATTCTGGGGACTTTGAAACTGAAATTACTCAAAAAGTACACAGTAAAAATATTTCATATAATTTGTACAAGTAGTCTAAGAGGTACTAAGTACAACCATGGCAGTTTCATAAGGTGCTTATGGGAAAATCTTTTTTTATCCCACATCAAAGTTAGTCGAAAATGCTGATTCTGGGGACTTTGAAACTGAAATTACTCAAAAAGTACACAGTAAAAATATTTCATATAATTTGTACAGGTAGTCTAAGAGGTACTAAGTACAACCATGGCAGTTTCATAAGGTGCTTATGGGAAAATCTTTTTTTATCCCACATCAAAGTTAGTCGAAAATGCTGATTCTGGGGACTTTGAAACTCAAATTACTCAAAAAGTACACAGTAAAAATATTTCATATAATTTGTACAAGTAGTCTAAGAGGTACTAAGTACAACCATGGCAGTTTCATAAGGTGCTTATGGGAAAATCTTTTTTTATCCCACATCAAAGTTAGTCGAAAATGCTGATTCTGGGGACTTTGAAACTCAAATTACTCAAAAAGTACACAGTAAAAATATTTCATATAATTTGTACACGTAGTCTAAGAGGTACTAAGTACAACCATGGCAGTTTCATAAGGTGCTTATGGGAAAATCTTTTTTTATCCCACATCAAAGTTAGTCGAAAATGCTGATTCTGGGGACTTTGAAACTGAAATTACTCAAAAAGTACACAGTAAAAATATTTCATATAATTTGTACACGTAGTCTAAGAGGTACTAAGTACAACCATGGCAGTTTCATAAGGTGCTTATGGGAAAATCTTTTTTTATCCCACATCAAAGTTAGTCGAAAATGCTGATTCTGAGGACTTTAAAACTGAAATTACTCAAAAAGTACACAGTAAAAATATTTCATATAATTTGTACAAGTAGTCTAAGAGGTACTAAGTACAACCATGGCAGTTTCATAAGGTGCTTATGGGAAAATCTTTTTTTATCCCACATCAAAGTTAGTCGAAAATGCTGATTCTGGGGACTTTGAAACTCAAATTACTCAAAAAGTACACAGTAAAAATATTTCATATAATTTGTACACGTAGTCTAAGAGGTACTAAGTACAACCATGGCAGTTTCATAAGGTGCTTATGGGAAAATCTTTTTTTATCCCACATCAAAGTTAGTCGAAAATGCTGATTCTGGGGACTTTGAAACTCAAATTACTCAAAAAGTACACAGTAAAAATATTTCATATAATTTGTACAGGTAGTCTAAGAGGTACTAAGTACAACCATGGCAGTTTCATCAAGTGCTTATGGGAAAATCTTTTTTTATCCCACATCAAAGTTAGTCGAAAATGCTGATTCTGAGGACTTTAAAACTGAAATTACTCAAAAAGTACACAGTAAAAATATTTCATATAATTTGTACACGTAGTCTAAGAGGTACTAAGTACAACCATGGCAGTTTCATAAGGTGCTTATGGGAAAATCTTTTTTTATCCCACATCAAAGTTAGTCGAAAATGCTGATTCTGGGGACTTTGAAACTGAAATTACTCAAAAAGTACAGTAAAAATATTTCATATAATTTTTACAGGTAGTCTAAGAGGTACTAAGTACAACCATGGCAGTTTCATCAAGTGCTTATGGGAAAATCTTTTTTTATCCCACATCAAAGTTAGTCGAAAATGCTGATTCTGAGGACTTTAAAACTGAAATTACTCAAAAAGTACACAGTAAAAATATTTCATATAATTTGTACACGTAGTCTAAGAGGTACTAAGTACAACCATGGCAGTTTCATAAGGTGCTTATGGGAAAATCTTTTTTTATCCCACATCAAAGTTAGTCGAAAATGCTGATTCTGGGGACTTTGAAACTCAAATTACTCAAAAAGTACACAGTAAAAATATTTCATATAATTTGTACAGGTAGTCTAAGAGGTACTAAGTACAACCATGGCAGTTTCATAAAGTGCTTATGGGAAAATCTTTTTTTATCCCACATCAAAGTTAGTCGAAAATGCTGATTCTGGGGACTTTGAAACTCAAATTACTCAAAAAGTACACAGTAAAAATATTTCATATAATTTGTACACGTAGTCTAAGAGGTACTAAGTACAACCATGGCAGTTTCATAAGGTGCTTATGGGAAAATCTTTTTTTATCCCACATCAAAGTTAGTCGAAAATGCTGATTCTGGGGACTTTGAAACTCAAATTACTCAAAAAGTACACAGTAAAAATATTTCATATAATTTGTACACGTAGTCTAAGAGGTACTAAGTACAACCATGGCAGTTTCATAAGGTGCTTATGGGAAAATCTTTTTTTATCCCACATCAAAGTTAGTCGAAAATGCTGATTCTGGGGACTTTGAAACTCAAATTACTCAAAAAGTACACAGTAAAAATATTTCATATAATTTGTACAGGTAGTCTAAGAGGTACTAAGTACAACCATGGCAGTTTCATAAAGTGCTTATGGGAAAATCTTTTTTTATCCCACATCAAAGTTAGTCGAAAATGCTGATTCTGAGGACTTTAAAACTGAAATTACTCAAAAAGTACACAGTAAAAATATTTCATATAATTTGTACAAGTAGTCTAAGAGGTACTAAGTACAACCATGGCAGTTTCATAAAGTGCTTATGGGAAAATCTTTTTTTATCCCACATCAAAGTTAGTCGAAAATGCTGATTCTGGGGACTTTGAAACTCAAATTACTCAAAAAGTACACAGTAAAAATATTTCATATAATTTGTACAGGTAGTCTAAGAGGTACTAAGTACAACCATGGCAGTTTCATAAAGTGCTTATGGGAAAATCTTTTTTTATCCCACATCAAAGTTAGTCGAAAATGCTGATTCTGAGGACTTTAAAACTGAAATTACTCAAAAAGTACACAGTAAAAATATTTCATATCATTTGTACAAGTAGTCTAAGAGGTACTAAGTACAACCACGGCAGTTTCATAAAGTGCTTATGGGAAAATCTTTTTTTATCCCACATCAAAGTTAGTCGAAAATGCTGATTCTGGGGACTTTGAAACTCAAATTACTCAAAAAGTACACAGTAAAAATATTTCATATAATTTGTACACGTAGTCTAAGAGGTACTAAGTACAACCATGGCAGTTTCATAAGGTGCTTATGGGAAATCTTTTTTTATCCCACATCAAAGTTAGTCGAAAATGCTGATTCTGGGGACTTTGAAACTCAAATTACTCAAAAAGTACACAGTAAAAATATTTCATATAATTTGTACAGGTAGTCTAAGAGGTACTAAGTACAACCATGGCAGTTTCATAAAGTGCTTATGGGAAGAATTGTTTTTATCCAACATCAAAGTTAGTCGAAAATGCTGATTCTGAGGACTTTAAAACTGAAATTACTCAAAAAGTACACAGTAAAAATATTTCATATAATTTGTACAAGTAGTCTAAGAGGTACTAAGTACAACCATGGCAGTTTCATAAAGTGCTTATGGGAAAATCTTTTTTTATCCCACATCAAAGTTAGTCGAAAATGCTGATTCTGGGGACTTTAAAACTGAAATTACTCAAAAAGTACACAGTAAAAATATTTCATATAATTTGTACAGGTAGTCTAAGAGGTACTAAGTACAACCATGGCAGTTTCATAAAGTGCTTATGGGAAGAATTGTTTTTATCCAACATCAAAGTTAGTCGAAAATGCTGATTCTGAGGACTTTAAAACTGAAATTACTCAAAAAGTACACAGTAAAAATATTTCATATAATTTGTACAAGTAGTCTAAGAGGTACTAAGTACAACCATGGAAGTTTCATAAAGTGCTTATGGGAAAATCTTTTTTTATACCACATCAAAGTTAGTCGAAAATGCTGATTCTGAGGACTTTGAAACTCAAATTACTCAAAAAGTACACAGTAAAAATATTTCATATAATTTGTACAAGTAGTCTAAGAGGTACTAAGTACAACCATGGCAGTTTCATAAAGTGCTTATGGGAAAATCTTTTTTTATCCCACATCAAAGTTAGTCGAAAATACTCATTGTTCTATAAAAAGGACTTTGAAACTCAAATTACTCAAAGTACACAGTAAAAGTAGTTAATATTATTTGTGCAAGTAGTCTTGAGAAGTATTAAGTACAAACATGGCAGTGTAATAAACTACTTATGAAATAATAGAAATGAACCACATGCCATCCTTTACTTTGAAATCCTCACCGGAAGTGTTCCTCTGTGGAATTGTCTGTAGCTTTAGTTTAGTGATCGAATATACTGCGCGTCCTATTGATTCGATGTTCAATAATACTGCACATACGAAACGTCCTATATTGATTAGACTAAACGTCCTATTGATTCGATGCGCATTCAATGTCATATTAAGTATTTCTGTAAGATCTACTTGTGAGACTGTGTTCAAAAGTCACGTCGGTTCATTACAACAGCGTCCCAGGCTTGTTTTAATGCATTACCGTAAACCTGGAACTAATCGCGCACTCGAAAAACAAGAGCGGCTCACTTGACCACGCAAAAGCAAAAGACGGCTCACTTGACCGCAGTAAAAGGAGCACTAAGTTCGCCCCACTTAGGTGTCGAACTCTAGAGTAACAAAAGTACGTTTACTTCATCTGCTTACACATCTACTTTTGCTAGTTGGAACCTGGAACATCTCTTCAACACTGCATTGTACACACACACTCCATTAGCGGACAGTAAACATTACCTACAGATTATCTACATTGAATAACGTCCTGCAAATGCTAACACATGTTAGCGTCAAAAAGCTAGTTTAAGATTAGATCCACACTTACCCGAGACAACCCAAGTTTGTGAACTGCAGCAGCGGAGCGTGCACTAGTACCAGAGGGCTGACCAGGTGACTTTATAGACGGCACAGCACCTTCTACCAGTCTCACCCGGTCCAGAGTTCGAAATCCCATTCTATAGGAGAGGAGATCTCCTTGGATGTAATCCTCCTCTCTGAAATGAGCCCCACATATGACCGTGTGTCGGTCACCGTCTTTCACCGACGCCGCCGTAAAATCAGCCCTTTTCACCTGCACGAATCTCACCCACGATTTAAAGGCTGGCGTGCCTTTCTTCGGAAAGGTGTGCATTTTACGGCCAGAAAGGTTGGAATTGGTACACCCACCACACACACAAACATTCACCATGTTTGTAGCAAGTCAGGCTAGAGAAGAGAACCACGTGAACATCACAACGTGTTAGTCAGCAAGTGCAACCGGATGTGTTCAAGTAACAAGAAGGCTCTTCTTTGCTTATGCCACTGTAACGAGATGCATCCAGCTGCAGGACCGGAGAACACGACACTCTCAGGACCGAAGACGACACTCTCAGGACCCTCGCTCCCATTGGCTGATTTGGGTCACGTGACCGTCCCACCCAATGGCTGAATTGGAGTATAGAGGGGGGGGCAAATGGATGAATGTGGATGAGAGCCTTGATGTAAGTGGTTGCAGATACGGCTGTGGGGGTGCTGGAGACATGATCGAATAGTCTTGTATGCGCCTGAATCTCATGAACACGGCGCGAGCCATTCCTAATTGATCAGAACTAAATCGGCAGCGAAAAGCCCGTTTTTAAGCAGCCAATCCCCATGCACATGCGCAGATTGCCTACGGTTTGTGACGCAACGCACACGCGCCCTGGACTGTTCCATCAGAGGGGGGAGCTTCGTGGCCACACTGGCCAGTGTCCTTTCAGCCGAACAGGATAATGAAACAATGATCCCACTAAATGACCAGACGTGTATTATGGCGACATCTACAATTACCTCATTGAGTCTCCAGGTAGACTAATGTAAACTTATATTTAAGTGCAGTGGTCTGTAGCCACTCACACTGGCCATGAAGCTCCCCCCTCTGATGGAACAGTCAGCTGTAAAATAGCTTAGCCATAGCCTACTTGCATAATATAGTCATGTTACATGTTACATGTTACATTTGTGACATACAGTAAATATATACAAGGGGGAGGGAACTGTACATTTATGATGAATTGAAAATGGGGGACCCTGATGTAAACAAGACCGGGGGGGAGAGTGGTTTTGGTTTGGCAATGTCCGATTTTTCCTTGCGCGCTGCGTGGGAGCAAATTCGAGACACATATTCGGTTGCAAAAAGGTGTCCCACTGTCTCCTCTATGGCCGTGAATATTTTCACGCGGATCGGAATCACGGCGCGCCCGTGGGACACTACCGTTTCGGCGAGTTTATTCCACGCTTTCAACTTTCCTTTTCTAAGCGTTTTCGGGGCTACATGTGAATGGGTAAAAGTTGCGGGACCCCCAGATGTACCCACGGTAGAAAGCTCGCGTGGAGCCTATAATAGGCTCACTTAATACAGCGTTTTTATAATCACGCATATATGACATCATGACATTTATGGCATAGGGACATACATGACATACAGGTATATAGTACTGTTACATTTGTGACATATATGATATGCAAATACACAGTATTGTTACCCATAGATCCTGACGGAGAGTATATACATATGATGGGGAGGAGACTGTACATTAGGAGGGGGTGGGTGGGAGAGAAATATACATATGGTGGGGAGGAGACTCTATTAGGAGGGGGTGGGGGGGTTTTGACATTTACGGTGGCCAGTTTAGAATTGCAGCCTCCCGTAGGTGCTCTTTAAGAGCGGTTTTGAATGTGGGTAGGGATTCACATTCCTTTACAGCTTTGGGTAGGGCGTTCCACATTGATGTGGCATAATTGCGAAACGTGTTTAGTCCCTTGTTTGAGCCGAATCTGGGTTTAACATGATTTGTTTAGCTCCCTCTGGTGTTGTGGTCGTGGTATTCACTGACCTTTGGGAAGTATTTTGACATGTACATGGGTACCTTAGTCGTATAGTGTATCTTGTAGACCAGGCCCATTGCAAGTTGCTGTACTCTGTCGTCTACTCTAAGCCATCCTAGGTTGTCAAAGTGGGCAGGGGTGAGGTGGGTTCTAGGAGTAAGGTCAAGTAGTAGTCTGACCAGTTTGTTTTGTAATGTTTGTAATCTTGTTTTTAGCGCCTTTGAGGTGCTTTGGTACCATGAGGACAGGTGCAAGCATAGTAGTACCCTTGAATGAGTGCTCCTGCCAGAGTCTTCAGGGTATTCTTGTTTACCAGAGAGGAGATCCGGTACAAGAATCTAGTTCGTTGGTTGACTTTTTTTTATTACCTTGATTGATTGATTGATTGAAAACTTTATTAACAGATTGCAGAATGGGTACAATACAGTACAGCTCAATACACACAATTGTTAAGGGGATGCAGACCAGAGAAAGACTTTCGTCTTGTTTACACCAGGGTCCCCCATTTTCAATTCATCAGGACATATATGACATACATGACATACAGATAGTCAGTACTGCTACATCTATACATTTATGACATACCAGATTTGCAAATACAGTACTGTTTGTGATACAGAAGGAGTCAAGAAAAGGGAGTATATACATTTGACGTAGAAACTGTACATTGGAGGAGGTTGGGTGGGGGGGGTTGGGTACACTGGGATATTGACAACCATACTGGGTAATTTACATTGGAGGTGGTTGGGGGGGGGGGGGGGCACACTGTATAAGCAAGCAAAACTGTACATTGAGGGGGGGGAGACTCTGTACAAACAAACAAAATTGTACATTGGACTATTGACAAAACCATACTAGGTAAATGACTGTACATTGGAGGGGGTTGGGTTAGGATATTTACAGGGGCCAGTGTTGAATTGCAGTCTCCCGTAGGTGTCTCTTGAGAGAGGTTTTGAAAGTGGGTAGTGATCCACATTCCTTTACAGCTTTGGGTAGGGCGTTCCACATTGATGTGGCATAATTGCGAAACGTGTTTAGTCCCTTATTTGAGCCGAATCTGGGTTTAACATGATTTGTGGAGCTCCCTCTGGTGTTGTGATCGTGGTATTCACTGACCTTTGGGAAGTATTTTGCCATGTACATGGGTACCTTGGTCGTGTAGTGTATCTTGTAGACCAGGCCCATTGCAAGTTGCTGTACTCTGTCATCTACTCTAAGCCATCCTAGGTTGTCAAAGTGGGCAGGGGTGAGGTGGGTTCTAGGAGTAAGGTCAAGCAGTAGTCTGACCAGTTTGTTTTGAGATGTTTGTAATTTTGTTTTTAGCGCCTTTGAGGTGCTTTGGTACCATGAGGTGCAAGCATAGTCGTAGTACCCCTGAATGAGTGCTCCTGCCAGAGTCTTTAGGGTATTCTTGTTTACCAGAGAGGAGATCCGGTACAAGAATCGAGTTCGTTGGTTGACTTTTTTTATTACATTGGCCATTTTGTCACAGGAGAGATTAGCCTCTAGGATGGAACCCAGGTAGGTAATTTCATCTTTCCTTGTGACAATATTGTCACCCACTGTAACTGAGAAGCCGTCGGTCTTGCTGAGTTTGTTATTTGAACCGAAGAGAATGGACTCTGTTTTGCCCATGTGTAATGATAGTTTGTTATCAGCGAGCCATATGCAGATTCTGCCTAGTTCCGAGCTGAGGGTTTTTTCAACCTGTAACCTTGGATGCCATTTTGTCACAGGAAAGATTTGCCTCTAGGATGGAACCTAGGTATGTAATTTCATCTTTCCTTGTGACAATATTGTCACCCACTGTAACTGAGAAGCCGTCGGTCTTGCGGAGTTTGTTATTTATGAGTTTGTTAGTTATCCGAAGATAATGGACTCTGTTTTACCCAGGTGTAATGATAGTTTGTTATCAGCGAGCCAGGTGCAGATTCTGCCGAGTTCTGAGCTGAGGGTTTTTTCAACCTGTAACTTGTTCTTGTCAGAGACCAGCAGCTAAAAAGTGGTGAAGCCATAAACGGTCATATGCCCCCTTCAGGTGAAGTGACATAGTGTCCATGTTTAGACATATGCCCGATGCATCTAGTAAGTCACACTTAGGGCATTACTTCTACCATGTATTACCCTGTACCTGTAGTACCATGTAGTACCCTGTAGTACCATGTAGTGCCATGTATTACCCTGTAGTGCCATGTAGTACCATGTAGTACCATCATGTAGTGCGATGTATTACCCTGTAGTGCCATGTAGTGCCCTGTAGTACCATGTAGTAGTACCCTGTAGTGTCATGTAGTACCATAGTACCCTGCAGGGGTGTAAAGTACTCGAGTAATTGTACTTCGTTACAATACTTAAGTACTGTTTTGGGGGATTTGTACTTTACTCGAGTATTATTAGGTTTGTATACTTTGTACATTTACTCCATTACATTTCAGAGAAAAAAAACATACTTTTTACTCCTTACAAAGTACAAATCTCACAGGTCCAACCATTTTAATTAGTATATTTTAATTGTTTATCTGGCCGAACTAACGTTAACGTTATTAATCCTGCGACCACAGGTAAACAGCCAATCAAATCCCCATCAATGGAAAATGAACCCGCCCATACCCATGCTGATTGGTCCTTGTGCAACACTAGAAAGCGGGGATCTTTGATTAAACACCTGCTATCAGAAGAATAGACAGTCAGATCCACACTATGCTGTGGTTAATATTGTGATATTAT
This sequence comes from Notolepis coatsorum, assembly GCF_963971535.1. NCBI lineage: Eukaryota > Metazoa > Chordata > Actinopteri > Aulopiformes > Paralepididae > Notolepis > Notolepis coatsorum. Next base: position 21,779,682 of record NC_140181.1, read on the forward strand.
TCAGCGTACTCCAGTATTCTGTTTTTAATATTGTGATATTATTCAGGATAATCCAGTATGCTGTGGTTAATATTGTGATATTATTCAGGCTGTGATGTGAATGCCGTCCATGTTAGTTTACCTTCAATGGAGAAGTGGATAAAAATGAAAACTTGGCCCATGATGGAATGAGTTTGAGGCCCCTGGTCTATCCCTTTAAGTGTGTTTTTAGCCAGATACTTTGACTTTTACTTTTTGAGACGGTACCCATACTTTCACTTAAGTATAATTTCTGGGTACTTTTTACACCCCTGTAGTACCATGTAGTACCCTGTAGTGTCATGTAGTACCATGTAGTACCCTGTAGTACTAGTACCATGTAGTGCTCCTCACCAAAAATCTTTTAATTTGAGGATATTTTGGAAGCTTATGCAGAAAGTCTATCATTACAAATCAATACAGAGCAAGTGTTGACCTGACATGATATTGCCATGAATAAACTATACAATAACTGGATGATGTCAATTCCCACGTGTAGACAATCGAAAGTAAACAAAACAGATACTTCGGTTTGGACTTTGAGCCTTCAAAATAAAAGCATGAAAATACAGGAGAAGAAGAAGAAATACAATAACAGTAACATGCAGAGAGCCACCACTGGCTTACTGAATAATGACAAGTGAAACTGATATAATGTTGGTCAAAGGGGCATGAAACACTAGGAGGAATAAAGACATGTAGATGTATAGGCTGCGGTAACTCAGTTAATTCTTAATTTTCATTCATTCAGTTTAAATTTTAAGAAAAATCCATGATCTCCATCCAGCCAACAAAAATATAATTGTTATGATGGGAGTCGGTGTGCAGATAATTCTACACACCGAACAGCCTCCTCTATAACGGCCCTGTCCAGTGATAGCAGGTGTACAAGAAGACTATTTCTATTTGAGTTTTCACAAAGAAACGGATGCTATGACATAAGGCCCAGACCAGTTGCTTTCCGACCTTCCTTCCTTTAGTTTGTTTTATCGCCAACTTTAAAAGTGGAATGATTTCACTTTCCCTTCTTTTATGGTCTCATATGCCTCATTTTGTCTCTCCTGAGAAATATTTTATGTTCTGGTAAAAATCTGAGAAAAATATGAAATGCTTATAATTTAATTGTCATTTAAAACAATAAAAAAAAAAACATTCATATATTTTCAGGAGCATATTATGTTGCCATCACCTTTGCATGTAGATCTGTGACTCCTGCTGTCTAGGCCTCTTCTCGGACGTGGATGGGATGAAGGACAGGTGTGACAGTGATTGATTTTCTGGTGCTCATGGCCAGTTTACTTTGCCTAAACACTTTTCCCCCCCACAGACTCACGGTAATAAAACACAGAACCGAGTGTAGTAAGTTGCATCACAATATTAGAAAAAAACTGTCGCAAAAAAAGCATTTTGGGTTACAATAATTGCAAAATAATTCTGTGAAATCCTGGTTTGGCATGATGCTGGCAATTTCTGAACCAACAGACTTAAGTAAAAACTGTGATTGAGGCGGTACTGGCATTAACTGACTTTATTTGTAAATCAGAAGGCAACATGAACATGACTGAATACAAAACATCTCAGAAAACAAAAGGATAATACGATTAAAAATAATAATAAAGTTACAGGATTCTTAATTTGTCAGTGGTCCATTAACACTCATTCTGGCTGACTATTCAAAATGATGAAAAAAACATTTATGTGCCAATCATGTTTTGTATTCATTGATGCATTCATAACTGTCGATGGGAGCATCATTTCACATTCTGATTAGTTAATAAATGACCACATCAAAACTTGATTTACTGTAAAACTTCCAATAAAAGGTGCTATAGATAACATTCAGCCACTAGATGTTGCACTGACTACTAGAGCACCAGCATGTCGGACCAAAACAATGGTGCGCTTACATAGGGGTACCATAATGATTATAATTATCATATGCTGTGCCATCAAACTAAGTTCAGATCAAACTAATTTATACAAACAAAAATGTATAGTTTATACTAGTTGTCAGAAACATATTTTAGGTTCAACATTAGGTTGAAAAATATGACGAGCGAGCATGCCACCATTTTCTTTTTGAAAATGGGAGCAGAGAAACAGGGACCTCTAGATTAGCAGCGCAGTTATCCAATAAGTTGTATTCCATACTTCAGTAATCAATACTTTTATTCTGCACCTTTCTAAAAGCTGTGGATGGATATATATAGATTAAAAAAATTATATATATATATACACACATAAAAAACTGTTATCTATAGCACCTTTAATAGCCAAGGCTTTTATTCGCTTCAATCACTGAACTCAACCAGCCTATATTCGTGACAGGCATCCATATGGGACAGGTCTTTTAATTCCTTTTGCACAGAAATCTTGCTCAGAAAAAATACTATCAAATAGTTTATTTAAACCAGTATGAATATGACTTGTATACAAATTTGAATTTAACATATCAATTACGAATTATTAATTTGATCTCACTCAAGAGACCACGCTACTGAATGTAGAGAAATTAGGCTTGGTTTTCAGTTGCCTCTAGATGTAGTGGAGTAAACAGAACAATTCACTGCATGTTTTGAAACGCAGTGGTGACAAGTTATTTTTTTTATAAAATGATGCCACGTAATTTACTTTGCACCTAATCTCAATTTAACCATTATTTAACCTCGAAAGGACACTTCCCTCATTTACTGTGATGTTGAGTATAGTTAGAGATAAGATAGCACAAAGATAAAAACATGTGATCACAACACAAAAGAAAAGATGAAAACAAGAAAATCAGCTAAACACAATTACAAAAGGACAATGGTTAATGATCAAAGCTTTGAATTGAAAAAAAAAAAGTTGTAAGAAAATATCTTTAAAGTGCATTGAAGGGGCGTTCCAAGAGTATGGAGAAGTAAAGGAGCACTCGCCTGATATCCTAGAGCTCTCAACAGTTTTACACGCATTGATTTAGTTTTACAAGTTACTGAGAGTTAATGAGTTTGAGTATGTCAGTGATGTCATCAGAGGACACTGAATCAAACCCGTTCGCACGCTCGCAGGCACAGGCTGATGGGTGCACCCATTTGTCAATTTCTTGGCTTGAAGAGAACCCGTTTGCGCCGAGATTGGTGGGGTGGCAGAGCTGGGGGTGAGTCTATACAGTCAAATTTGGGCATAAAATCATGCTTGTGCCTCCGCCCGCTCTGACCAGGACTTAAGTGCAGACGCTGGTGCTCGGAGCCATTTTCGTGATGGTAGTCTGGGTGAGGGTGCACATGGGAACCCCTGTCCAAATTCCAACAAGTTTATTATTTATCATTGTTAGACTGTGCATTTCATCCCAATTTGAAGTAAAAGCTTCAACTGAATGGAACCTTCTATACAGTTAATCACAACAAGCTATTTAAGCTTTACACTTATGGTTATTGATTTATTATACTGTGCTGGCTGGAAAATATTTTATGGTATATAGGCTATATAACATTTTGTAAACATTCTCTTTTGCATGTGGAGGAGTGACGGGAGACATTACATTTCGTGGGCCAGCCGCACAAAAAAAAAGATAGGCCAACCTGTAGAATTATCTGCACACTGACTCCTATCATAACATATATTTTTGTCAGGTCAGATCATGGATTTTTCTTAAAAATGTTAAACTGAATGAATGAAAATTAAGAATTTCATTAGGCTATGGAACACATCAAGTCTGTAGGAGGAATCACCATGTGTTTGTTTGGTGCGTAAAAAACAGTAGAAAGTATTCTGTTGAAAAGAGATGGTTCGCACTAAAAATAAATAACTTACTTTTCTCATAATACCAATTTTTTTAATGTATTTTCTATAAATAGAGACATCGTACACAAATGTTTCAACTAGTGCCTTTGTCAGTGTGCAGGCTTCCAGAGGTTTGGACAAATCCCAAGTGTAAGACACGAAAATAAACGATCCATTCATTGATAATCGAATGACATGGGTATAGCCTAATATACGTATAATTATCTACATGTAGATATTGCCAATGTATCTCTTTGGCCTTGGCTGAAGTTTTTGTGACATAGCCAGAGTCATTATTGTTCTTAAAAGGGAATGAGAGGAGTTGATCTATTGGCCTATTGGCTAACAGACCCATCTCAAACTCCACCCTCTTTTTTTGATCCTCCAATCACAAACGTTGCTGTCCGAGGAAAGCCACAATTGTATTTGGAGGATCAAGAACAATTGAATTGAACCATTGAAACTCCTCCTCCTAATTACAGCTCAATTCAATTATATAAATTCTTTGTGAAATGTTGCGATAACCAAAAGGTATTTTCCCCACATTTCCATAATTTTGTTGAGATGTAATTAACACAACACATTCTGTGTCTTCTGATGATCACTGGTAGCCATATCCAAACTCATTAACTCTCAAACTAAATGAATGTGTGCAAAATGGTAGTTTTGTGATGCGTGATATATGCAAAATAAATCAGCATTGATTTTCAGTGAAGGGCCCCTCTGAACAGAAACACTAAACTTATGTACAAGTACCTGAAAACTGTATTTAAGTACAAGTAAATTAACTTACATGTACTCTCCACTGCTGTTCAACTGTGAGGTTCATGGGCAGAAAACAGACCATGATGAGTATAGTACCTACTTCAATGGAGGTAGATACATTATTCACTTTAAATAAAATAAAATCTATCAAGTATGTTTATGTTGTTTAAAAATGAAAAAAGAAAGTAAAATATGACATTTTCTTAAGAGTCTTAAGGTGATGCAATTTCTTCCAGACACAAGAATTCAGCATCCTCTAATGGCATCTATGAAGGACAAATGAAAACTCATACCTCCGACATGAATGTCTGACAGTTACATATCTCCCTGTAACAGTCAGACATTAATAAGGTTTGCTAAACTTGTGATAACAGATCTGTATCGGGGTCGTCATGGTGCTCCTTCTTTTGGTGATGGCGCTGAACATGGTTCTTCAGGCTGATATTGTGGTTGAACTGAAGGGGGCAGAGTTGACACTTGTAGGGCCGTTCACCAGTGTGGATGCGTGTGTGACACTTTAGCTGGGAGGCTTGAGCAAAAGCACGGCTGCACACCTGCAGGAACAGAATAAAGGATGAAGTGAAGACTAAATATTATTAACTCATTGACTGCCGGGGATTAGCCTTGGCCCTGTGGTAGCACTGCCACGCTTTAAAAGATAGGACTGCATCACCTTGTTTGTAGAGCTATAACTATATTCTATATTATAGCTATGGATACAATACTATGGCCCATTTGACATCACCTATCTATCATTCAATATGTGAAAAAGAATAAATGTGTCCATCCATACGTTCCCGTGTTATACCGTGGTGAATATAAGTATGGTTTTAGAGCCGTCTAGGGTAATTCATGAAATGCTGAGTTATAGCCCTACACGACAATTCCACTATAGACGTTGCCATTTCTTGCCTGTATATGCAACTATCCCGAAATCAATAAAATAAAGGGATGATGTGAAGACTAAATATTATTAAAAGTTGGTGACCATTATTTATTAAAACATATTAATCTGCCTTACCAAGGCATCTAAAGCCTCATATCATATTCTATCATTATAAACAAAACTAAGAGTCTAAAAGCCCCACTAGCACCCCCTAGAGACTGTGCCGTTTCTTACATCCAACCGAACCAAATTGGTTGAACGGACCGATCAAGTGGCTGGCAATGCCATCATTAGAGCCCTGCCTTCTCGCTAGCATTCTTGCATCGCTCTTCATAAAGGGGTCATGAATGTTCACATCAAACGGTTTTAATTGTAATTGCAATGAATTGCTTGTAATTACTTATACAATATACAGTTTTACAATAAATTGCCTTGTTAATTCGGTCACTGACCACAAAGCACTAGGGGTGTAACGGTACGTGTATTCGTCCCGCGAATTTACGGTACGTGGCTCACGGCGCGGTACGTGCAGCCATACGAAGAATACGTCATACATACTACTAGGTGAAACTATGGTTGCACGTTTTACAAATCTATGCTCAATATCTTTACTTTACTTTACACTGGCTTACTAACAGTCTTAACACAGAAGGTCATTCATTTAACGTTGCATATCAAGCTTGGATTGCCACATTTAGATGATGAATAAAACGTTGAAGCTTGTAATGGCACGAACAAGCCGACAGAACAAATGAACGTGCACTCTGCACTCGGCTGTTTCTCCCCTCCTCTCCTCCCCTTACCTACAGCTGTCACTGAAACAAAACCAACCATGAATGATACAGTATGCTTGTAACACACAGCATATACAATAGGCTGAAAATGTTCATCGTTTTCTTGTTCGCCTAATAATGTTAACCAATGGAAAGACACACACGCACACACCAACTTTCTTCCGCGCCACTTTCCAGCTGATCAGAGAAAAAAAACACAAACATACTTTTGCTGATCTGGACTGGTCCTTTGAGCTCCTCTCCAGTCGAGCTGCTACGGTGTTTAAATCCAAACATTGATAAATCCTCTCATTGTTGTGTAACATGGCATCTCTTCTCTAGTCTTTCTCTGCTTCACGTGAAGTAAAATCTACTCTAGAAGTGAAAGTGAAACTATACAACGGTGGGGGGTGGGGGCAGTAGGTAATTAATTTACTCAAGTGGATTCCTGAACACAGAATGACACCGTTATCACTGACTGACTACCGCAGCAAGCCTAGGTGGAACCAAGTATAACTTAATCAAATATTATTTATATATAAATAATAATTATAATAAATATATAATAATCATAAATATTGTTTTCCTGTGTACCGAAATCGTACCGAACCATCACGCCAAAACCGAGGTACGTACCGAACCGTGGCTTCCGTGTACCGTTACACCCCTACAAAGCACTATTAAGTCATTACTATTAACACTAATTCAAGATGTAAATTTTTTACACACACATACAAAAGGAAATAATAAAAAGTAAAAACACATTATAGAAATAGGGATGCACCGAATCTTGGCCGAAACTGAATACCGAAAATAGGAAACAGTTGGCCAAAAACCGAATGCCGAAAGGCCGAATATGATTAATATAAATATATATATATATTATTTGATCGATTATTAACCATTAACTAATTCGGGGCCAACCACGTAATATTACGTGTTTGCCCAACAACCGTTGGGTGCCAACCACGTAACATTACGTTTTTGGTTCGTTTTCTTTTTTTCGATTTTAATATCCTATTCCATGTCACGGAGCTGTATGTTGCCTGGAAAAGGCATATTGGGACTCCGAAGGTGCAGTACCGGCCAGATGGTGGTAGTGACGCTGTCTCGAGAATGCAGTAACCCCTGTTGCAAACCGTGTGTCACACTGAAAACGCTCCGGGCGGACCTTTCTGTTAGCCTGAAGCGAGGGCTTCACCCGATCGTAGGGCTGGGCGATATGGAAAAAAATCATATAGAGATAACGATATGATAATGTTATCATATTTCTCGATATAGATAATTATCGAATTGTTATAAGTATTAAAAAAAAATTTTTTAACAACAGATGTATGTTTATTTTGCAGCAATTCTTTGTCATTGCCGCCATCTTTAGTGTTACATCCCCTCACACTCCAGTTCTCAGGCTGCAGCTGGTTTAAAAGCGAAAGTAAACCGGCTTCTCTGCTGGCTGTGGCTCCAGGGGAGTTGAACAGTTCTGGCTCTGCTAGTTTATTTTCGATCTTTTGGCGCTTTTTTGGTGGACAAACCACCGCACATGTGCACCGTGACTCGTGACTGGAGTCTAGTTCTGCTAGCACACATAGCCTACTGTGTACAGTCGGTTTCAAACTGTATTTTAAATTAGAAAGCAAACAAAATAAATGGACAAGAGAAAAATAAATCTCAATTTGGTCAGTATTGTCATTTGGACAAGCAAAGCCATTACTTTAAGTTGCAGGCAAGAAAGACAAGTCTGTCCACTGTCTCTGGTTTTAAAACTGCCCTGTTGCAGCTCACATTTTTTTACTTTCGATATTCAATATCGATTATTAAAATATATCGCGATATTTATCGTTATCGTTATATCGCCCAGCCCTACCCGATCGCATGGAATACTTTTTGGGACGCCCGATTCATTATGCTGTGGAGCAGTGGTCACCAACCCGTCGATCTTGATCGACTGGTCGATCTTTGAGACTGTCCCTGTAGATCTTTCCATAAAAAAGAAAAAAAAAAACATATTTTTTTTTTATCTTACCCTGAGAGTCCACATTACAGTTCTACTTTTGTTTTGATGTGAAAAGTGATGCTGCACTTAGCACTGACTGAGAAAGTACACATACAGTTCTACTTTTGTTTTGATGTGAAAATGATGCTGCACTTAGCACTGACTGAGAAAGTACACATACAGTTCTACTTTTGTTTTGATGTGAAAATGATGCTGCACTTAGCACTAACTGCACTTAGCACTGACTGAGAAAGTACACATTACAGTTCTACTTTTGTTTTGATGTGAAAAGTGATGCTGCACTTAGCACTGACTGCACTTAGCACTGACTGAGAAAGTATACATTACAGTTCTACTTTATAAAATGCTAATTGTAAATATGTTTGTCAATGTTAATATAAGAAAGTCCACATTACAGTTCTACTTTTGTTCAGATGTGAAAAGTGATGCTGCACTTAGCACTGACTGCACTTAGCACCGACTGAGAAAGTACACATTACAGTTCTACTTTATAAAATGCTAATTGTAAATATGTTTGTCAATGTTAATAATATGAGAAAGTCCACATTACAGTTCTACTTTTGTTTTGATGTGAAAAGTGATGCTGCATAAGATGACTGCACTTAGCACTGACTGAGAAAGTACATAATAGTTCTACTTTGACGTTTTAATGTTGGACCAAAACATTGCATGTAATTAGAATACAGGCAAATAAAAGTAATTTAGTTTAAAGTACAATCTTGGCTGTCTTTTTCTCTCAACGCTTCAATAGGTAGATCTTGCCTTCACCAAAAAAAAAAAAAAAGGTGATCTTGGGCTTAAAAAGGTTGGTGACCACTGCTGTGGAGGGTTATGGCATGGGCCAAATGGACATATGATCTACCAGATGGCGATCAAATAATTGGAAAATTCTTTTTGGAATCCAACCGGCCAAAGGTAAGAGCAATTTGACGCCAAACACGTTAGGTTACGAACGTAACCCTGTTCTTTGACATTCAGTTATATTTTTTCTGTGCTAAAACCCTTTCGGCCGATATGTTTCGGTGGCCGAATATTCGGTGCATCCCTAATTATAAACAACCAACTAAATACAATTCTGTAATTTTATTTCATGTTATGAAATCCATTTCTTAAATAAACAAATACAATACATATTTAAACAAGAAAATACTGCTCACCTTGCACCTGAAGGGCTTATCACTGCTATGGGACAGCATGTGTCTTTTCAAGTGATTGCTATTTGAAATCTGCTTGTGGCAGGTTTGACAGATAAACTTCTTGTGCTCTTTGAAGTGAAGTCGTCGTTCCTTTATGCTGCTAAACCTTTGGGGACATTCTAAACACAAGTAGGGGTCTTTCTCAGTCTTGGAATGGCTTTGTTCCTCATGGTTTAGTTTGTCCTCCCATGTTACTAACTGCTTCAAGCAATACTTGCAGGTGTAAGTTCTACCTTTACAGTCCATTTTGTGGACTTTGAGACTGATCTCGGACACACAGCGAACCCCGCATTCAGAACATATCATCATGAATGGACCTTTATCCACTTTATGGCACTTGTGTGCCAAGGTGTTGTAAGTGACACCGCAGTCTGGGCACAGCAGTGGGGTGCGGCGACCATGTATCTTGTTGATTGGTTTGCGACTTTGTTTTATTTTACTCTTCTTCTCAGCGTCAGAGTCAGAGTGTTCTTCCTCGTCGTCGTCCTCCTCCTCCTCCCAGTCTTCATCATGCTCATCATCCTCCTCCCAGTCTTCATCATGCTCATCATCCTCCTCCCCTTCCTCCTCCTCCTCTTCCTCCACTTCCTCCTGCTTCAGCTCTTTGTCCTTGTCGTCCTCAGTTTGCCAATCGTCCCACTCGGGCCAACTGATAGCCAGCAACGGTTTGTTTTCCGCATTCTCAATTTCTCCATTTTCTTTCTCCCCCTGTTCCTGCTGTCCATCCTCTACATTGCTGTCACTCAGTCCTTCCATCTCCTCCTCCTCCTCCTCCTCCTCCTCCTCCTCCTCCTCCTCCTCCTCCAAGCCACCAAACACATTCTCATCTGCACTCTGCTCCCCGTCAGAATCTATAGTTACTTCCAGTTCTACAAACAGCTTTTCTGTCTTCGTGTCATCTGCTTTGCCTCGTCGTTTGTTTATGCCCGTCCCCTCTGGCGTCACCATGTGTCCTTTTCCTTGGTCAGGAGGATTAACCAGCTCATCAGATACCTAGAGGGCACAGGACAAATCACTTTCACTTCACAATTATTTTCTTAATTATTGATCTGTTGACATTTGAAATTTAATGGTAGTTTATATCTCTTATTATATTAGTTAGAAACCAGCAAGCCAATAATCAAAATCTTATCTTAATTATGTGATGCTAATAGCTAGGGATGGGAATTGATACGATTCCATTATCGATTCTGCTTATCGATCAGATTCTTTATCGATTCCCTTATCGATTCCTGATACATTTATAATTTAAATAAATAGGAAATGCAACAGAACTACGCCCCCATGTCAGAAAAATACAGAAACTGTAAAAAGAAAATTAACTATACACTTAAATAAAATAATGTACCGGTATTTGAGATTATCTTAAACAAATTTTATCTATTGAACTGTAGTTGCATTCAACAGGTCGTTATTGCAAAAATTTGTTCTGTCTCTGTCTGAATGAGTCAGCGGTTAACGTTAGTTTACCACGTAAATGAATGACTAGGAATGCAAAGAATTGGAATTTTCATTGCACATAGAAACAGCGGGAGCATTTCGGGAGCATATGCAAATATTTATACATTGAAAGCATTCGTTTTTCATTTAGGTTTTCCTAGTCAAGGAATCAAATAGGTAGTCTGCTATGGCTGCATGCGTGGCGCTAACGTTATTGTTCTAAAATGCGCAATGGACGGAAAAACATGGCATCGATAAGAGGAATCTATAGTCACGGAGGCATGCGATTCCAGGAATCGGACAATTGGGGGTTTCCCATCCCTACTAATAGCATGCATGCCTTGGAGATGCTCCATTGATAAGGACCATACAGTATAAAAGCTGACACTCTACTGTCTTAGAGGGAAAGCAGGAAATGTAATTTAAAACACCTCTGTGTTCGCACTACTCTTAAAAGCATGTGTTTTCTGTTTGTGGGGTGACTTTCTGGAATAGATTAGATGACAAAATTAAAAACAACATAGTTAAAAATTAAATACAGTTGAGTGAGTGGTTCTTGAAAGGTACAGTAAAGAGGTTATAAGTCATTAATGGAGATGTTGAAATTATTGACTCATCTTGTTTGTTTGTTAGTATTTGTTCTGATCTAGTCAGAATATACCTTTTGCTTTATAAAGATACTGGATGGACAGTAGCCTATTTATTAGGGATGTCCGATATTATCGGCCGATATCGGCATTAAAATGTGATATCGGAAAATATCGGTATCAATTTTCAATTATTTTTTTTACATTTCTATAACCTTTATTTACCCAGGCAAGCAAGTAAGAACAAATTCTGATTTTATTTATTGTCAAAAGTATGCATAATGTTGTGTTAATTCCACAACAAGAGATATGTAATGTTAATTACCTGAAATTATTCCGTTTTTTGGGGGGGAAAACCCTGCATATATCGGTATCGGAAATTAAGAGTTGGACAATATCGGTATATCGGTAAAAAAGCCAATATCGAGCATCCCTACTATTTATTGTAAAAAACATAATTTATTAACAGTAATGTTTGTATATTAACTTGATCGATTGACTGATCAAGTGATTTTGTTTGTAGATGATTTTGTTGGAAGACAACTGAACACTGTTTCACCTCCATAGCCATGAAGTGCTTTGAGAAGCTAGTAAAGGGCTACATCTGCTCCTCCCTCCCCATCAACATGGACCCCCTGCAATTTGCATACCGCCCCAACAGGTCCACGGAGGACGCCATATCCCATGTGCTGCACACAGCAGCATCACACCTGGACAAGAGGCAGGGGAACTATGTGAGAATGCTATTCATCGACTACAGCTCGGCATTCAATACCATAGTCCCCTCCATACTCATAGCCAAGCTCAGGGACCTGGGCTTGGGCTATGACCTCTGCCAGTGGGTCTTGGACTTCCTGACTGGCAGACCCCAGGTGGTGAGAGCAGGCAACTGCACCTCCTCATCCATCACCCTCAACATAGGGGCCCCCCAGGGCTGTGTTCTGAGTCCCCTCCTCTACTCCCTGTACACACACGACTGTGTGGCTCAGCGGAGTAGCAATACAATCGTCAAATTTGCTGACGACACAGTGGTGGTGGGCCTGATCTCTGCCAACGACGAGAGGGCCTACCTGGAAGAGGTCAAGGTCCTGGCGGGATGGTGCCAGGAAAACAGCCTCTCCCTGAACGTCAGCAAAACAAAGGAGATGATTGTGGACTTCAGGAGGTCGGGGGTCAAGGACTACAGCCCCCTCAGCATCGACGGGGCACCGGTTGAGAGAGTCAACAGCTTCAAGTACCTCGGAGCCTACATATCCGAGGACTTGACATGGACCACACACATTAACAGTGTGGTGAAGAAGGCACGACAACGCCTCTACTTCCTCAGGCGCCTAAGGAAGTTCCAAGTCAGCCAGAAGATCCTTAAGAACTTCTACTCATGTACAATAGAGAGCATCTTGACCGGCAACATCACCTCCTGGTTTGGGAATAGCACTGCAAAAGACCAAAGCAGACTACAAAGAGTGACACGTTCAGCCGAACGCACAATTGGAGGGGGGCTCCCCACCCTCCAGAACATTTACTACAAGCGTTGCAAGGGCAAGGCTAAGAGAATCATTAAAGACTCCAGTCACCCGAACAACTGCCTCTTCGAACTGCTGCGGTCAGGCAAGCGATACAGGAGTCTCAAGGCGAGCACAGAAAGACTCAGAAGTAGCTTCTATCCCCAGGCCATCAGGCTGCTAAACGAACAATGAATGAACACTACACAACAACAACCACCAAACGCACATAGCACACACATCCACACGCACACACCCACTTTAAACAAACACACTGTAGCACCCACTCCACACACTTTATAGCACACACCCACTTTAAACAAACACACTGTAGCACCCACTCCCCACACTTTATATTTATGGATGAAGGATTGCACTACAACTCGTACACCTTACTGTAAATTGTACCTAAAATTGTACCTCATCCCATTTCTGCTTTGCACTAGATAGTACTGTACATTAGTACACTGCATAGTATTGTGTATTGTATATTATATGGTAACTCAGAACATTGTACATATGTCTATACCGAACACTGTGACCTCATTTTCTTCTTCTAAATTCATGCTATATTATGTTATTATGTTATTTGATACTATCTTGTCTAGCACAGTCTCTGGAGCGTAACAGTAAGAAGCATTTTGTATGAAAGTATTCTGTACTTCTGTATGACAACTATTAAAGAACTTGAACTTGAACTTGTTTGAAGGTGTACTTGGTTATTTAAGCATTACATCACACGCAGGAGTGGTTTGTGACCAATAAACCATGCCTAGGGGTGGTTGTTAGGCCCGAGGCGCAGCCGAGGGTCGTTAGACCCCCCTAGGCATGGTTTATTGGTCACAAATCACGACTGCACGTGGTGTAAAGCTTTTATACAACTGCCAGATTCATCCAACCTTATTTCTATACAATAAACACACATTAATCGAAGATTTATTGAAAAAACCATCCGCCAGAAAAAGTAGTTCCCACAACTCCATGTGGAAGCAGCTTGAAGTGCATCCAACCAAACTAACACATCCAACTGTGTATTATTGGAATGATTGAGAGAAGTTGCCTCATGTGGAAGCAGCTTGAAGTGCATCCAACCAACTAACACATCCAACTGTGTATTATTGGAATGATTGATTGAAAATTTTATTACCAGATGCAGAATGGGTACAATACAGTACGGCTCAATACACACAATTGTTAAGGGAATGCATAGGAAAAAAACGTTTTCTTCGCCCTATTTTTTTATTTCTTTCTTTTAGCCTAAACTTAACCAGTTGGAAACCAGGGGTACAGTAATAAAATTAGCAATCAACCAATCAATCAATTCAATAGACCATGCTCACTTAAAACAGCGCTGCTTCTCTCTCAGTCTGACTCCCCCGCTGTTGCAGACAGGAGTGTGTGTGTGTGTGTGTGCGTGTGTGTGTGTGTGTGTCACAGTGTGTGTGTGCGTGTGTGTGTATGTGTGTGTGTGTGTGTGTGTGTGTGTGTGTGTGTGTGTATGTGTGTGTGTGTGTTTGTGGGTACGCCAGCGTCGGACAGTGAGAGAGAACGCTGCAGTCAGTAGCAAGAAGGAAGTAGAAATTTAAATCAATCAATTAATCTATCAATCAAACCGCGATTTTTCTTTTGTTCTAGATTGCCTCAAGACCCATCAATTACATCATCCAACATTGTTTAAAGGGCTAACACATTCCCCTTGACAGAATCGCTTCATATTTAGTCGTTTAGTCGCCATTAACATATCCATTTGTAAATATTATTGGCCACCTTCTTGTGATCCGGCGGAGTGATGTGATGTGGGTCGGTTGTGGGCGGGTCCTGGGCCAGCAGCGTGGATTGTTGCCAATAAAGACGTGTAAAATGACTGTTTCAGCCAATCAGAATCGAGAAATTTGCATGCCGTTGTATAAGTAGGACTAATGATGAAGTGATTGATATATTGAAAGATGGGAAATTTTTTTAAGGGATTATAGCAATAAGGGGTAGGACTTGATAAGCATATTTCTTCTTCCTGTTCCTTTTCGGACAAGACTGTTTTGTTCGTTTATTATTTTATCTTACTTTATTATCTTTCTTTTCACAGCAAATCTATCTTAGATAGATTTTCTTTTTGTCTTTTCTTTTACATTGTTATTTTTTTTAATTTATTGTTCAAAATAAACTCCAAATTACAAACTGACAAACAAAATAAACTCAAATAATACAACTTGAAAAACATTGTTTCTCATTGCCATAGAGTGGAAAGGATTCCGACAGCCGATGGCCTACATGGAGCCAGAGTACACTGTACTTCTCAGAGAAGCACTTCACGGCTCAGAAAAATACACACTGATTGAGCCGAGTCTCTTGGTACTGCATTAGCCCAGTTAGACGAAGTGGCTATAACAACGGATACCTGGACCTCCCTTGCTGGACTCGTCTCCTACCTTCACACATGGTCATGTTGCTATTTCTAAATAAACGCTCTTAAATTAACTCTCTATGGAACATTGCCATTGGGGACATCATTTACAGTTGAAAAAAGGCAATATATCACAATATTGTGACTAGGGCTGCACGATACACCGATACTAGAAATGTATTGCAATACTTATTTCAGAAAAACGAGAATGGTTCAATACTCCATTTTATTAGTCGATACTTACGCATCCGGCTATTATTCTAAGAGTTGAGTGGATGCATGACCGGAGCAGTGTGTGAGAGAGAGCATGCTTTGCATAGTGGGCGTGTCAACAGTGTTGATAACAGGGTTCCCACAGACATTGCAAAATGAAATTCAAAGACTTTTAAGGACTATTTTTCATTCATCAAAGATGTCACTCGAAGGATACAATTCACTTTTAAATGAAATTAGGAAAAGCAGTTGGAGCGTGCGAGACAGCGAGTAGTCAGATTTTATTAAAACAAAACAAAAACAACAATTTCTTGATTCAGATTCAATTTGAACATGGATGAATAAAACATTCAATGAATGGTTGATTTGAATTTCAAGGACTTTAAAAAATTTGCTGTTTTCAAGGAATTCCAGGTCTTTTGTAAAAAATCAAGGACTTTAAGCACTTCAATGACCTTGTGCGAACCCTGTGATAAGGAATAGTCTGCCAACAAAGTTGTTTCAAAAAATGTATTCACAAAATGGATTACTATTCAAACGTTATTGAAGACTCCTGTGATCAGTAAGTAAGTACTATTGTATGTCTAACCGCAGCATTTGCTACGCTATGTGTGCAAATATATTGTGATTCTGCCTAAAGCCAAGACTCGATAGTGCAAGCGTATTATTTAGGAGCACATGCGACAGTTCGAAGACTTGTGCACATCCCTAGTCAACACTTACTAAGCTTTCTGTGTATGCTGAAGCTAAAAGGTGTCAAGTTACCACATAGTGGAACATGAAAGGTTCGACCTGTTATTGACATCACACATGTAACTCAAATTTCAGGGAAGTACAGAGGAGCTCTCCACGGGACGAACGTGAAAAAGGCTCTCTTTTGACAAGTTCTGCACAAATAACAATCTGTATAGTCAGTCATGCCTCCAAGAGGAGTTTACCATAAAATAATAATGGATCTTTAAAATAACATATTCTCATCATGAAATAATTAGGCTACTAAAGTAAAGCTTGTCATTCCTTAGACTGGATATTTGTCAATAGGGTTTTAAGAGCTGGTGTTATGTCTGACTGCCTCAGTGACCACTCAGTAATTTATTGTGTGTGGCAGATTAAAATACAGTACCGGTACCGTTCGCTTCCATTCATTGTGCTAAGCTAATGTAGCTTTGTACTGAAGGCACATTGCACAGAGGAAACTTGTATCCATCTTCTTGTCTCATCTGGATAAGACGGTAAGAAAATTGCCCATAATGTTGAATCTTGAACGTTGGCGTGGTCCTTTAACACATTGAACGCCATAAGCGTCCCCCATCCTTCACTGTCTAGCGCCAGCATTACGCGATATTTCATGATCTTTGCGGAGCTATTGTATATTCTATATTATAGCTATGGAGACAATAGTATGGCTCATTTGACAAACACTACACACTGTCATTTGTAGTTTATTACACAAACATCATCCATTTCCAAGATAAGTCTTTTTCCATAGATCGCGAGATAAAATGTGTTATATGCAATAAGCCCAAACCGTTCTGGTTGATCCCCTGAAACCCCAAATAAAAGGTATATACCATGTACACATGTGCCTTCACAAAATTATCAAGGGGGGAGGGGTACTCTTACCGTGAAAATACGGTCGTTACAAAGCGCTTGGTTTATGTCCGGTAAAGGAAGAGGTAGGTAAAGGAAGGTAATTTATAAGCCTGCTATTCTATAATAATATTTCAAATTGCATTGGTCCGGATGGGAGAATCCAGTACTGTATCTACAAAACCTTCTGTTTAATCATCTTCCCTTTATTAATTTCCTTAGATTTTTTGTACACATGATCTCAAGAAGGTACTGAACGAGATCAGTGGCAGTTTTTCATGTCTGGTCATTTTTAGCATGGTGTTATTCACTGTCAAAGATGCAAAGAAAAATCATAATTCATATTCTCCTTTGTTTCATCACAATTTAAGCAAGCCTAGTAGACACAATATTTCTGACACTGGGAAATAATACATTCACTGAGGTCCATAGATGTCCCTAGATACCAAGAATATGCAAATGGCCCTGTAGAAGTGGAGCAATATTCCATTTACTTACGTATGTATTTTAGGCGGATTTTCAGAAAATAGAGCTCCGGGCTTAAGAGGTTAAATTGTGATGAAACAAGGAGAATATGAATTATGATTTTTCTTTGCATATTTGACAGTGAATAACACCATGCTAAAATGACCAGACATAAGAAACTGCCACTGAGCTCGTTCAGTACCTTCTTGAGATCACGTGTACAGAAAATCTAAGGAAATGAATAAAGGGAAGATGATTAAACAGAAGGTTTGTAGATACAGTACTGAATTCTGCCATCCGGACCCATGCAATTTGAAATATTATTATAGAATTTAGAATATGAGGCCTATAAATTACCTTATTATAGCCAACTTGCACACTATGGATCGGGCCAACTCTTTCCAATGGCAGAGTTCAATTTGGATTTAGGATCACCAGGCGTGCATGAAGAACAGAATGAAATCTACTAGGTTTTTTATTCTTGCAACAGCTCCGCCATTTTGAAACTGATTTCAAATCGGATGGTTGCTAAATGCTCAAAATAGGGGAGACAAACTAACTGCGCTCCAATATATGCCAATAACGTTCAGTTTTGTGGTATATAATCTAGAGTAATAAGAGAATAAAAAGAAATTTATAAGCACATCATTTGCTTGAAGGGAGCTAGAAGCCTTTGGGAAGTGTAGTTTAAAAAAAATTCCAACGCTCATTGAAAGCTCTGGATGTCCTCTTCTCAAAATGACTACACTTTCCATCATTCAACGACGGCCGCTAATTCAAAATGGCGGATCTCTGCGATCACAACAACACATTTCAAAAACTAAAATCTCACTAATAACACATTCAGTGCCAGCTATTAGATGGGACCCGCTGTAGCAATGCCAACGCTTAAGATAGGAGTGTGTCACCTTGTTTGTAGAGCTAAATCTATATTCTATATTATAGCCATGGATACAATACTATGGTCATTTCCATGCATACATTCGCGCGTTATCCCGTGGTGAATATAAGTATAATTTCAGAGTGGTCTGGGGTAATTCCCGAAAGGCTGAGTAATAGCCTTAGGGCTTGTGTCCATAGCGGACGTTTTTTTTCAAGGCGGACCGATTTGAGAGAAAAAAAAAAAGCTCAGAGCGTTTTCCTGGGTCTCGCGACTGCCGCGGCTCCGCCCCTTCCTCGATGTTGATTACCTTGATGAGCACGCTCCTTTCCAAAAGTTGAACTAGTTTCAACTTTATGCGCCGAGAGCGCTCCGCCCAAAAACGCTGCCGCCGAGAGCTCATAAACGCAAGGCGCGGCGCTGGGAAGAGAAGCGCGCCTGTCGCGTCTCCAGCATAGAAATGAATGACAGAAAGGAGCTGACAACTCATAAAACGTCCGCTATGGACACAAGCCCTTATACGTCAATTCTATTATAAGAGTTGGTGTTTCTTGCCTGGACACGCTACTATTCCCAAATCAAATCTATATAGTAGGTACCGGTATTATGTTTCATCATGAATGCATGAAAGGGGGGGGGGGGGGGGGTCGTATCTGATTATTTGATTACCAGTAAGTAACAGCATTCGTATTGAACACTAAAAACCGTTAGCCCGATCGGTATAAAAGCATTGCACGATCAAGCTAAAATTTACGTCAGATAGTCCTTACCTGTGATCGGGAGTATTCCAAAAATAATATTCCAATTGTTTGATCGCCATCTGGTATATCCGATGTCCATTTGGTCCACGGCATAACCCACCACAACTAATGGATCAGGGATATTTGACGTGCTTCAATGGAACTGGGAGAACCGCTCGACTGGCCCTACCCAGAAAACTGCGCCCGGTGACATTTGACCGTCACACAGGCCAAGATAAAAGGTTTCAAAGGGTGCTTGATACCGCCGTCTAGCTGGATGGGGCCGGTATTGCACTTTGGCGATCTCACTCATTCCCTATGGTAACACCAAGGTCCCTGGATGAATAATGAATCAAATGAATCGGCACTCAACCGTTGGCGCCCAATAACGACGTTTAAGTTTTTGGCACAGAAACAGTTAACCTATTGGTAAACAAACGTATTGCTGAAAATATACACTATGACTGCTGTTGTGACATTGCTATGATGTTTACTCTTGAATACGTTAAAAAAAAAAAAAAATTATGTCAGGTGGTCTAGAGAGACTGATTTATGACGTGATGTCATTTTGGGACCTGTACCGGTCCCGTCGGGTGGAAGAGGTTAAGAGTTGGGGTGCTTTGGTGAAGGTGTCAGGGGTGTCTTGGTCACCACTGCCCTAGGAGACACTTGCTTCAGGTCATTTTTAAGATATGCCTGTCCTCCTCACAAAAAATCTTTTAATTTTAGGATATTTTGGAAGCTTATGCAGAAAGTCTGTATCATTACAAATCAATACAGAGCAAGTGTTGACCCGACATGATATTGCCATGAATAAACTATACAATAACTGGATGATGTCAATTCCCACCTGTAGACCAGGGGTTCCCAAACTTTTCAGGCCGCGACCCCCAAATAACGATGTCAGAGAGCCGCGAGTAAAAAAAATTATGGAAATGTATGGTTGAAACATGCAAACGTTCAAACGCACACACACTAATAAGCATTGGAGGCTTTTAACCAGGGCCGGACTGGGGAAATCATTCAGGCCAGGAAATATAGTGCGAAATATAGACCCAGTCAGGCCACTTTTTAAGCGGGGGGTCTGGGGGTCCCCCACCAGGAAATGTTTTTGTTACAAAGACTTCATTTCCTGTATTCTGGTGCAGGAATTGTTTAATTTGTACCCTTTAAATGCCAGTGTTTGTGATGGCATCACAAATTATTGTTAAAAAACAGGCTAGCATATGTATGATTAGCAACAACACTGAATTTGATGGATTTTCTGTTTTTTTGTAATGTCAGATTGAAAAAAAAAATACAATATTTTATTCAACTTCAGCCCTGATCATAACTCCACATATTCATTTTATAATTCTAACCCTTTAAATGCCAGTGTGTGTGATGGCATATATTTGCAATATATCAAATGCAAATGGGTTTATTACAGGCTAGCATGCGTCAATGATTAGCGACAAGTTTTTTGTAAGGGTCCCGCCTTACATGCGGCTCCCTTTGTGTGTGTGTGAGAGCAAGAGAGAGAGAGAGAGAGAGAGAGAGAGAGAGATACTTCTCAAACTTGTGTGAGTTGCAGTGATCTCCTGGTTGATCCCCACCTAGGTTATCTAACTATTGCGCTGCTGCAACTAGAAACACTGGCCTGGCCGCGTCTACCTTAATGATAAGCAAGCAGTGCAAAAATGCGGAAGCATTCGTCACCGCACGCCACTACGGTAAAGCGCCTTTCTTTTCAGGCCCGCTTTGGGAGCTGTCGCGCGGAAATAGGCTGTCTATTGCCATTCTCTTTGACAAACTCTAACCTTAACCAGCTCCTTAACAGCGCCTAAACTTAACCGTTCTAACCTTAACCAACTCCGAAACAATGCCTAACCTTAACCTTAACCATGCCTAACCTTAACCATAGAAAGAATATTGCCATTCTCTTTGACAAACTCTAACCTTAACCAGCTCCTTAACAGCGCCTAAACTTAACCGTTCTAACCTTAACCAACTCCGAAACAATGCCTAACCTTAACCTTAACCTTAACCATGCCTAACCTTAACCGGCGAAAGAATACACGTTAAAAAAAAAATCACGTTAAAAAAAATATATTTTATGGGATTCGAACTCGCCAGCAAACGAGCTGTAGGATCCACAGCCATGCAGTGTTGCCAATTGAGCTATTTCTCGATACTGAATAAGGGGCGGTGACTTATATATATTGAGCTCCGCTCGTGTCGAACCAAGGCGGGATCTCATGCGCATGCGCGGGCACCTCGCGCGAGCACGCCGGCGCACGCACGCACCTGAGCGAGCACGCCGCCGCCGGTGGGCGGCGGAAAATGAAAGGCGCATTACCGCACGCCACTACGGTAGAATGCTTCCGCATTCTTGCACTGCTTGCTTATCATTAAGGAACAGGCGGCCTGGCCTGCTTCTAAGTTCAGTGGCCTGACTGCATACATTTTTTTTTATCATCTGGCGACCCCCACCTTGGGAACCCCTGCCCTAGGAGACACTTGCTTCAGGTCAGTTTTAAGGCATTTACATATATATTACACATGTTATCTGAAACAGCTGTTAGAATCATATTGACTGATAATCTCTTCTTTTCAGTTCCAATTGGAAATTGGTAAAGGGGCATTTCTTTTTGGGGCTTCATTGAACTGGAATACTTTACCATATAGTTTACGATCTTTAATCTCATTTGGTATATTTAAAACCACTTTATTTCCCCCATATTACAACTAATTTCATTCAGTTTTATAAGTCATGTTCATTGTGATCTGTATCGTCTCTGTATTGTGTTTTTATATTGAAGGTCCCCCTCGAAGACGAGCTTATCCTGTGTATTTAATAAAAACATTTCCATATGAAAATCTGTAATATAGGGCCATATTTGTAGTATTAGTATATGTCTGAACACTGCATAGCGACTTGCCATCATTACTGGATCCAATACTTACCTCAACTGGCTGGTTGCTCCACGTGTTCTGCTGACTGCAGTCTTTGCACCGTCCGAGGACAGAGAAGTGTTCTCTGTCTCCATGTGTGCTGACTGCACATACACCCCTGCATCGTTCACAGTGCTGGAACAACTGGAGAAGACATCCCAAGTTCACACACACATCTTCCAGAACGCTGACATCCATGTGTTCGCTAAAGGACGCGTGTTTTGGGTGAACAACACCAGAAGAACTGCTCTTCTCTGAGACATGAAGAGAAGAAAGGCAAACGGACTGTTGGTCCCTGCAGGCATCAATCTGGATGGAGGTGGAAGACCTAGGTCAGAAACAAGAGTCATCAGTTTGACACTCCTTCAGGTTTTCCATTGCGATTCATCATGAAGGCGCAGAACCTTGACAAAAGAACCTTGCATCTTGAATGATAAAGTGTTAAGAGAAAATTTGTTTTCCAAATTACAATCTTATTTTTGTTAGTTCATTTGTCATTTATAACTAATAGGGGTGTCACAATTCTCACACGTTTCAATTTGACTTTCGGTTTTAAGGTCGCGATTAGATTTTCAATTAAAACGTTTAGACCATCGAGTCTTGATTTGTAAAGATTAACAGATCATTGGTTTTATTCCCCGCCAACTGTCATTTACATTTTCTAATTATTGTAGGGTTAGAGTAACAACAGCTACTACAAGGATCATTCAACGAAATATATCATTGTCAGATTGGTATATTTACAGTAAAAAATTTGACCATTGCTGAAACAAACAATAAGAACACACTTCCCACAAACCCTGTCTCTTCCTGTTAAGCGGTTTCTGGACAAACGGCATGTGGGATTGTTTGTTTTGATAAGAGTAGAGGGTGAAGAGCCTTGCTAAGTGAATGACAAGTTGTATAAATGCAAAATAGAAAAGGATATTGATGGACTTGTCGCGGTCTCGTTGTTTACAAACTCAAGGGAACGCCAGTAACTTGAGAGAAGCAAGAGGAATTTCTAGTTCAGTTT
This sequence comes from Notolepis coatsorum, assembly GCF_963971535.1. NCBI lineage: Eukaryota > Metazoa > Chordata > Actinopteri > Aulopiformes > Paralepididae > Notolepis > Notolepis coatsorum. Next base: position 21,802,863 of record NC_140181.1, read on the forward strand.
CTTCATCATATGACTCTGGCAGTGGCCATGGTCAAGGACAATAATGCAGGCTACGGGTAAGCTCATTAATTAGCAGCTATGCTGTGTTCTTTTAAATGTTTTTTTTCTTTTTTCTTTTGTACAAGTAGGCAGGGGTGGAAGGGGAACAAATACTGGGAGGATCACTAACCTGCTCGTGATTTTGAAGGTTGAAATCGAACGCTCATTTTGATTGATTCTCGACTCAGAATCAAAATCGTGACACCCCTAATAACTATCCTTTATAAACACTTCTTTTTTGGCAACAAGCACAATGCAAATTGGTTAATTATTGTCACACAATCAGTCTGACAACAGGAGAATGAACTGGACCTCAAGCTGGTAACCTCTTTCAGTCAAGTCTGAACCGGCTGATAATGTCTTTCAGTAAACTCTGCAACAGCTTGGACAGAAAATGTAACTACTGTCTACTGTTACTGAAAATGTTATCATTTATCCTCAGATACTGATCACAATGGCAAAATGTTTTTATTGTCAAATCAATAACTCTGGCAGCATGCATCCCAACAAGTGTATTCCATGAACTATCGCAAAAGTAGGCTTCTGAGACAAACTAAACTTACTTTTCACTTGTTGAGGAGTCGGCTTTCTTTGGTACTTTAATCAGACCAATGTCTTTAAAAGCAATCGCTACCCAGGACTGTTTTGCTGGTGGAGACTTCAGTGCTTTCCCACTGTGGGATCTTTTCAAACCTTGATTGTCGGTACCAACTCCAATACTTCTGGTATGAAAGGGTGAACCCGTTTGGCAACCTGTGTAAAAGTACAACCAGAATGCTCAAGTATGTAGTGTTTCTCATATAGTACATATATTTATTTGTGGCAGCCTACCATTATATTAAAACAAGCAGACCACGAATAGATTTCCCAACGGATACAATAACACTTAAATTAAGCCTCGTCTGGACACAGTCCTTTCCACTGCTGAACGGTGTGTCTTGTATCTTTTTTTAAATTCTTTTTTTCCATGCTGAAAGATGAGCACATCTCTGATAAGCACTAGATTCAAACGAAGTCATTCTGCATAAATGTATGTGGAAACTAAATGTTTCAGATTTGTCAATTAATGTTAAATCAACAAATCAATTAGTCGACAAAGCTCTATTACTATTAAGTAGACCAAGAATGCATTTAGTCAAGGACAGCCCTAAGCAGCAAATAATTAAGATAATATATTCCTTTATTGATCCCCTTGGGTAAATGCAGGCATCATAGCAGCCCAGAGGAGGAGGGAGGGATTAAAGTTAGGTCTGCACCTAAGGAGGTCTAATCATCATTAGTCATATGTTTAAACTTTAACAGAAAATAAAGAAATGCATTGAATAACAATTTCTAGTAGGTAATCAAGGAGTGTTCAAACAAGTCTCCTCTCTCACACCAAGTAAACCTGTTAATGACTAATTAATTGCATTCATTAATTGCAGAGTAATTTAATGACCCGGTCTGCGTTCAGTAGCCTACTTATAGGTTTGCAAAGGTTTATTATCCATAGGTACAGAAATCGAATGGTCATTAATAGCTGTTGCTATTAATTAATTAATCTCTCAAGTGTCAATCAAGGGGTTTTGGACTTTAATCTAAATAATCGTATTGAGAGATGTGGGAGAGAAAGTGTTATGTCGTTAGAATAGGATTATGATGCCGGAACAGCTTAGTATCCGTTATTATCCCATTACCACTGTGAACCAGTCCTAACCGGCGGGGACTAATACACACCATGACTGCGTACGGACAACAGGGTTCCTTTGGACAGCTGTGTTGCCACACTCCTTCTGGGAACCGTCAAATAAGCCTGGCAACCAATAGCCACTGTTTTCCTGGCTTGGGAACACAATGGGACCTAAGGAATAAAGAAAACATCACCAGTCAAAGAGAAGTTACAGTTTAGGGGTATGAGTAAAACCAACCTGATGACGATTTGATTCATCATTATTACCAGCCAGAGAAGTTAGTTAGGGGTGTGAGTCAACTAGAGCAACTTACTAGCAATGTGTTTCTGTATGTCCTTGCCCCATGAAATAGATGGACATTCATTTTCCGATATTGTCCAATTTGTATCTGGTAATTTAGGTATTTTAATCTTCCAAACAAAATAAATTACTGAGTGGTCAGTGGTCACTGAGGCAGTCAGACATGACACCAGCTCTTAAAAACCTATTGGGATGTGTAACAAGTGTCCAGCCTTTGACATGTGGGGTTGACACTAGTAGGCTCATTAATACACAATATGTCATGATCAGAATGGTATATTAAAGATCCCCTCAACTCAAATTGGTAAACTCCTCTTGGATGCATGACTTTGACTATAGAGATGGTTATTTGTGCAGAACTTGTCACCGGAGTGCCTTTTCACATTCTTCCCCTGGAGAGAGAGCTTCTCTGTACTTCCCTGAAATATGAGTTGCATGTGTAATGTCACTAATTAGGGCAATCCTCTCATTGTCCAATATGTGGTAACTTGACACCTTTAGCTTCAGCAAATTCATTGATCGAGGTCTTGAAAGAACATTTAAGCTGCTGACTTGGTATTTCTGGTAAATATCAATAGGCGCTCATTCTCATGAAATCAATGATTTACCATGGCCGTGATCTTTTCTAAATAAAGGTTAGCATTTATTCAAGTAAACAAAACATAATATTAAAGATAAAAATGTGCTCCTTCTTGTACAATGAGTTGTTTACTCATAACAATTAATTATTTTAATATTTTTGTACATTTTGTGCTTAAATTCTCATTACCGCGATGCGTCCACATTGATTTATATGGCACATTGACTTAATTTTATATTTAATAACCTCAAAATGTTTCTCTAAAACTGTATTAATATTGTTTATTTATTTGTGTCATCAAGGAAATTATGATGAATTATACAATTAAATTGACAAATTAATGATTTTTTTGTGGAAAACATACTTGGATGCAGTTCTCATTCTCCGCAACAGTTTTCACCTTCCTGTTAAGACTACAGTATTTTTTTAAATAAAGTTGTATTGTCCCATGATGCATCACAAAGAAGACCAGCTAGAAGATGGCTACTAGGTAAGTGAAGTCACCTCAATGGTTAACACTTAAAAGTTCTAATTTACCTCTTCAGCCCTTGTACACGACAAAATTGCTTCTCATTACTGAAACATGAAGTATTACTTGTTTGAAAAAAGTTTTGATCATCAATATTTGATCAACACAAAGGTTAATACGTTCCTAACATGTACCATGAATTTTTTTTGCCAATGTCATCATGGCTTCTCCATTGTTAGCTAAAAAATGCTAACTCCTCTCATCCTCCGCAACACACTTCTCATATACCGCAACACTTTACTGGGTGTTTCAGTAATGAGACCTTCTCTTTCGGCAATGAGAATTTGGTAACACATCACATAACTTTGTCATTAAATAGTAATAATTGGTAACACTTCAACATTAAGTGTTCATAACGTTGTAATTACATAGTAATAATAAAATGTGTATCATCAACAGTTCATTTTGATGTAATTTACTAACTTTCCTGTTTCATTGCAGACAGTCAGCCACTGAGAAAAAGAAAGCGTTAGCAAAGGCTAGGCTAGCAAAATTCAGAGAAAAGGTTTACAACAACCCTGACCTGCTGGACGAGTACAGAAGGAAGGAGAGAGAGAGGTAAGGGGGGTGGGAATGGTACAGTCATTAGCAAACATGCTAGTTTATAGGAAGCCTCATACAAGCCATTTAGTTGATAGGATGTCCAGCTTTCTGGCCCTCACTAGAGGATGTGTACACACTCACACTTTGTAAGCCATTCAGTCCCTACTGTAGGACACACACAGGGAGAACCCTACTGTAGGACACACATATGCACACACTCTAAGAAAGTCAGGCCCTACTGTAACACGCGCACACACACACACACACACACACACACACCAGTGCATAGTGTAGGGTCTGTCCTGGGCGCGTGAATATTAAAGGCAACCAACTTGTGTTCGGCTTTTCTCTGATTGGCCGCGCCCCCCCCGCCCCCACGCGCAGGCAAGCGCAGTCGTCCCACGTCCCAAATGAAATCCGAGGAGCGCGCGCGAGCGGCAGCGCGGGCAACCAACTTGTGGCTGTAGCAGTGGAGCGCTATGAAATGCGCTGAACTAGAAAGCGTAACGTTATTATGTTTCGCGTTTCTAACAACCAACTACCAGATTCACTCGTGTATAAACAAAGCCCATACAGTTATGAAATGCGCTGAACTAGAAAGCGTAACGTTATTATGTTTCGCGTTCCATTGATTAACGCCATTACCTGCTGTGCTGTAGGAAGCAGAGGTACAGTAAGTTACAGTAGGTGTAGGTTACATGTTTAATCAAAGCCCATACAATTTTTTAGATGAATGATTGTGGATATAATATAGAAAACACATCATTATGATATTGTCAGAGGGAGAGGCATGACTTTGCGACAGCCATATTAGACACTCACTGTACATCAGTGTGGAACTGTAACGTTATATGTTATTTCGCCCGTGGAGGCTGCTGAGCCTGAAGCGCCAGCGGGGCGACGCGGTGGTTTATCCCCGGCTTTCGTGCGCCGCCGCCGGCTTGATACAGCTTCAGCAGCAGCAGCGGCGGTGCTCTGTTGTAGGAAGCCCTTCAATGACAGCGGCGCGCTCTCATATTTTGCGAATGCATAAACTATATCTTAAATTATGGCTATGTGTCTAATATGGCTGTCGCTTATCAATGACTTCGCGACAGCCATATTAGACACATCGCCATAATTTAAGATATAGTTTATGCATTCGCAAATATGAGAGCTCTGTCATTGAAGTGGGTGGTGGCAGCATTACTAACAGTAGCGATTTTTATTGTTTTGTCATGACCAAACATAATCCCAACATAGATAGGAGGTGTACTGTATGTCAAATGTCGGTCATGTGGTGGAAGAGTTTAGTACAGTCACACAACAGAACACCGCTGTAGTACAGTCACACAACAGAACACCGCTGGTTCGACCAGCGCTTCTGCCGCGCCGCAAGAGCGTGTGCTAGTGGATTGATTGAATGGCCGTGTGGCCAATCAGAGAAACGCTGAACGAAAAGCTGAACACAAGTTGGTTGCCTTTAATATTCACGCGTCATGGGCTGTCCCCGACTAAGGATTTGGATGGTCGACTAGGATTGGCCAAAATTTGCCGTTAGTCAGTACATTTATTTTTTTATTTTTTTAATCATTCCATTTGGGCTGTGGGGGTGCTTAATGTCTGAAGGAGTCGACTGAAGGCGTCTTGTCCTCTGCAAAAGCATGCAATTGGTCCACTGATGGACACATCTTGATATTTGTCTAGTATAGTGTGTTCATTAGATGGGTGAAATCCTCTTTCAGTGCCTCTGTGCCTGTTTTCGTAGGCAGTTAGCCTCTGGTATGCGTGCCATTAGCGTTAGCCACGCTTCTATGCCTCTTTTCTTTTGAAAAAAAAATATATATATATATATATATTAATAATCTTTTATATTCGACTAAGGCCCCTTTCGACCGATTAGTCGACTAATCGATTAATAGGGGTCAGCCCTATATTTTCCTAATTTTATGGCATGCTTCCTTTTCATTTCTAGATGTTTTTCCTAATTTTATGGCATGCTTCCTTTTCATTTCTAGATATCAAAAACGAAAGGAAAATGGTAAGATCAAGAAAATGGAAGATCTTACCTCCAAACAATATGAAAGGAAGAAAAAAAACAATGGAGAGAAAATTCGAACAGGCATTATGCTAAAAAGAAAACACTGAATGCCATCTTGGATTTGACCCCTCCCTCCATCAATGAGCCAGATGCCGCACAGGTACTGGAGCAATATGTAGGCCTACCGGTACCACCAAGCCCCCCAGAACTGCCATCAAACTGCCCAACACCAGAGCAGACGTCCACCCCCAAAGCAAGAAGAAAAAGGAGGATGCAGGATGTCCAGGTAGTACCAAGGCCTCCCGAGCCACCTTTGAACTGCCCAACACCAGAGCAGACCTCCACCCCCAAAGCAGGAAGAAAAAGGGAGGCAACCATAACCTCACTGAGGTCAAAACTGAGGGCGACAAAAGATCAACTGGAAATCCAGTCCCGAAAATACTCTAACCTAACGAAGCAGCTTAGAAGGCTACAAGAAAAAAACAAAAAAGGACCAGCACCTTTGATAGGCACCATTGAGAAGAGAGCCACCCACCGGAGAGAGCCCAAGACCCTGCCCAACAACAGCCAGAGACGATTGATGGGACATGTTGTGAGTCGTTTCTTGCACCAGGATGACAACTCAACCGTCATCAATGGCAAAACAGGGGAAGTCCGCAAGAAAGGACAAGTGTTCAGGAAGAGGGCACTGACTGACACTATGGAGAGACTACATGTTACATTTCTCAGTCAGCACCCTCGCTACAAACTCTCAAGGGCTCAGTTCTGCAGACTGAAGCCCTTTTGGATCGTGAGACCCAACGTTTCCCAAAGAGAAACCTGTGCCTGCAAAATCCACGAGAATTTCCTATTCAAAATCAAGAAGCTTCACCAGCTTGGGATTGTTGCCACACCATCCACAACTGAAATAGTTGAGTCCTGTGTCTGCAGCTCAAGTGATGTGGAATGCATGTACAGAAGGTGCATTCAATGCCAAGGCAAAACCTTCCCTACAACTATTGATCCATCAACCAAGGGAAACATAATTTCCTGGGACCAGTGGGTTACCCGGACAGGTAAAATCACAAAAAAGGGAAAAGATGGTGCACTGGAGGAGACGAATGTCAAAAACACAGCACTGGAGAAGACACACACATCTATCGACAAACTTGTTGACCTCACTAAGGACCATGTAAATAAACTGGCCATTCATGTGTATAACATCCAGCACCAGTTCCAGAGGCTGAAGTCACTCAAGGAGAACCTTACTGAGAAAGAGGTGGCCGTCCACATTGATTACAGTGAGAACTACAGCTGTAAGTACACCAGGGAAGTGAAAGACACCCACTTTGGTGGCGGGAACCAGCAAGTGACGCTTCATACTGGGGTCAAATACCTGAGTGGGGGACGTGTGGAGTCTTTTGCGTCTCTGTCAGCGTCCCTAAAGCATGATGCTGTTGCAACGTGGGCTCATCTTAATCCAGTGCTCAAGTCCATCCGGGAGGAACATCCAGAAGTGAAGCACATCCATTTTATTTCAGATGGACCCACCTCCCAGTACCGCAACAAGACAGCGTTCTATCCGGCCTTGACAGTGCCTTTCATGAGAGGGTTTGAATATGTCACCTGGAACTTCTCAGAGGCATCTCATGGCAAGGGTGCCCCTGATGGGGTAGGGGGTGCACTCAAGAACCTAGCAGACCGGCTTGTTGCTTATGGAACTAGCATCCCAGACACCAACACACTGCATGAGCAACTGGCAACACACTCATCTGTAAGGCTATACATGGTAACAGAGGAGGAGATCATTTCGGCCCACGATTTGATTCCTCCAGCCCTGAATACAGTGCCCGGGACTATGAAGATTCACCAGGTAGGTCAATGTGACATGAGGTTGAACACGTTTGATTGATTGATTGAAAACTTTATTAATAGGTTGTAGAATGGGTACAATACAGTACAGCTCAATACACACAATTGTTAAGGGGATGCAGACCAGAGAAAGACTTTCGTCTCGTTTACATCAGGGTCCCCCATTTTCAATTCATAATGACAAAGTGGGCAGGGGTGAGGTGGGTTCTAGGAGTAAGGTCAAGCAGTAGTCTGACCAGTTTGTTTTGTGATGTTTGTAATCTTGTTTTTAGTGCCTTTGAGGTGCTTTGGTACCATGAGGAGCAAGCATAGTCGTAGTACCCTTGAATGAGTGCTCCTGTTAAGTGTTTTAATTAATTAATTGTCATAAGTTGGCTTAACTTTATTGATTCATATGCTTTTTTAATACATTTATTGTTTAATTTCTGTTTATAGCTGACATCTACAAAACCAGGGGTAATCCAGACCCGGGACGTATCCTGCTTTTGTGGCAGTGCATGTGGATGCTTTCTCCCAAAAGAGTGCTCCTTCATAGGAGCGAATGTGGAGTCAGATACGGAGAATGCAGAGCCAGGACCTGTTTTGGACGTGGGAAAGTGGGTCCTTGTGGAGTATGATGCAGAGTTGTTCCCTGGCACCATCACACAGGTATGTAGAACTAGTTTTAGATATGGACACTATGTTACTTGTTAATGGTAAATCCTGAGTCCTGTTTTGTACTTTTTCTTTTACCTATGTCCTTTACAGATTGTGGATGATCAATATGAAGTTGACACGATGAATTGTGCTGGAGAGAATAAATTCTACATTCCATCTCGGAGGTTCGATGGAGAGAAAGTGTGGTATTACTTGGATGACATCAAATGTGTCATCCCGGAGCCACTACCTGCCACATCCTCTGCACGTCATTTTAGTGTTTCAGCTGAGATCTGGGCTAAATACACAAAGAAGTGTGTGTAAATGCGTGTTGTGGGGTGGGGGGTTCTACAGGTCTAAGCATGTTTTATACATGACAACCATTTTGTCATGATTGTGTCCTTGTTTTTTATTTCATTTTGTACAGGCCTACTTGTTTTTAACAAGAATATACACATTTATCTTAGGCCTATATGGATTGTATTATCTAAGCAAGGTTCAGAGTTGCACATTTTGCTTATCAGGCCTATGTGTGATTGTTTGAGTTATTTTTTTTTGTATTTAGAGCACTTTTTGAAGTATATGACCTGAACCAGTGATTGTTCTATGAAAAAGGTTTTGTTTGTTTTTGTTATTATTCTGTAAATTGATTGCATCTTATTGTATTTTTAAACAGAATGTTGTTAAACAGAATAAAGTTGTGAGTTGAGCTGAACAAATGCATTTTTTTTCTTAATTTGATTGACAGGATATGCAAATGCCTTAGTTGCAATTTTATAAAAGCATCCAGTCACTGCAGTCAGTGAGAGTTGGCAAGCCCTGAAATAATCTCTCATTAAAAAGGTTCACTGTGTTAACTTGACAAATAAGACAGTAAATTAGAGGTTTTCATAATTATGTAATTTGTTGTGTTACCTAAATTTTGGGATGCAAGTAAAACTAGACAATTCCGCGCAGGGAAATTGTGAAAGTGTGGGTGATGCCTCTATTATGACATCATACTGTGACATCACAAATGTTCTAGAATGTTCTATTATGACATCATACTGTGACATAACAAATGTTCTAGAATGTCTATTATGACATCATACTGTGACATCACAAATGTTCTAGAATGGTCTATTATGACAGCATACTGTGACACCACAAATGTTCTAGAATGTCTATTATGACATCATACTGTGACATCACAAATGTTCTAGAATGTCCTATTATGACACTGTGACACAAATGTTCTAGAATGTCTATTATGACATCATACTGTGACATCCAAATGTTCTAGAATGTTCTCCCATTCATTCCTTATGGACCAAAATGTCCTGTTTAAAGTCGATTTGTAGCCAAACGGTGCGGTGAAACTTTCCAATTTTCTGCTTTGGTGTTTGTGGCTAATCAGACACACCAAGTGGTTTGCTTTGAATAACCAACAGCCTTGCTTAAGCGGGCATTAAGCCTCGAGTTGTGTCTGGCAACACTTAGCATACTTATTATCATTACCGAAAACATTAATCTCATTTCCGAAACCCATGTATCATTACCACAACAGCTGTTAATTTAATGTTTATTTAATTTAGTGAACAATTATAATTTGATTCTAAAGGCATGTTCATGATCTATTTGTTATGTGCTTTCATGTTTACAATGACATTTTAAGAAAAATTCAGGTTTCCATGAAATATCACAAAAATTAGGTTGTCGACCGCAGAAGGTGTTGCGGTAATGAGAGTAATATGACAAACTATTCTAAAAATGATTATTTAAAAATATATATTATTTCATAGTTTCAGGTATGTGTCTATGACTGTTAATTATCAATTCTTAAAACTTTGAAAATGTATACACTTTTCTTATTGTCTTGAAGTTTTAAGACTGTTTAACAGGGTGTTAAATTGTAAATAAATATTTTCTAATTATTATTCACATATACTCTAGACCTGGCTTATAGTGCTTGAAAAGGAAATTTGTTGATGCAAGTTTGTTAAAAAAAATTATGTTTCTTGTTGCCAATTTGCACATGCATAGATCCTTGCATTTCAATAGGGATGAAGGTGTAGAGATGCTGCTGAGCCATTTTCAGTAGTTTAATGAACAATTGTGGGGGAAAAAACATATCCAATATACTATATATACATTTTTAAGTGTTTAAAATACATCTGGGAGGGGTCCATTGACATACATACACATATATATATACATACACATATATATATATATATACATACACATATATATATATATATATATAGGTCCAGGCAAATTACAACTCTTCTGGTACACAGAGGACATTTCAGGGCTCTACACTCTACAGTGAGAGCATTTGCCCCTAAAAATGTATTTGTGCGAACCGGAAAAATAATTTAGGAGCACAGTGTGCGAGTAATAACTTTTGCGTAGTGGGCGTGTCAACGCGCAATTATCATTTCATATTAGACAGAGCAGTGTGGACCTTCAATTTTAGAAGGTATGACATCTAGCTATTCAGCCTCTCTCATTCAAAAGGAAGATGGACAGTAGCTATAGTATAGCTCAGCAGCTGTAAAATAATTTTAAGATTATTTACATTTCAATAGCGTTTCAATTATAATGAATTAAAGAATTGTATAAAGAATTTTCATGTCCTTTAGCACAATATATAAGACAATCCCAATCCATAGAACCTATCGTAATCAAGGGCACACAACAAAAAATTTGTTTATATGCGGACGATGTAATATTGTTCATGAAAAACCCCAACACCACATTGCCTCATCTGCTCAAGTTGATTGAGGACTTTGGTGATTTATCGGGATTTAAGATAAATTGGCCGAAGTCGGCTTTCCTTCCACTTAACACCCCTGCAAAAAAAGATACAACCCTCCCAGGACAGATACCGATGGTAAAACATTTCAGATGCCTGGGAGTGGAAATATTCCCTACCATAAGACAAACGGTGAAGCACAACTACACAAAAATCCAAAACAAAATCAAAGACGACCTTGATAGATGGGCAAAACTTAAAAACACAGTACAAGCACGGATATCAATAGTTAAGATGGATGTACTACCTATAATCAACTTCTTCTGTTCAATGCTACCGTTACCCCCTCCAGAGGGTTACTGGAAAAGATTACACTCCTCCACATACAAATTTATTTGGAATAACAAACCACCACGTATAAAAAGATCCACCGCACAGAGAAATAAAGCAGATGGTGGCATGGCATTTCCAGATTTTTTCCTATATTTTAAGGCGTACTCATTAAGTCCATTGACAACATGGTTTGACTCCCAAGCATTAGCATCTTGGAGAAAAATAGAAGAAAACATAGTAGCCCCACATAGACTGAAGGACATAGCATACACTAAACTACCAATCAAGCACTGTGAACGAAAATTTTGCCCCATAATTACTCATGCGATCCGGATTTGGCGTGAATCACAAAAAAAAAATCCTAACCCACAAAAATGGCACAATCATACTCCCTTATTCAATAACAATGCTCTCTTAATTGGAAAACGACCTATAAGATTCCCTATATGGGAAGAGCAAGGCATACACTCATTAGGGGATGTTTTTAACAAACAGGGTTTTTGTAGTGATAAAGAAATACGCAAAAAATTTAATCTCACCAAGTCCACATGGCTTTTTCACAAACAGTTAGAGCTATGTTTGAAGTCTCACGGTGTTCCATTAGACAGACCAATTGAACACCACAGATACCACAAATTCTTCTACGCAAGAGAGACATCGAGAGGTTTTGTTTCAGAATTTTATCATCAATTACTACCGTCCTCGTATGAAACCCTCCAACTTGACTCTGTCTGGAGGAGGGATATACCAGACCTGGAAAATGACTTTGATTGGCAAGGAGCCTGGGCAAATGTCCGACTTACATCAAGGAACCCGGATCATCAACAAATCAATCTTAACTATATTCACAGGACATACTTGACTCCTATAAGACTGTGCCGAATGGGGCTCAAACAAGATTCCAAATGCACCCAATGTACAAATGGGGACGAAGGGACATTTATGCACATGTATTGGGACTGCTCACCAGTTAAGGCATTCTGGAAAGATGTGACCCAACAAATATCAAAACTCGTATCTTGGAATATACCTGTACACCCCTCGGTATTGCTGTTGAATGATGTTTTTGAGTTTGCAGTGAATCCACAGCTAAAGAGATTGGTTTTATCGGGTATCACAGTAGCCAAAAAGCTGATCGCATCACGCTGGTTTCAACCGGAAAAAATTTGCCGTAAAGTTTGGTTTCTTACATATCTCGATGTAATTTACCATGAAATATCTACAGCAAGAATTCTGGGTCTCAATGAATCCAAAATGTCAATGTGGTTAGAAGTGGTGGAGAGAATAAAAGCTAGCTTATAATGGTAGTGTCTGGTTAGGTGCAAGGGATAGTAGAGGTACTTCTCAAGGTGGGGTCCGGGAGGGGGGGGTTCGAGCTGAGCATATGTGTGTAGTTTTTTTTTTTAGATAACAGGTATTATGGGTATATCTTATATAAGACAACTAACTAAAAGGTGATCTCATTGGATGTGCCCTGACAATTAATGCTTGTATATCTTATCGTGTGTTGTCATGTTTGTTTATATGTTTGTTTAAAAAATAATAAAAAAATAAAATACAAAAAAAAAGAATTTTCATGTTCGGTCATCTAATAATATATTCCATTACCTTTCCCATCTGTATCGAAGTCAAAATGTTGGTATTGTGACAACACTACAAAATACAAAAGCAGCTTGACAACCGATATCCTTTGCATCTATTTTGGTGGTATGTGCTATTGCACAGAATGTTTGTCCCTTAGTATGCACACGCACAGTATAATAATATGCATGTAATAAATAGTTTATAATAAACTCTGTGCTACTTGAAACTTTTCACTGTGCTCCTAATTATTTGTGCACTCCTAACTTTTCATTTAGGACCACATGTGCTCCTTGGGAAAAAAGTTAGTGTGTAGAGCCTTGCATTTGTTCTTAAACAGAGGACCATTGTCCATCTTGAGCAATCTCCCCAAACATGGGATCTAATACTTTGTCTATATAAATTGACTGGGTTAGGGGAAGTTGGCTTAATGGATGCCTAATTAATGGACGATGGAAACGTCCCTGGCTTACAGCACCACAAGCTTGCATGATTTGACATGCTACTATAAAATGATTGCATTTTCTCCTCAATGGGTTGGCAATGGCCAATCAATCTGAAATTGCACATGGGCAATGAGCATTGGCATAGGCAGGGACTGACTGAGATGATTTTTTATTTTCCCAAATTGAAGCCGTTTATGAGCATTTCTGCCATGAGTTCTGCCATGTGTATCCCTGGACATCTCAAGTTCAAGTTTCTTTATTAGTTGTCACACAGAAGTACAGAATACTTTTATATAAAATGCTTCTTTCTGTTTTGCTCCAGATATTGTGCTAGATAAAAATAGATAAGTATACAAACTTTAAAAAGTATAAAATAGAAGTCAAGTACGTAGACAAAAAGTGTTCAATATATACATATACAATGTACAATGCAGAGTAGAAAAGTAACTGTGTTACAATACAATATACTATACAGTACAATGCAGAAATGGGATGAGGTACAATTTAGGTAAAATGTACAGGTAGTTGTGGTGCATGCATCCCCAGGGATGGACTACTTAATTTATAAACAAGAAGTTGCTTTTCGGCAGTTGGAAAGGAAGAGGGAGCCAGCATTTGCAGTTTGGAGCTCTACCCCTGGTTCCACTCAACATATTTTAATTATAAAAATGCTGTAGATTGTTGTTGAAACTTTTCCTGCCTGTATTAACATTATACTGGCTCTTTAATTTCATACACCATGGCTGTATACTCAGTTACAAGAGTTCTATTATAGAATATCCTGGTGTGGTGGGTAGCTATCCAGATTTCTCCTGGTAGCTTCATTGTTTTTCTCAATATGCAGACTTGATAATGGGACATTCTTTTTGGCCAAAATAAATATCCTTCAAGTTCCCGTTTCAGGTCTGCAGACTCGTTCTCCTGCCAAGTGCAACATAAATGCTTTTAGACTAGCATCTCCAGTAATGTCCACAGCTGTGGTGATTTTTCGAATCTGTGTATCCCGATTCCCGTGTACGAACTATGCTCACTTTCAACAGCAAAGGGAAGGAGAGCGACATGGAGTACATGGAATATGTATATATTCTCTGTCAGGATCTATGGGTAACAGTACTGTATATTTGCATATCGTATATGTCACAAATGTAACAGTACTATATACCTATGTATGTCCCTATGCCATAAATGTCATGATGGCATGTATGTTGTGTATGTCATAAATGTCACTATGAAATGAAAATGGGGGACCCTGATGTAAACAAGACAAACGTCTTTCTCTGGTCTGCATCCCCTTAACAAGTGTGTATTGAGCCGTACTGTATTGTACCCATTCTGCAATCTGTTAAATAAAGTTCTCATTCATTCATGGTGTTCCAGGACTATTATATGTAACCAAAACTAGTTGCGACACGTTTGCGTTAGCATAGCATTAACTACAATGTTAGACACGTTATAACATAATAACGCTGCCGCCTTACTAAAACATTGGATATATCACTAGTTTACTCACGGCTTGTGAATAAGGAATAGGGGACCCAACAAAGTGGGCACCATGGTAGTATCCTTGAGCAGTAGCTTCTTCGCAAAACCCGCGTTGTATTGTGCCTGATTGAGGAAGCAGTCGGCGCTGAAATGAGCTGAGCAGACAGTCATGTTTGGAATAAAATACTGTGGTATTTCCGAAAAAAATTACTTAAGCCACTGGTCTCGAATGAGTGACAGTCGTCTCCTCGACATGTTCTCATCAAGGACACTATACAAGAAGGAAGGGTCATCACGACCACGTCATAATACCAGCATTCTATACCCTGCTTGGTGCCAGACTGCCAGTTGTATTGTATCTGTGGAAAATAAATACGCATCAAACAATAGCTAGTTAACAATGCAACAAATTGCCGATAACTCTGACATCCGCGGTAATAACCTGTTTAAATGGCTGATCACATTGATTCAACTCAGTGTCGCTCGAACTGAAGGTTTCTACACACGTGACACGGGGGACCCTGATGTAAACAATGAATGAAAACTTTATTTAACAGATTGCAGAATGGGTACAAATACAGTACGGCTCAATACACACAATTGTTAAGGGGATGCAGACCAGAGAAAGACGTTTGTCTCGTTTACATCAGGGTCCCCCATTTTCAATTTATAGTTTCATTTATGACATACACAACATATATGACATGACATTTATGGCATAGGGACATACAGGTATATAGTACAAAACAAGACGAAAGTATTTCTCTGGTCTGCATCCCCTTAACAATTGTGTGTATTGAGCCGTACTGTATTACCCATTCTGCAATCTGTTAATAAAATGTTCAATCAATCAATCCTCTGCAACACGGTACGTTCACGCGCTACAGTGACGTGATGAGAGTCCCTTCCTACTTGTATAGTGTCCTTGGTTGTGCCGTCGTATTGCTGCAGTTGGTATAATAATTAATAACTACCACGGTCCAAAAGGCTAGTAAAAGCACTTTCTGACTACGGACTGTGTTGCGATGTCTCCGCGGACGGACTGATAGTTTTGATAATTTCGCAATGTTTATATTATAACCTATACCTGCTTTATAATACATAAATATAATAAATGGGGGACAAATATCCCTTTCAACATCTGGGACCCTTAACAACTCACTTGGGGTTCTTCCACTTTTTCCTCGGGCAACGGAATTTCGCAGATATACGTTGAGATATCGACTTGTGTCACAGCAGCTGACAGATGAACACACACACCAGTGGCGGCCGGCCGACAGGGGGTGATGGGGCGCCGCCCCCCCTGATTGAGAGAGAGGAGAAGAACTTGTGTTTTTTTTTATTTTAGATATTTTGAAGCCCTAAAGATAAACTAAACATGTTTAAAATGAATAATAATTACTATTAAAATTTAAAATACACACACTAAATCAAATTGGTTCCAACTTCCAGCTTGGCCCACAAAACGGTGAACTTTTTCTTATTTTATTTTTTTTACTACACTACACACACTGCGGTCAAGTGAGCCGTCTTTCACTTTTGCATGGTCAAACCAGCCGCTCCTGTTTTTCGAGTGCGCGATTAGTTCCAGGTTTACGGTAATGCATTAAAACAACCACGGATGTATTAAAACAACCACAGGAAGCTGTTGTAATTAACCGAAGTGACTTTCGAATACAGTCTCACAAGTAGATCTTACAGAAATACTTAATATGACATTGAATGCGCATCGAATCAATAGGACGTTTCGTATGTGCAGTATTATTGAACATCGAATCAATAGGACGTGCAGTATTATATATTCGACCACTAAAGCTGCAGACAATTCCACAGAGGAACACTTCCGGTGAGGATTTCAAAGTAAAGGATGGCATGTGGTTAATTTCTATTATTTCACAAGTAGTTTATGACACTGCCATGTTTGTACTTAATACTTCTTAAGACTACTTGCACAAATAATATGAACAAATTTTACTGTGTACTTTGAGTAATTTGATTTTCAAAGTCCTTTCCATAGAACAGGGGTGGCCAACCAGTCAGAGACTAAGGGGCCTTTCTCACTTATCTATTGGGATCGAATCACTGCTCCCGGGAACGGGGGGGGGAATGTTCTCACTCAGACGGACACACCCCTTTTTGGGATCGAACCGCGCTTACCCCCCGCTGAACCTGGGACAGTTGGATTAGGTGGTTTCGGAATCGGGCCAGTGGGAGCGGGGGGCGTGACACACACAACGTCGTTACTGTCATGCTTGCTTGAATTTTGGGCAGATAAAACCACACTGGACAATACCCACAAAAACGATATTTATGGGCAATTTGAGAGTTCAGACCTCAACCAAAAACAAGCATGTGGAACCTCACAGGTCAGTGGATGAAAACATGAAGCCACGTTACAAAGCACAGCACTTCTGGCTCGCATTAGGCCTGGCAATTTTTGTTTGCCATGCTATTTCTATACATTAGTTTCTTGTTTGAATGCATTTATTTCTATTAGACCAGTGGTGCCCAACCAGTCGGCCGTGGTCGACCAGTAGATCAATGACATGTAATATAATTGCCACGAGCAATGGGATGTTAGCTGCTGGACAGGCTAAGCTAACTAGCGTTAGCCGTTAGCTTAGCGTTAGCCATTGCTGTATACTATACTTTCTTGTTCGAATGCATTTATTTCTATTAGACCAGTGGTGCCCAACCAGTCGGCCGTGGTCGACCAGTAGATCAATGACATTCAATATAATCGATGCAGCAATGTTACTAGTAAAAGGCTAAGCTAACTAGCGTTAGCCTTTAGCTTAGCGATATCGTTAACCCTGCAAAACGCTCAAAAGCGGACTCTACAACAGAGTTCCATTCGTGAGAAAAGGGGGGTGGGTTATATTGACAAGGCTTGACAACAGAGGTGCAAATATAACTTCATATTTATTGGTTATTTGTTTCTTTTATATCAACATCCAGTCTCCAGTCTCCGTGTTAACACTTCCTGTGTTTACATTTCGAGCGTGACATCATCGACTACGGCAAGCTTACAAGCTCAAAGCGCAAACCGTAAACAAACCCCAGAGCGCACCAAGACTGAAGTGTGTACACAAACTAGAGGGGGGAGAGGGGGGGGGAGTTCGGCACGGAACTCGGAATGAGGACGGCACGGAGCTGATTCGACCCCGATGTTGAGTGAGAAAGCCCCCTAAGAGCCACAAAAATGACTGTGGTACCACAAAGAGCCACACCATATACCAGCGTCTCTCAACCTTTTTTTTCAGTCACGGCACTGGCCTCTGAAGTTGCTAATGTCTTTTTTATTTGGGCCTCACAGGGTTAAAAGTACCCTGTGAGACCCACGGTTGCAAAATTACAAAATCACTTTTAGCCATTTAAAAAAAAGAATTTAATTTAAAAAATGTTAAGCACATGTATAGTCAATTGGTCCTGTTGTTCAGCCTCACAATGCTATTTGATAGTAAATGTGTTTATATGTCCCACCCTCTGGCCTCTGAAGTTGCTAATGTCTTTTTAATTTGGGCCTCACAGGGTTAACATCATAAGCGGTTAAGCCCGAGATATACAGTAAAAGTGTATATTTTCAGCATTACGTTTGTTTACCAATTATTTTAACTGTTATTAGTGAAATATAAGATTATAGAAATCTCCGGGCATTGAGTCGGAAACCGGCGCATATTGACAGGAGGAAGTGGCACAGCCAAAAGTGAGTGTAGTCTTTTGAAGGAAGAGACTCAGGGCTTTCGAATTTCAAAAAACTACCCTACCCAGCTCACACAGCCCCTGTCAATCATCGGACTTGTGGATTTACTTTTTTATTTCTCTTATTTTTTGGGATTATCTCCCACAAACCTGAACGTTATTGCCATAAAACAGAACGCAGTTAGATTCTCTACCTTTCTGTGAACGTCTTGCAAAAAATGGTGTTGCAATACGATGAAAAATGGTAGAGAAATTTACATTATAAAAAAGATGGCAGAATTCAGTACTGTACAAAACCTTCTGTTTAATCATCTTCCCTTTATTCATTTGCTTAGATTTTTCAGGTCTGGTTAATTTTAGCATGGTGTTATTCACAGTCAAAGATAATTTTTTTTGTTTAAATAGAATTGATATTCTCCTTTGGTTCATTACAATTTACTCAAGCCTAGTAACACACACTATTTCTGACACTAATCCATATATGTCCCTAGATTCAGATAACAAGAACATGCAAATGGACCATTTAAAAAAAGTGTAAATGTTTATTCTACGTCCTTATGGAATGAGTGACATAAAAAAATAAAAACAAAAAAAAATTAAATAAATTACTTTTTTTTTATTGATCTTTTCCCCCCTCATTTTTCCTCCGATTTTCTCCCATCCCAATGTTAGTCGTTATGCCAATTCCCAATCCCCTTCCTGGTCGCTGCGCACTTACCCCCCACAGTCGGTCTGGGAGAGTGGAGGCTACCACGTGCTTCCTCCGACACACGTCTAGCCAATCAACCGCTTCTTTTCACCTGGCAGCGTGGATTCCCACTGAGAGGGCGTAGCATGTGGAAGGATCACACTATCCCACTTAGATCCTATCCGCGCTTAGCAGGCGCCCCGACCGAACTGTAGGAGTCGCTGTTTACAACGACCCGGACCCACCACGCCAGCTTCTCCCACCCTCTAATACTGCCAATTGTATTAGTGTGAACGGCCAGCCAAGCTAGTGACAACCCCGGAGCTGTGAGCTGGATTCGAACAGGCGAATCCAGCCGCTCCGGGGTTGGTGACGAACGCAATCTCCGTTACGCCAACTTTTTTTAATGGATGGAAGAGCCGCACATTGACGGGCAAAGAGCCGCGGGTTGGCCACCCCTGCCATAGAACAATGAGCATTTTCGACTAACTTTGATGTGGGATAAAAACCATTTCTTCCATAAGCATTAAGCAGTTTATGAAACTGCCACGGTTGTACTTAGTACTTCTTAGACTACTTGCACAATTTTACTGTGTACTTTGAGTAATTTGAGTTTCAAAGTCCTTTCCATAGAACAATGAGCATTTTCGACTAACTTTGATGTGGGAGAAAAACCATTTATTCCATAAGCAGTTTATGAAACTGCCATGGTTGTACTTAGTACTTCTTAGACTACTTGCACAAATAATGACATTTTTTTACTGTGTACTTTGAGTAATTTGAGTTTAAAAGTCCTTTCCATAGAACAATGAGCATTTTCGACTAACTTTGATGTGGGATAAAAACCATTTCTTCCATAAGCAGTTTATGAAACTGCCACGATTGTACTTAGTACTTCTTAGACTACTTGCACAAATAATATGATTTTTTTTTACTGTGTACTTTGAGTAATTTGAGTTTCAAAGTCCTCAAGAATGAGCATTTTCGACTAACTTTGATGTGGGATAAAAACCATTTCTTTCATAAGCAGTTTATGAAACTGCCATGGTTGTACTTAGTACTTCTTGGAAAGGACTTAAACTCAAATTACTCAAAAAGTACACAGTAAAATGTGTTCATATTATTTGTGCAGGTAGTCTAAGAAGTACTAAGTACAACCATGGCAGTTTCATAAACTGCTTATGGAAGTTTTTTTTTTATCCCACATCAAAGTTAGCCGAAAATTTTAAAGAGGACATGCATTGCTATTCCTAGCACTATTTGGGCAACTTTACACAATTCCTGTGAGTCTATTGAAGACATCTGTAAGTTTTTTATTTTTTTTTAAATGCATTGTTTTATATTTCTAATCAAGTACTCAAAACCATAATTTTTCAGCCTCAGGATTTCAGGCTGTTATGGCCTGGCTCCGCCCATAAGCACTTTGAGTGACAGTCAGTCCACACAGTCTGCGACTGGTAGACAGAGAGATAGAGAGAGAGGGGGTGGGAGAGAGAGAGAGAGAGAGAGTTAGAGAGAGAGAGAGAAAAAAAAGACAGGCCGTTATTGATAAGGCCCACCTCCCCCTCTCTTCCTTTTTTTTCTTTCACTCTCTCCCTCTCCCGTTCGCGTCTATGCCTTCTACAACGCTGTTCGGTTTCCGGGTTCCTCCGATTGGCCACTAAGCCCACGTGACCCTACGCTAGCACGCCCCCCTTATCGCCGCCAGTTATCGCGTACGCCCGCGCATGAGCCGCGACAAGCACCTTCAATGACAGAGCTCTCATATTTGCGAATGCATAAACTATATCTTAAATTATGGCTATGTGTCTAATATGGCCGTCGCTTATCAATGACTTGTTTTGTTTACATCAGGGTGAACGCTGTTGCATTCGCAAATATGAGAGCCAGCAATACGCAGCTCCAGTTAACCTAATTTATACCGTAATGAATCATTAAAAAAATATACCGTTAACTGGAATATGTTGTTTCTTTACACATATGTTGGATTATGTAATTGGTTTGTCATGAGAAACCAATAAAAAATCGCTACTTTACATCAGGGTGAACGCTGTTACGCTGCCACCACCCACTTCAATGACAGAGCTTCAAAAAAAGCTTCAAAAAAAGCTCTCATATTTGCAAATGCATAAACTATATCTTAAATTATGGCTATGTGTCTAATATGGCCGTCGCTTATCAATTGACAGAGCTCTCATATTTGCGAATGCAACAGCGTTCACCCTGATGTAAACAAAACAAGTCATTGATAAGTGACGGCCATATTAGACACATAGCCATAATTTAAGATATAGTTTATGATGATATATCTTATGATATATGATATTAGAGGTTGTGGTTTGGTCGACAAAATGTTTGATAAAAACGCTAAAACTGGGTCAATTTCAATCATTTTGTTTCCCCTTCTTCATGAAAGTCACCGTTGGCCTAGTCACATTGTTTATTGAACAAAAATACAACCTGCAAGTTGGCCTTTAAGTATTTCTGTAAGATCTACTTGTGAGACTGTATTCGAAAGTCACTTCGGTTAATTACAACAGCTTCCCGTGGTTGTTTTAATGCATCCGTGGACCGTGGTTGTTTTAATGCATTACCGTAAACTTTGACACTTTGACAACCTAGGATGGCTTAGAGTAGTAGACGACAGAGTACAGCAACTTGCAATGGGCCTGGTCTACAAGATACACTACGCGACCAAGGTACCCATGTACATGTCAGAATACTTCCCAAAGGTCAGTGAATACCACGATCACAACACCAGAGGGAGCTCCACAAATCATGTTAAACCCAGATTCGGCTCAAACAAGGGACTAAACACGTTTCGCAATTATGCCACATCAATGTGGAACGCCCTACTTAAAGCTGTAAAGGAATGTGAATCACTACCCACTTTCAAAAACTCTCAAAGAACACCTACGGGAGACTGCAATTCGAAACTGGCCCCTACAAATGTCCTAACCCAGTTGTACAGTAAATGACCAAGTATGGCTTTGTCAGTATTCCAATGTACAGTGTCCCCCCCCCACCTCCAATGTACAGCCCCCACCCACCCACCCAACCCCACCCCACCCACCCAACCTCCCCCATGTAGTTTCTACGTCAAATGTATACACTCTTTTTCTGGACACTTTTTGTATCACAAACAGTACTGTATTTGCTAATCTGATATGTCATAAATGTATAGATGTAGCAGTACTGTCTATCTGACTGTATGTCATATGTTATGATGAATTGAAAATGGGGGACCCTGATGTAAACAAGACGAAAGTCTTTCTCTGGTCTGCATCCCCTTAACAATTGTATACTGAGCTGTACTGTACTGTACCCATTCTGCAATCTGTTAATAAACTTTTCAATCAATCAATCAAAAACCTGGAACTAATCGCGCACTCGGAAAAACAGGAGCGGCTGGTTTGACCACGCAAAAGTGAAAGACGGCTCACTTGACCGCAGTCTACACACACTGCCCGAGCAAAGACAACACCCGGTTTAGCGACAAGATACACTACAACTGGTATTACGTGTAAGTGTAGCTAAAGTACGCTAACGACAAGGACAGCACGTCAATACAATAGTGTAAATATATGAACCTACATGTCGACTCCCGCGCGCCGCCGCGGTCCCGGTGTGTTGTATGGTGGGCACGGAGTCGTGCTTCAAAACCAACCTCGTTGCGAAACCCATCGACTTTTGCAAGAAGTTCTTGAAGGAGTCGTCGGTGAAATGTTTGCTACAAACCCCTAACCTGTGCACGGGGATCCCCTCTATGCCGTCGGGCAGCACGCTGCCGCGGTGTTTATAAATGAAACGCAACCATTTGTGTTTCAGCGCGGGATCCTTGGGTAAATTATGGATTGAGGTTTCGATCTCTGGATCGCATCTTAAAACCGAGCAATATGCCATGTTGGTTTTGGGCATCTATACGTTGCACTCACTGTTGTCTTCCGCTACTGGACCTACCCGGCGTCCGTGTGTCAAGCGCGAGAGAATAAGTTTGGACTTCCGGTCAGACCTTTTCAAAATAAATCATGCATGTACCCTTTTGAAAAGTGCTATATTCAAACTGTATTGCATTTAGATTAGGGCTGTCAAAATTAATGCTTTAACTCTGGAGATTAATTTAAATGTATTAAAGCATTAAAAGAAATCAATCTAGATTAATCTATGGAGTGAAGAATCTTCAATCTTAGCGCCGCGGATATAAGAAAGAGGTCTAGCTGAGTCAATGTTGATGGTTTTGTTGAACATTTGTATTTCACAGGAGAGAAACTGTATTCAAAGAAAGCTTATTCAAATAGTCTTTGAATCTAATATCAAATATACTTTCTTTGTGTTGATTTTACATTAATTCCATGATTTTACTCAAGTAAATATCTGTTACAAGCTTCGGTCTTAAGTAGAACAATGCTATTTTTAATCTAGATTAATTACAGAAAATTGTGAGATTAATTAGTTAATTTTTTTTATCTATTGACAGCACTAATTTAGATACATATCCTTTGATGGTCTGGTGCTGAAAAAATTGTACTATCAAACTATTAAGCTTGCCCCGTCACTCAGAAGGCAAACAAATAGGCCAATTGCAAAGCTCTGTTAACTTTTTTTTTATTGATTTGCTGTCACTCAAACCAAGTAGATACATGGGAGATTAATACTTACAATATTATTTCATGAGAAACTGCCGTTTAGGGCATCTCCTGGGGGGAAATGATTGCTGGTGGTGTTTAAAGACATACCGTACTCCTCTTTAGCCTGTAGGGCTATAGCTCCCATCCCTCGGATCAGTAAAACACTGCAAACCTCCTCTACCCAAAGTAGCCCTTTTGATTGATTGATTGAAAACTTTATTAACAGATTGCAGAATGGGTACAATACAGTACAGCTCAATACACACAATTGTTAAGGGGATGCAGACCAGAGAAAGACTTTCGTCTTGTTTACATCAGGGTCCCCCATTTTCAATTCATCAGGACATATATGACATACATGACATACAGATAGTCAGTACTGCTACATCTATACATTTATGACATACCAGATTTGCAAATACAGTACTGTTTGTGATACAGAAGGAGTCAGGAAAAGGGAGTATATACATTTGACGTAGAAACTGTACATTGGCGGAGGTTGGGTGGGGGGGGGGGTTGGGTACACTGGGATATTGACAACCATACTGGGTAATCTACATTGGAGGTGGTTGGGGGGGGGGGGGGGCACACTGTATAAACAAGCAAAACTGTACATTGAGGGGGGGGGGGGGGGGGGAGACAATGTACAAACAAACAAAATTGTACATTGGACTATTGACAAAACCATACTAGGTAAATGACTGTACATTGGCAAAACTGTACATTGAGGGGGGGGGGGGAGACACTGAACAAACAAACAAAATTGTACATTGGACTATTGACAAAACCATACTAGGTAAATGACTGTACATTGGAGGGGGTTGGGTTAGGATATTTACAGGGGCCAGTGTTGAATTGCAGTCTCCCGTAGGTGTCCCTTGAGAGGTTTTGAAAGTGGGTAGTGATCCACATTCCTTTACAGCTTTGGGTAGGGCGTTCCACATTGATGTGGCATAATTGCGAAACGTGTTTAGTCCCTTATTTGAGCCGAATCTGGGTTTAACATGATTTGTGGAGCTCCCTCTGTTGTTGTGATCGTGGTATTCACTGACCTTTGGGAAGTATTTTGACATGTACATGGGTACCTTGGTCGTGTAGTGTATCTTGTAGACCAGGCCCATTGCAAGTTGCTGTACTCTGTCGTCTACTCTAAGCCATCCTAGGTTGTCAAAGTGGGCAGGGGTGAGGTGGGTTCTAGGAGTAAGGTCAAGCAGTAGTCTGACCAGTTTGTTTTGAGATGTTTGTAATTTTGTTTTTAGTGCCTTTGAGGTGCTTTGGTACCATGAGGTGCAAGCATAGTCGTAGTACCCCTGAATGAGTGCTCCTGCCAGAGTCTTCAGGGTATTCTTGTTTACCAGAGAGGAGATCCGGTACAAGAATAGAGTTCGTTGGTTGACTTTTTTTATTACATTGGATGCCATTTTGTCACAGGAGAGATTAGCCTCTAGGATGGAACCCAGGTAGGTAATTTCATCTTTCCTTGTGACAATATTGTCACCCACTGTAACTGAGAAGCCGTCGGTCTTGCTGAGTTTGTTATTTGAACCGAAGAGAATGGACTCTGTTTTGCCCATGTGTAATGATAGTTTGTTATCAGCGAGCCATATGCAGATTCTGCCTAGTTCCGAGCTGAGGGTTTTTTCAACCTGTAACTTGTTCTTGTCAGAGACCAGCAGGGCTGAGTCGTCCGCAAACAGGAACAAGTTGCAGTCACAAGCCCTACTGACCTTGGATTTGTTTTGTAGCTAACTTACAAGAGCTGTGGGTACTGGTAGCCAGCATGAAGACCAGTAGGGATGCAACAATACGTACCTCGGTTTTTGGGTTGCAGTTTCAGTTGGGTTTGGGTTTGTTTCCATGAATTCAGGCATGTGTTTTTGCCAATTTGTCTTCAATGCCTTTGCATGTTGTTTCATAGAGGTCGTTAATTACTTTGGTGCTGAACATTCTCCGATAGGGCACAGTGATATTGCTGGGTGGTGGTGGCACAGATGTGCACTCTTATATGAAAGTGTTTCCATTTACACTGGCAGACAGTAATTTTTCTGTTAACCGTTTTCATTACCTCAGGCAGCTACGTGGCGTAGTGGGCAAGGCGCTCGCCACGAATGACGGAGACGCTGGGCTTGCCTGTTCGAGCCCAGCGCTCCACATTGCTTTCAGTTTAGCTGGTCGTTCATACTAATACACATTGGCCGTATTAGGGGGTGGGAAACTGATGGGTGGGGATCGGGCGTTGTGGACAGCGACTCCTACAGGTCGGTTGGTGCGCCTGCGCTGCTGCGCAGTAGAATCAGGAAGTGTCGGGGGCAGCGTGAGCCTCACACGTGTTACTCCTCGCCACTGAGAGATCGAGCTGCGCAGGTGAAAAGATGCGACTGCTGTTACCTCAAGTACCGGAGGGGACTTGTGCTATGTATGACTTAGTCCACATTGCAGCCGGCTTGTGGGAGGCAAGAAACAGCGTTCGTGACAGGGGAGGGTTGAATTGGATGATGCGAAATTGGGATGAGAGAAAATATAGAAAATGGGAGAAAAAGTGGATAAAAAAAAAATCTCATTACCTCGTCATTGTATTCAATGCTAAAAACCTAAATGTCCCCACAATGCTGCCTCACGACTTCGCTTGCCATGTTCCAGTGTTGTGTGAAATCTGACTCTTGTTGTGTCACCCCAACACCTGAGCAGTGATTGGATATTTACTCATGGGGAGGAGTTTCCTCTTCCCAGAGCGTGGGCACACACACACAAACAAAGCAAGAGGCTTATTATCCTGGAACAGAATATCAGTGAACTCATCTCACCAACCACACAATAGCCACCATAGTGCAGTATCAGCTTGGTGCAGTAGCTCAACCTCTTCTAGTCTGCCTGTTTGACTGCAGTGAGTGGAGTAACATAAGTACATAACTTAATTTAATGTGTTCATGCTGGGAATGCCATACATTCCTGTGGACCATACAACGGCACCAGAGAGTCCAATCCTAACTAGCTGCAATACCAATTTCTTAATTTGGTCTCGTGTCAGTCTCGTCATCTGATCCTATTTCTGAAGAAGCATTGGCTTATGGACGAGATATAACTTGTTCACTAATTTCCCAAAAAGTCGCTTGTTACTTCCCGCTCTTGGCAGAGCCTAGAATGTCTGCCCGTTGCAATGCGAGTCACCCGTCTGTAATTTGCTTGATCCAATTTTTGAATAAACCTTCTGAAAGATGTTTCTACCTTTCATTATTGGATATTATTGATAACATTGATAATTTCTTTAGCAATAATATTAGCCCTTTTCCCCAGTAATCTTGATGTGGCTGGTATCTAGCTTTATTCTCATATGATAAATACACAACCGACACTAGCTATATTTGGTTCACTACAAATAGAACATGTTACCCAATTTGTAATATTAGCCAACTACCCAACCTGCTGACTGTATAGGCTGCTAACGTGACGTTCATCCTTATCTTTGTATCTTTTTCCTTTTCACCTAACAATATAACGTGCATTTGAACCCATGGTCAGCAACAGACATCTCCGCCATACAAACCACAATGAGTTCATTATGAATTGAAAATGGGGGACCCTGATGTAAACAAGATGAAAGTCTTCCTCTGGTCTGCATCCCCTTAACAATTGTGTGTATTGAGCTGTACTTTTTTAGAGTGAACATTGAGTAGTCCGCCGAGGTGGGAATGGGATGAAACGATACAGCCTTCACATTACGGCCTATAACGTTAGATTTTCTTGGCGCAATAAACAGAGCTAAGATAACGTTAGCTAAGCTAGCAACAATTAGTTAGTTAGCTGACTAATTAGGACATATGTACTTAGTGATTCGATAGTTTTTGTCGGGTCCCGAAGACTTGGTACAGCTCCTTTCTTTAGAACCAGCTTGGAAACCACCCCAGCATTATAACATGCTTGATTCTCAACGTCGTCGTTGCAAAAATGTGCGGTACACACCGAGTATGAGAAGTTGGGACATCAGTTGGAGGGTCTCCAAAAACGAACTTGGCCCATTGCTGGCAAAGCACGACATCATCAGGAAAAGTGTGCAAAGACGTATTAGCAGCTTGGCAGCCAGGAACAACACATGTCCTGCTTATACTTTTTACGTTAGGCTAACTCACTGCACTTCCTTTGCGGTCTGCACTAAATAATGGTTGATTGTGGGCTACAGCCACGAGGGGGCTGAGATATACAGATCAGCAGCAATTGTGTGTATTGAGCTGTACTGTACCCATTCTGCAATCTGTTAATTAAAGTTTTCAATCAATCAATTCAATCAATCAGTTTTGTTTCCTGAAATAGCTCATATTGAAAAGTAAAAAGAGTTTCAAGTTTCTTTATTAGTTGTCATACAGAAGTAGAATACTTTTATACAAAATGCTTCTTTCTGTTACGCTCCAGAGACTTTTATCCAAAGCGACTTACAAGTTCTGTACGACAGGTCATCAGGAAGGGTACAACTCTATCACCTGAGTAACAATGTTCATGAAAGTGTTGCGTGTTACAGTGTAGGTTAGTTTATTACTTACTGCATGACAGTAAGGTTAGTTAGGGTTCGATTTTTTTTTTTTTTTCAGATAATGATTGAAGAAGTGAGTCTTTAGTCGACGGCGAAAGATTAGACTGGTTTCAGTTGTCCTAACTGGGGTGGGTAGTTCATTCCACCATTGTGGGGCAAGGACTGAGAAGAATAGGCGACTTCTCTTTGATGACCCTCCCGGAGCTTGGATAGGATAGGAGTAGGCAAATAGACAGTCTCCTCCCCACCGTATGTATATATATTTCTTTTCTCCCACCCACCCCCTCCTAATGTAGAGTCTCCTCCCCATCATATGTATATACTCTGTCAGGATCTATGGGTAACAGTACTGTATATTTGCATATCGTATATGTCACAAATGTAACGGTACTATATACTATTACCTGTATGTCATGAATGTCCCTATCTATGCCATAAATGTCATGTATGTTGTGTATGTCATAAATGTCACTATGAATTGAAAATGGGGGACCCTGATGTAAACAAGACAAACGTCTTTCTCTGGTCTGCATCCCCTTAACAATTGTGTGTATTGAGCCGTACTGTATTGTACCCATTCTGCAATCTGTTAATAAAGTTTTCATTCATTCATTCCGTCTAACACACACAGTGCTTGTTAACGTAACATTTTCTTGGCGCAATAAACAGAGCTAAGACTTCCCAAAGGTCAGTGAATACCACGATCACAACATCAGAGGGAGCTCCACAAATCATGTGAAACCCAGATTCAGCTCAAACAAGGGACTAAACACGTTTCGCAATTATGCCACATCAATGTGGAACGCCCTACCCAAAGCTGTAAAGGAATGTGAATCACTACCCACTTTCAAAACCACTCAAAGAGCACCTACGGGAGACTGCAATTCGAAACTGGCCCCTGTAAATGTCCTAACCCAACCCCCTCCAATGTACTACAGTAAATGACGAAGTATGGTTGTCAATATTCCAATGTACAGTTTTGCTTGTACAGTTGTACAGTGTCCCCCCCACCTACCCAACCTCCTCCAATGTACAGTTTCTACGTCAAATGTATAGACACTCTTTTCTGGACTCTTTTTGTATCACAAACAGTACTGTATTTGCAAATCTGGTATGGCATACTCATAAATGTATAGATGTAGCAGTACTGTCTTATCTGTATGTCATGCAAGGACTGAGAAGAATAGGAGACTTCTCTTTGATGACCCTCCCGGAGCTTGGATAGGAGTAGGCAAATAGTCTCCTCCCCACCGTATGTATATATTTCTCCCCACCGTATGTATATATTTTTTTTCTCCCACCCACCCCCTCCTAATGTAGTCTCCTCCCCATCATATGTATATAGTCTCTGTCAGGATCTATGGGTAACAGTACTGTATATTTGCATATCGTATATGTCACAAATGTAACAGTACTATACCTGCATGTCATGAATGTCCCCATCTATGCCATAAATGTATCATCATGTTGTACGTATGTCATATGTTATGATGAATTGAAAATGGGGGACCCTGATGTAAACAAGACGAAAGTCCTGGTTTCTCTGGTCTGCAATGCATCCCCTTAACCCCTACTACTGTAGTGTACCCATTCTGCAATCTGTTAAATAAAGTTTTCATTCATTCATTCAACTAAGATCACGTTAGCTAAGCTAGCAACAATTAGTTAGTTAGCTGACTAATTACGACATTATGTACTTACTGATTCGATCTTTTCTTTCGGGTCCCGAATACTCGGCACAGCACCCTTCTTTAGTGTGATCCTGGTACTCATCCCAGCATCATAAAGTCCTTTATTCTCGATGTCCTCCTTGCAGAAGTGAGCGGTGCACACTCGACTCCGCTTCGTGGGGAGAGCAGCGTTCGGCGGGTCTCCGAAAACAAACTTGGCCCATTGATGGCGGATCACGACATCATCAGGAAATAAATGCAAGGACATATTCGCTGCTTGGCAGCCACGAACATTACAATATAATTTGCTCATTTTAAAATGCTAACCCAATGCTAACTCACTGTTAACCCTTTACAGGCTGGCCAAGTAACCATACAATATTTAGCCAGGTGGGAGAGGGGGGGGGGTCTTTAAAATCTATGAAAAAAAAACGTCTTCCAGCCAATCAGCACAGATCAGGCTATGACACAGACATTATGTCACCATCCCATCTGACCAATCAGGATAGACCCTGGGGGCGTGATTTATTTTCCGTAGCCGCAGTTTGCGAATACCCTCTTTGATTGGTTTAGCTCCGAAGGGCTCTGGGATAGAAATGTCCGCCTTGTACATATATTCTCTGCTTCGAAGTGGTTATGCTTTGGCCCTCTTAGAATAACCACTTCGAAGCAGAGAATATGTACAAGGCGGAAGAGACCCTTCGGCGCTAAACCAATCAGAGAGGGTCTTCGCTGTACGCGGGCTAGCCAATCAGAGAGCGTCTTCGCAAACTGCGGCTATGGAAAAAATGCACGCATCCTGGGGGCGTAATTATTTTTACCAACGCACTTTCAGTTCCGCGTTCGGGTTCCGCGATCTGATTGGCCACTGACGTTTCTCTCAGCGCCAATCGCGTTAGGCCTAGTTCTGCCTCTAACAGCCTGCTAGCTAGCTAACGCCTAGTTCTATCACTGGTTAAGCTTGGCGACTCTTTCGAAGTTGGTTAAGGTTAGAGTTTGGAATCAGGGCTGGTGGTCTATAGCCATGCTCTAAGACAAACTCTAACCTTAACCAACTTCGAAAGAGTCGCCAAGCTTAACCAGTGATAGAACTAGGCGTAATGCGATTGGCGCTGAGAGAAACGTCAGTGGCCAATCAGATTGCGGAACCCGAACGCGGAACTGAAAGTGGGTTGGTAAAAATCTACATGCATCCTGGGGATCTGCAACTTCCTTCTTTTCACCACAGCAAAAGAAAAGCTAGTTTTTGCACCTGCTTCTATTCTTCAAAATCCATTATTTCCTCAACAAGTCATGGTAAGTTGATAACATTTACTCATGTTTGCAGTTGAACAATCATTGTAAAGGATGGGATAGGTGTTTTTTTGCATAGGATTAGTGAATCAGGATTTGTCGTTAGCTGAATGAATGAAAACATTATTTAACAGATTGCAGAATGGGTACAATACAGTACGGCTCAATACACACAAAAGGGGATGCAGACCAGAGAAAGACGCGTGTCTTGTTTACATCAGGGTCCCCCATTTTCAATTCATAGTGACATTTATGACATACACAACATATTATGAGGGGGCCAATGGGGGCTCAGCCCCCATAGCTATAGTCTGAGCCCCCATAGTCAAGACCCCCTGTGGGGGTCTCTCAAAAAATTTATATAATTTTTTTTTTTTTTTTTACGAATTAATATTATTTATGTTACCTAAATAAATTGTTAATAGATCATATTTTTCTTTTCAGTTTTTAAAAGAACTGAGTAATTAATGTTGTGGAATAGGCTGCATTTCACCTCCAAGCCGCTATGCGTCACCCATAAGTTTAACGCTACTCCAACCTAGTGAAGAAGAAGCAGCAAGCAGCTGCTGTAAACAGAAAGCTGCCGGTCCGTGTCCTGCAACTGAAAACATAAACACTAAACAGTACGCCACATGCCGCCAAAAAGAAAGAAAAAAAAAAAGGCTCAACCCGCCGCAAGGCTGTACAAAGCTGGACAGCTTTGGTTTTATAAAAAGGCCAAAGAGTGTAGCAGCTAGCAGCGCTACTGTCACTGAAGTTGACACTGCTAGTGCTAGTACTAGTGTTAGCTCTGCTGCTCCTGTGCGCAGTGCACCTGTTATTGTTACCGTGCCGGTTCCCACTGCCAGACCCGAGTCTCCACCACTAGACCTGGACTGCGCTGCTACTCAACCACCACAATGCTGGGGTCCGAGTCAGTGGAACTTTTGGAAAAATAAATATGACTGGTTATTTGCCAAGGAGGGATGCATTGGCTGCCTTCCATGTAAAAACGCCAAGATATTGTTAAATAAATCATTTGGAGCCCATTTGGCAGAGCAGTGGATGAATGGGACTGTGACTAGCTCTCAGAGCAAGAAGTTGAGGAAGAGAATATAGTCGTCACTACTCGCTTTGGATAAAAGAGGTCAGTGGTTTGAATCCCGGCTCTTCCAGTCTGCATGTCGGTGACATGCTGCAGTAGTTACTTTTCTTCTTGTTGTTCTAAGAAGATGCTGCTACTATTTTTCATACAGTTCTTGATTACCTGTGCACATTTGTTTATAACATTATTTATTTTGATTTATACAAGTATTTATTTTATGTTCATTTTATTATCAGATGATAATGTTACTTACTGTATCCTGATAAATGCTGCTGTTGTGCCATACAACTATTTATTTTCCATTAGATTATTTTGTTAGTTTTTGATTTATAAGTGCAGAGACAAATAAATGTTAATTCAAGTTCATAAATTTGGTCTAATTTTTCAAATAAAATTGTTGTATTTTTTCAGATGCAAAATGCAAATAAGTAAATATGGCATTATATATCAGAGGTGAGTAAGAAAATGAACAAATATTGATGGTTAAGAATGAGCCTGAATAATGACATCACACAATAGTCTAATGCATAGGTGTCAAACTCATGGCCCGCGGGCCAAATGCGGCCCGCCACGTCATTTGATGTGGCCCCCCAAGAGCGCCGGTAAAAAAATAGCGGCGTTAAAATAATTGTGGGTTAATGCGTTAATAAAGCTTTGACAGCCTTAGTTATTACACATTCTTACACATACATGTGTGTTGAACATCTGAGGTATTGATGAAGTAACAAAGGAAAAAAGCCAAAAGCACTTACTCCTCAGCCATTCTTTGACAATTTTACAGCCCAAAATACAAAAAAGATCCAGGCGGAATAGGTAACAAAGGGTTGAAGAAATATTGTCTGAACTGTCAGATGCAAGCTGGCTGTGTGACATAACCGAGCATCTCGCTCAATTGAATAAGAAGCTGTAGGGACGCAAACAAGTCCCACCCAAAACTTGACCAATATAGTTGTGAACTGAGACAACCCTTATTTTGTTATTTTTGAGTACAGTTACAGTTGTGTGTTCATGCAGACACATAATAGCAATTTCATTACGAATTGAAAATGGGGGACCTTGATGAAGTAAACAAGTCGAAAGTCCTTCTCTGGTCTGCATTCCCTTAACAATTGTGTGTATTGAGCTGTACTGTACTGTACCCATTCTGCAATCTGTTAATTAAAGTTAATTAAACTATCTTCCATTGGTGGCCTCTGCAAGGTTGTGTGCAGCCATTTGTTTTTGTAACATCTGCTACATCTGTCCCACGTGTTCTTTGCAGCTCAGTTGTTAGTTCTGCCCTTCTTGACTGTGACAAAAAGGTTTTGAACAAACTTAATGTCATAGCTTGTATTTGATGATATTCTTCTTTGTTATTTACTTGAATGGTTTGATCATTGATTGATGGAGTAATATGGGGTTCTGATAAACTAAAATTATTTGTTAAAATAACATAAGCTAACATATATTTCTACATCTATGCAAATGCATATGCAATATGTATAACTTGAATAAGTAATAAATACAGAAACAACATGTTTAACAATATGTAAATGAGTAGCTACATTTATTTTACATTACATTAACATTAATACGGTCTTTGGCCCTTTGAGGGCAACCATAATGCTGATGTGGCCCTCTGTGAAAATGAGTTTGACACCCCTGTAGAGAGGAACTGAGGAGGGTAGAAAGAAAGAGAAGTCACCCCTGCTCTGTGAAAATGAGTTTGACACCCCTGTAGAGAGGAACTGAGGAGGGCAGAAAGAAAGAGAAGTCACCGCTGTAGACAACAACTGACTCAATTTTGGATCTAGAATTCTTATTTCTTGTGATAATATAAATTAGATTGGGAGAGTAGCTTAATATAAGCCTAATCTACTGGGGGAAACCTTGTTTTAACCTTTGAATAGACTGCTACCTAATAAGGTATTACACTCTTATCTTATGAGCTTGTATAGCACATCTGCAGACATATTGATCTAGTGTGTAGACTATTCTCTTATAGCCAACTTTTGTCATCACGACTTTATTGTTTTACAGGATAATATACTGTACCAATACTGTAGATCTGTCTCTGGGTACTTCTTCTCTTCTCTCATTTCTGGACTCTTTTTGTATCACAAACAGTACTGTATTTGCAAATCTGGTATGTCATAAATGTATCTGTACTGTCTATCTGTATGTCGTG
Source organism: Notolepis coatsorum (assembly GCF_963971535.1). Classification (NCBI taxonomy): domain Eukaryota; kingdom Metazoa; phylum Chordata; class Actinopteri; order Aulopiformes; family Paralepididae; genus Notolepis; species Notolepis coatsorum. The sequence goes on from NC_140181.1 coordinate 21,837,367, forward strand.
TGTGTCATATATGTTATGATGAATTGAAAATGGGGGACCCTGAAGTAAACAAGTCGAAAGTCTTTCTCTGGTCTGCATCCCCTTAACAATTGTGTGTATTGAGCTGTACTGTACTGTACCCATTCTGCAATCTGTTAATTAAAGTTAATTAAACTATCTTCCATTAGTGGCCTCTGCAAGGTTGTGTGCAGCCATTTGTTTTTGTAACATCTGCTACATCTGTCCCACGTGTTCTTTGCAGCTCAGTTGTTAGTTCTGCCCTTCTTGACTGTGACAAAAAGGTTTTGAACAAACTTAATGTCATAGCTTGTATTTGATGATATTCTTCTTTGTTATTTACTTGAATGGTTTGATCATTGATTGATGGAGTAATATGGGGTTCTGATAAACTAAAATTATTTGTTAAAATAACATAAGCTAACATATATTTTTACATCTATGCAAATGCATATGCAATATGTATAACTTGAATAAGTAATAAATACAGAAACATGTTTAACAATATGTAAATGAGTAGCTACATTTATTTTACATTACATTAACATTAATACGGTCTTTGGCCCTTTGAGGGCAACCATAATGCTGATGTGGCCCTCTGTGAAAATGAGTTTGACACCCCTGGTCTAATGATTAGAATGTTGTGTGATGTCATTATTACTTAGTATTAGACTAATCCTAATGAGATATTCCTCTAAATATGACTTCGAAAACAGCCACAATTCCAGGAAAAAAAATAGTAAAAAAAAAGATTCAGGGGGCCCCCATAGCTCTCAGGTGATAATTCGAACCCTGGGAGAGAATATATACATACGGTGGGGAGGAGACTATTAGGAGGGGGTGGGGGGGTTTGGACATTTACGGTGGCCAGTTTCGAATTGCAGGTGCGCTTTAAGAGCGGTTTTGAATGTGGGTAGGGATTCACATTCCTTTACAGCTTTGGGTAGGGCGTTCCACATTGATGTGGCATAATTGCGAAACGTGTTTAGTCCCTTGTTTGAGCCGAATCTGGGTTTAACATGATTTGTTTAGCTCCCTCTGGTGTTGTGGTCGTGGTATTCACTGACCTTTGGGAAGTATTTTGACATGTACATGGGTACCTTAGTCGTATAGTGTATCTTGTAGACCAGGCCCATTGCAAGTTGCTGTATGTACTCTGTCGTCTACTCTAACTAAGCCATCCTAGGTAGTCAAAGTGGGCAGGGGTGAGGTGGGTTCTAGGAGTAAGGTCAAGTAGTAGTCTGACCAGTTTGTTTTGTGATGTTTGTAATCTTGTTTTTAGCGCCTTTGAGGTGCTTTGGTACCATGAGGTGCAAGCATAGTCGTAGTACCCTTGAATGAGTGCTCCTGCCAGAGTCTTCAGGGTATTCTTGTTTACCAGAGAGGAGATCCGGTACAAGAATCTATTCGTTGGTTGACTTTTTTTTATTACCTTGGATGCCATTTTGTCACAGGAAAGATTTGCCTCTAGGATGGAACCTAGGTATGTAATTTCATCTTTCCTTGTGACAATATTGTCACCCACTGTAACTGAGAAGCCGTCGGTCTTGCAGAGTTTGTTATTTGATCCGAAGAGAATGGACTCTGTTTTACCCAGGTGTAATGATAGTTTGTTATCAGCGAGCCAGGTGCAGATTCTGCCGAGTTCTGAGCTGAGGGTTTTTTCAACCTGTAACTTGTTCTTGTCAGAGACCAGCAGCTAAAAAGTGGTGAAGCCATAAACGGTCATATGCCCCCTGCAGGTGAAGTGACATAGTGTCCATGTTTAGACATATGCCCGATGCATCTAGTAAGTCACACTTAGGGCATTACTTCTACCATGTATTACCCTGTAGTACCATGTAGTGCCATGTATTACCCTGTAGTACCCTGTAGTGACATGTAGTGCGATGTATTACCCTGTAGTGCGATGTATTACCCTGTAGTGTCATGTAGTACCATAGTACCCTGCGCCATGTAGTACAATGTAGTGTCATGTAGTTATACTCACCAAAAATCTTTTAATTTGAGGATATTTTGGAAGCTTATGCAGAAAGTCTGTATCATTACAAATCAATACAGAGCAAGTGTTGACCTGACATGATATTGCCATGAATAAACTATACAATAACTGGATGATGTCAATTCCCACGTGTAGAGACAATCGAAAGTAAACAAAACAGATACTTCGGTTTGGACTTTGAGCCTTCAAAATAAAAGCATGAAAATACAGAAGGAGAAGAGGAAGAAATACAATAACAGTGCCATGCAGAGAGCCACCACTGGCTTACTGAATAATGACAAGTGAAACTGATGTTGGTCAAAGGGGCGTGAAACACTAGGAGGAATAAAGACATGTAGATGTATAGGCTGCGGTAACTCAGTTCATTCTTAATTTTCATCCATCCAACAAAAATATAATTATGTTATGATGGGAGTCGGTGTGCAGATAATTCTACACACCGAACAGCCTCCTCTACAACGGCCCTGTCCAGTGATAGCAGGTGTACAAGAAGACTATTTCTATTTGAGTTTTCACAAAGAAACGGATGCTATGACATAAGGCCCAGACCAGTTGCTTTCCGGTCACTTTCCTTTTCGACCTTCCTTCGTTTAGTTTGTTTTATCGCCAACTTTAAAAGTGGAATGATTTCACTTTCCCTTCTTTTATTGTCTCGTATGCCTCATTTTGTCTCTCCTGGGAAATCTTTTATGTTCTGGTAAAAATCTGAGAAAAATATGAAATGCTTATAATTTAATTGTCCTTAATTTTTTTTTAAAACATTCATATATATTTTTAGGAGCATACGTTGCCATTTTTCCATCACCTTTGCATGTAGATCTGCGACTCCTGCTGTTTAGGCCTCTTCTCGGATGTGGATGGGATGAAGGACAGGTGTGACAGTGGTTGATTTTCTGGTGCTCATGGCCAGTTTACTTTGCCTAAACACTTTTTTCCCCCAGACTCACAGTAATAAAACACAGAACCGAGTGTAGTAAGTTGCATCACAATATTAGAAAAAAGCTGTCGCAAAAAAAGCATTTTGGGTTACAATAATTGCAAAATAATTCTGTGAAATCCTGGTTTGGCATGATGCTGGCAATTTCTGAACCACCAGACTTAAGTAAAAACTGTGATTGAGGTGGTACTGGCATTAACTGACTTTATTTGTAAATCAGAAGCCAACATGAACATGACTGAATACAAAACATCTCAGAAAACAAAAGGATAATACGATTAAAAAAAAAAATGGTTACAGGATTCTTAATTTGTCAGTGGCCCATTAACACTCATTCTGGCTAACTATTCAAAATGATGAGCCAATCATGTTTTGTATTCATTGATGCATTCATAACTGTCGATGGGTGCATCATTTCACATTCTGATTAGTTAATAAATGACCACATCAAAACTTGATTTACTGTAAAACTTCCAATAAAAGGTGCTATAGATAACATTCAGCCACTAGATGTTGCACTGACTACTAGAGCACCAGCATGTCAGACCAAAACAATGGTGCACTTACATAGGGGTACATAAATGGGGGTATGCCATAATGATTATAATTATCATATGCTGTGCCATCAAACTAAGTTCAGAACAAACTAATTTATACAAACTAGTTTATACTAGTTGTCAGAAACATATTTTAGGTTCAACATTAGGTTGAAAAATATGACGAGCGAGCAAGCCATTTTCTTTTTGAAAATGGGAGCAGAGAAACAGGGACCTCTAGATCTAGACTAGCAGCGCAGTTATCCAATAAGTTGCATTCCATACTTCGGTAATCAATACTTTTATTCTGCACCTTTCTAAAAGCTGTGGATGGATTATATATAGATTAAAAAAATTATATATATAGGGTGTAACGGTACACAAAAACCACGGTACAGTACGTACCTCAGTTTTGAAGTCAAGGTTTGGTACGGGATTTAGGTACAGTGGGGGAAAGTCTGGCTTTTCATGTTCCACTCAGGGGTGATGTAGTGTGCAGTAACTAATTGTACTTGTAGGGTTGTCAACGAATATTCTATATTGAAATTAATAATTGACTTGTAAAAAATAAAATAAAAAAAAAAATTATATTAGATTGTGAAAAAAACAGCCCCCGGTGGGCGGTCGTTAGTGGTTAACATACCGTTGTATTTGTTCGGTACACAGCCGCTCGCTAAGGTACGGTACGCGCTGAAACGGTTCGGTACGGATACGTGTACCTTTACACCCCTACATAAACTGTTATCTATAGCACCTTTAATAGCCCAGGCTTTTATTTGCTTCAATCACTGAACTCAACCAGCCTATATTCGTGACAGGCATCCATATGGGACAGGTCTTTTAATTCCTTATGCACAAAAATCTTGCTCAGCAAAAATACTACCATATCATTTATTTAAACAAGTATGAATATTACTTTTATAACAATTTGAATTTAACATATCAATTACGAATTATTCATTTGATCTCACTCAAGAGACCACGCTACTGAATGTAGAGAAATTAGGCTTGGTTTTCAGTTGCCTCTAGATGTAGTGGAGTAAACAGAACAATTCACTGCATGTTTTGAAACACAGTGGTGACAAGTTGTTTTATAAAATGATGCCACGTAATTTACTTTGCACCTAATCTCAATTTAACCATTATTTAACCTCGAAAGGACACTTCCCTCATTTACTGTGACGTTGAGTATAGTAGATAAGATAGCACAAAGATAAAAACATGTGATCACAACACAAAAGATGAAAACAAGAAAATCAGCTAAACACAATTACAAAAGGACAATGGTTAATGATCAAAGCTTTGAATTGAAAAAGTTGTAAGAAAATCTATCTTTTTCCAAGAGTATGGAGAAGTAAAGGAGCACTCGCCTGATATCCTAGAGCTCTCAACAGTTTTACACGCATTGATTTAGTTTGACAAGTTACTGAGAGTTAATGAGTTTGAGTATGTCAGTGATGTCATCAGAGGACACTGAATCAAACCCGTTTGCACGCTCGCAGGAACAGGCTGATGGGTGCAAGGCCAACTTTTTCCAACTGCACAGGCTGATGGGTGCACCCATTTGTCAATTTCTTGGCTTGAAGAGAACCTGTTTGAGCAGAGATTGGTGGCGTGGCGAAGCTGGGGGTGAGTCTATACAGATTTACCTGTGCAGTATAATTTTGGCATAAAATCATCCTTGTGCCTCCACCCGCTCTGACCAGGACTTAAGCGCAGACGCTGGTGCTCTGAGCCATTTTCGTGATGGTAGTCTGCGAGGGTGCACATGGGAACCCCTGTCCAAATTCCAACAAGTTTATTCTTTATCAATGTTAGACTGTGCATTTCATCCCAATTTGAAGTAAAACCTTGAACTGAATGAAACCTTCTATACAGTTAATCACAACAAGCTATTTAACACTTTCAGCGCCACGCCTGGTTTTCCGTTTTACAGCTTGAATGCCACCATCGGCGCCAATGTTAACGTTAATATCGCCTAATCTATGTTTTAAATTATGGCTATGTGTCTAATCTGCCCATCGCATTATCAAAGACTATTTTCCAGTCAGTGCTGTGAAGGCAGATTGTTTTTTTATCGCGTCGTTGCCGTTTCAGAGCAGTTAGAAAAGCCCCCGTTTTGATATAAAAAACAGCTCATTCTGGAGCATTCTATGAAAATCGTCTTTTAGTGGAATATTCCACAACGTTGATATTCGTCTGCCTTTTTATGAATCGTTTTCAAATAAACGCTAGATGATCAATATTATACGTGCACGCACGCACATTACGGCCGCGCACTGATAATCGCTCTGTTGATTTCCTCACAGACTTTTACAGTGAAACCGAAAGAAGACATTTCACAAAACAGCTTATAACTTCATCAAACTTACTCTGATTATCCTACCACTGATAACAGAGTCCTTACCTGACATCAGATGGTATCCAACTGGTATATTCCAATTCCTGATCACCATTCAAAAAAATCGATACGTGTATGGATCCAACGCGATACAGTAGAACTCCATGATCCGCGGGGATCTGAGGCTCCAGAATGAACTCTAGTAACCCCGGCTGGATCAGTGAACTGGAAAATGTGGAGTACCGGATTTTTTTCCCCATTCATTTTCATTGAGTCCATTCCAAAATCACTTATGTCATCTGGGAGACGACAGGGGGCGCTTTTTTCCACAGTGATCGCCGGCGCCCCTCGGCTATACTCGGGTAGGCTCGGGTGATGCAATAATTTTTCAGATCGCAAAAAAATAATAATAATAATTCCGAGAAATCTCGTGAGTGGCATGCAACCACCTATAAAAAAACCAGAGAAATCTCGTGAGTGGCACTGAAAGTGTTAAGCTTTACACTTATTGATTTATTATACTGTGCTGGCTGGAAAATATGGTATTATGGTATATAGGCTATATAACATTTTGTAAACACTATTTCGCATGTGGAGTGATGGGAAACGGATACAATTTCGTGGGCCAGCCACAAAAAAGATAGGCCAACCTATAGAATTATCTGCACACCGACTCCCATCATAACATATATTCTTGTTGGGTCAAATGGATAGAGGTCATGGATTTTTCTTAAAAAATGTAAACTGAATGAATGAAAATTAAGAATTCTTATTAGGCTATGGAACACATCAAGTGTATCTTCAAGTCTGTAGGAGGAATCACAATTTGTTTGTTTGGTGCGTAAAAAACAGTAGAAAGTATTCCGTTGAAAAGAGATGGTTTGCACTAAAAATATATAACTTTTACAAACATTTAATTTTCTCATTATACAGATTTTTTTAATGTATTTTCTATAAATAGAGACTTCATACACAAATGTTTCAACTAGTGCCTTTGTCAGTGTGCAGGCTTCCAGAGTGTAAGACACGAAAATAAACAGAAAACAGAAAACAGACCACGAGTATAGTACCTACTTCAATGGAGGTAGATACATTATTCACTTTAAATAAAAGGTATCAAGTATGTTTATGTTGTTTAAAAATTAAAAAAGAAAGTAAAATATGACATTTTCTTAACACTTTAAGTGCCGAAAACGTGTTTAGGCGTCTTTCCTAGCCATGCTAAAGTTGCCGAGGACGCCCCAACTAGAGCCATATGAAATCCGTTTTATTATTTTCCAAATTCCATTTTATTTTTTCCCAAATTCAATTTTTTCCGTTTTAATATTTCAGAATTCTGTATTTTGCTTTTTATGGTCATTTTACCATCAGAAATAGTGTCTAATAAGTGGGAATGAATAAATGTCCACAATTGAATAAGATATAACAGTCCATTTAATGTTTTTAAGTGCTGCAACTCAGAAATACAGTTCAATTTTACACAATATTTTTCAATTAATATTGTGACAAAATAAAAATACATATTTCAAGTGTAAACAATAGATACAGCTAGCTACTACTGACATTATCACAATGACAATGTCAGTAACCTAGCTATATCTATTATATTGTGATGAAATATAGTAATGCATAATTTAGGCACCTTTAGTTTAGTTTATTTCGTTTATAAAGGACAGTGTATAATGACAATCGTTTGCATTAAACAAATGGATGAGTGCACTAGATTTAGCAAGAAGCTATCATTTCCATCTATAGTCCTATGTACTGTAACGTTTCATAGCTATTTAAGTTTATTTAGATTATAAAGGGCAGTGTATAATGACAATCGTTTGCATTAAACAAATGGATGGGTGCACTAGATTTAGCAAGAAGCTATCATTTCCATCTATAGTCCTATGTACTGTAACGTTTCATAGCTATTTAAGTTTATTTAGATTATAAAGGGCAGTGTATAATGACAATCGTTTGCATTAAACAAATGGATGGGTGCACTAGATTTAGCAAGAAGCTATCATTTCCATCTATAGTCCTATGTACTGTAACGTTTCATAGCTATTTAAGTTTATTTAGATTATAAAGGGCAGTGTATAATGACAATCGTTTGCATTAAACAAATGGATGGGTGCACCAGATTTAGCTAGAACTTCTAGAAGCTATCATTTCCATCTATAGTCCTATAACGTTACATAGCTATTTAAGTGTATTTAGTTTATAAAGGGCAGTGTATAATGACAATCGTTTGCATTAAACAAATGGATGGGTGCACTAGATTTAGCTAGAAGCTATCATGTATTCATGTCCTAACGTTATAGCTATTTAATCACAATAGTGTCGGAAGTGTTTTTGCGGGTCCAGTCCACGGAACGTTGACAGAATTAGCAAAACACCTTATCACCAGAGGCGGACTATTGCCGACAATAACAAACACAACGTGAGATCCGTATTATCCTCGTCGCCAGTTTTGTTGTATACTCATCTGGTTATTTAGTATAACATATAATAATGAGGAGACACGAGACACGGGTAAATTCCAGTTGACAGCTCTTTAGTGGAAAACTCAACACAGGTGATTACAATGACGGCAGTACTTATTAGCAGGGGGCGTGACGGTATCTAATAAGGGGCAAACTTAGAATGTCAATACACAACAAAAGTCATTAGGATACTGTTCTGCTCTGAATTGAGGGCTTATTGTGGAATTGTTTAGCTTCTTGACGATGTTAACACTGAAGCAGCCAGACGCTTGAGCACCGCGGCTGTGTTGTGTGTAACACGCTGTAGAGTCCCCGCCTCCCCGGTCGCGTGTGCACCAAACGTTCCACCCAAAAACGAAATTTCAGTCCAGATTAGGCCAAATTCTGCAATATTCCACGTTTTGCAGTTGATTCCATTTTTATTGGTTAATTCCGCGATTCCGTCCGCGATTCCGTGAACGCGGATTTCATATGGCTCTAGCCCCAACTCGTCTTTAATATCAATATTTCAAAAATCTGTGATCGAAATCATATTTTTCCTCCGCAGCCCTGAGACACAGTGCTGGCCTCCTCTCAACCCTCTAGCGGTTCAAGAGCGCCATCTGGTGGCCGATCGGCAGAAGCGCCAAACAGGAAGTCATGTGGATGAAGTGCTGATCACCCATATTACTTCCGGCCACTCTCTATAGCTCCCGCGACTCCATCTTGAAACACTCGATAATAGATCGCTCGCCCTAACTCAATAAACAACGTTATTTGGACGTACCGTACTTTTCGCACTATAAGCCGCACCTGACTATAAGCCGCAGCAGCTAAATTGAATGATGTGTACATATATAAGCCGCACTGGACTATAAGCTGCAGGTGTTTTAATGTTTAATTACCATATGTAATTAGCATTGGGACACAATACTGTCAGACAAATAACAAGAATTAACTCATTTACAAGTTGTATTAAGTTTAGCAAATAAGGGAACAGATAAATAACATTTCAATGCAGTCAAAAAAGCAATATTTTGATTTTTACATTTTCGGGTTTGGTCACGTCGAGTCACATATAAGCCGCACCGTTATATAAGCCGCAGGGTCGAAAAATGGGGGAAAAAGCCGCGGCTTATAGTCCGAAAAGTACGGTATATACTATTATACAACCTGGAGATGGACAGGGTATTTCGACATCCCATAATGGAAAACTGTCTACCCCACGCTGATCGCCCAACGGCCCGCGGAGACTGGGGTGAGTTTTAGCGTGTAGTATTACCGTGTTCGACACTAACTGCTATGATGAACATTTGACCCACATTAGATGAATGGTATAACGTTGCCCACGGAATTATAAACGATCCCCCGCCCATCCGGTCATCATCAGATGATACGTAGAAACTTCTAGAAGCACGTCCATTTTAAATTTTTCATCTGGCACCGATCGCTACCAAACTGTATTTGATCATCAATATAATGCATTTGGGGCTATAAATCACGTTCTGGAGAAAGCTGCAGAAAGAGATGAAAACATACTTATACTTTAGATCATATTTTAGTATGAATATGTGAATGAAAAAGTTTAACGTTCATACACCCTGAACAATACATATAGGACATTGAATGGGCCCTAATAATGGCAATCTAGCAATAGAATTTAAAAAGTTATAGCCCTGCAAAGAAGGGGAACTTCTCCATAGACAAATAGAGCTGGCAAGGGATGGTATATCATGAATTTAACCTTCGGCAGTTAAAGTGTTAAGAGTCTTAAGGTGATACAATTTCTTCCAGAGACACAAGGATTCAGCATCCTCTAATGGCATCTATGAAGGACAAATGAAAACGCATACCTCTGACATGAATGTCTGACAGTTACATATCTCCCTGTAACAGTCAGACATTAATAAGGTTTGCTAAACTTGTGATAACAGATCTGTATCGGGGTCGTCATGGTGCTCCTTCTTTTGGTGATGGCGCTGAACATGGTTCTTCAGGCTGATATTGTGGTTGAACTGAAGGGGGCAGAGTTGACACTTGTAGGGCCGTTCACCAGTGTGGATGCGTGTGTGACACTTTAGCTGGGAGGCTTGAGCAAAAGCACGGCTGCACACCTGCAGGAACAGAATAAAGGATGAAGTGAAGACTAAATATTATTAACTCATTGACTGCCGGGGATTAGCCTTGGCCCTGTGGTAGCACTGCCACGCTTTAAAAGATAGGACTGCATCACCTTGTTTGTAGAGCTATAACTATATTCTATATTATAGCTATGGATACAATACTATGGCCCATTTGACATCACCTATCTATCATTCAATATGTGAAAAAGAATAAATGTGTCCATCCATACGTTCCCGTGTTATACCGTGGTGAATATAAGTATGGTTTTAGAGCCGTCTAGGGTAATTCATGAAATGCTGAGTTATAGCCCTACACGTCAATTCCACTATAGACGTTGCCATTTCTTGCCTGTATACGCCATTATCCCGAAATCAAATCTATATCATAGGTATTATGTTCCATCATGAATGCATGAAAGGGGGGGGGGGTGGTCGTTTCTGATTATTTGATTGTCAGTTATGGCATTCGCATTGAACACAAAAAAATCGGCCCAATCGGTATCATTGCATTGCAGGATCAAGCTAAAATTGACGTCAAATTACGGCTGTCACAGTCACGGTATGACATTTTCTCATCGCGGTTGTGTGTGGCTAATCACCGCGGGATGCGCTGGTACCGCACTTCTATTCAAAAAAGAAAAAAAAATATTTAATTTTTTTTTTATATATCTGTATATATTTTCTTTATTATGAAGACATGCGAGTTTACCCGCGATCGTGATTAGAAAAAAAATCTAAGGTCGTAGGAGTCCCGAAACTATTTTAAACATGTTTGATAATCTATCAATTTGTCCCTCAACGTTCTGAAATGTGATAAAAGTAGATTAGGGTGTTGCCTGCTCCTTTAACACATCCAGCGCCAAAAACGCTGTCCAGCGTTATTGGCCGCCATGCGTTGACCGCCAGGATCGCTGTACAGCGGTTTTTTAGATCAATATTTCATTTTTTCGCCATGGCATTCATAATTCATATACCCACCCCCGGTCCTGCAGCTGGACCTTAGATGTGACTGCAACGACGGCTCAATACCGCCGCCTGGTGGATGGTCGGGCAAGTTACACTCGCCAACAGGATGTGCCATCAGTGGATCGATGAAAATCTTCCGGCAGTCACATCTCGTTACGGGACTCCTGACAGACACTATGTACATAATGGATCGCTTTCTAAACTTAATAATCAATATGATTTCAGCGTTTATTGCACCATACAAACCGGAAATGGACCCAGGCGATCGGCGTCGTATAATTGGGATCTTTCACCGCCAGTCTCATTGGCCCACGGTAAGAGGAATATAACGTTATTTTCAACCCGATGTGCATTTCCTTGTTTGCAAACTATCTGATCAATATAGCCACCCAACCTACATAAAGCAGTTACTGAGGATCAGGGAATTATAAACGACCCCCCCCCCCCCTTTCCTCCGCGCATGATGAGGCATAATGTATACCGATCATATACATTTGAGTTTTTTGGTGTAGCGTGTATGGGGGGGAAACGGCAATCGATAATCTATATAATGCGTTTGGGCCTATAACTAGCGTTTTTGGAATTACAGCCGAAAAGATTAAAAACATACTTATATTCTAGACGGTATTAACACAACAATGTATGAATGAAAAAGTATAACGTTCCCACATCCTGAACGATAGATAATCGATGTTGAATGGGCCATAGTAATGTCAATATAGCAATACATTTTAAAAAGTTATAGCCCTGCAAAGAAGGTAAACATCTCCATAGGCTTACAGCGCTGGCAGAGAGGGGCATTAGATGTGCATAATCCCCGGCGGGCAATGTGTTAAGAGTGATATATGCCCTTCTCCAACTTAAACCTAACATTATTTGAGCGAACATTTAACGTTATTATAACACTATTTTAACGTTAGTGAATTTGAATGCACATACATAGCTAGTTAAATATCACAACTTCTGTCATTGTTTATCATTGGGGGAAACTAGCCAATAGCTAGCCTATAGCTAACGTTATAGATAGCGAACGTTAACTAATGTTTGCAAACAAAGCTAACGTTATCCAGTTGACATTACAGATCATAATAGCTATAATAACGTTAACGAAGTGAGAGTAGGGATTAGGGAAACGTTGATGTAGTCAAGAGTGTAGCGGGAACGGTAGAGAGAGGCAGCACTTAATTTGCGTGTAACGTTAGTCAATAACAATATCACAACTTGTCATTGTTCATGGGGGAAAAAAACGTGACCAGGCTAATCCCTGGCGCTGAATGAGTTAAGCCCATACACCGTTACCATTAACACTAATTCAAGATGTACATTTTTTACACACATACAAAAGGAAATAATAAAAACACATTATAAACACCCAACTAAATACAATTCTGTAATTTAAGTTATGAAATCCATTTATTAAATACACAAATAAAATGTATATTTAAACAAGAAAATACTGCTCACCTTGCACCTGAAGAACTTATCACTGCTATGGGACAGCATGTGTCTTCTCAATTTATGGCTTTTTGGAAACTGTTTGTGGCAGGTTTGACAGATAAACTTCTTGTGCTCTTTGAAGTGAAGTCGTCGTTCCTTCATGCTGCTAAACCTCTGGGGACATTCTGAACACGAGTAGGGGTCTTTCTCAGTCTTGGAATGGCTTTGTTCCTCATGGTTTAGTTTGTCCTCCCATGTTGCCAACTGCTCCAAGCAATACTTGCAGGCGTAAGTTCTACCTGTACAGTCCATTTTGTGGACTTTGAGACACTGGTGTTTAAAGGAGGTGTAAGTGACACCGCAGTCTGGGCACAGCAGTGGGGTGCGGCGGACATCTCTCTTGTTGGTGCTCATGGGTCTTGGTTTGAGACTTTGTTTTATATTACTATTCTTCTCAGAGTCCGACTCAGAGTCAGAGTCTTCTTCCTCGTCCTCCTCGTCCTCCTCCTCCCAGTCTTCATCATGCTCATCTATTTGCTCCTTCTCTTCCTCCTGCTTCAGCTCTTCGTCCTTGACGTCCTCAGTTTGCCAATCGTCCCGACTGACAGCCAGCAACTGTCCGTTTTCCGCATTCTCAATTTCTCCATTTTCTTTCTCCTCCTGTTTTTGCTGTCCATCCTCTACATCGCTGTCACTCACTCCTTCCATCTCCTCCTCCTCCTCCTCCTTCTCCTCCTCCTCCTCCTCCTCTTCCAAGCCACTAAACACATTCTCATACGCACTCTGCTCCCCGTCAGAATCTATAGTTACTTCCAGTTCTACAAACAGCTTTTCTGTCTTCGTGTCATCTGCTTTGCCTCGTCGTTTGTTTATGCCCGTCCCCTCTGGCGTCTCCATGTGTCCTTTTCCTTGGTCAGGAGGATTAACCAGCTCATCAGATACCTAGAGGGCACAGGACAAATCACTTTCACTTCACAATTATTTTCTTAATTATTGATCTGTTGATTGTTTTAATTATCAATTAATAGATTAATCCAAAGGTCTCTTACAAAAAACACCTTTTGCAATGAGACATTTGAAAGTTAAAACAAACATTTATCAAGCAACCACACTCAAGGCTAGTCATTTTGGTTTAAGAACCTATTTACAAGTTCCCAATCATGACAATAAAAACAAAGTTAAATAATTATAACTGCAAAGTTAGAAACCAGCAAGCCATGAATCAAAATCTTATCTTAGTGATGCTAATAGCATGCATGCCTTGGAGATGCTCCATTGATGAGGACCATACAGTATAAAAGCTGACTACTGTCTTAGAGGGAAAGCGGGAAATGTAATTCAAAACAGCTGTGTTCACACTACTCATTCAGAACCAATCACGAATAAAGTCGGGTTATCTCGCGATGCGTTGAGTGCCAAAACCCAGAGAAAAGTCGAGTTTTCGATCGTTTATCGTTTTTTCTTTTATTCAATTTTAATATCGTATACAGTCTCGCGGACCTCGGTGTATCATTGGGACTCATTCAGAGACCTCGAGATTGCAATGCCAGCCGAATCCTGCTAGGTGGCAGTATCGCCTACCCTTTGAAACCTTATTTCACACTGTGTGTTACATTTCATATGGTTCGGGCAGAGAAATGGTACCCGGGCAAGTGAAAGGCTTTATTCGAGCCACTTGGAACGCGTCCAGCTCACTTGATGCATAGTTCGTCTCATTTCATGTCAGGGTCCCGATGGACATCAATACTGGAAATCGCGATCAGACAATTGGAATATTCATTTTGGAATACCTCCTAACAAAGGACATCATCCCTACTTTGATCCTACAATGATTTCACATCGATTGCAACGATCATATGTCACATCAGGGCTGTACAGTGCAATGATATGATCGCAAATTGCCCCCTAATTTGGTCCGTGCGAGTTTAAAATAATATCTGGGGGCAAGCTTGCAAGTGGTGATTTCAACCCTTCATTCGCATTTCACTCCTAAATTAATCCATACAAATTGTAGTAAAACATTAGCCTACAACCAGGGCTGTACAGTGCAATATAATGTTGTGGTTGTAATTTCATTAGATAGACCAGCGCGGACCTTTAATAACATGCAATTTAATTGACACGAGCAATGAGCTAACGGTAGCTGCTTACCAAGGTATCTATTAGGATTATCCTAAGCTAACTAGCGATCTCTGCTAACCCTGGAAAACGGTCAAAGCGGACTCCACAAGACTAGTTCCATTCGTGAGGAAAGGGGGTGGGTTATATTGACAACGCTTGACAACAGAAGTTTAAACATAACTTCATATTTATTGGTTATTCATTTCTGTATATCATTCAATTTCGATCTCTGTGTGTCTCCATCTCTTCCTGTTTACATTCGAGTGTGACGTCATCACCTACGGCAGCTTAGACGACCAAAACGCGAACCTAGAACAAAACCCGAAGGGGGGGGGGGGGCTGGCTCTCTTGTTCGTTCTCGCCCCCCCCCCTCTCTCTCTCTCTCTCTCTCGCTCTCTCTCTACATTCAATGATTTAAAGTAGCCAAATGTTACACACAGTATAAATATTAACTGGATAGTTAATGATATAAACATTTAATTTCATTATCTGAAATATTCTAAAATCATTAAGTCTGTGTGATTATTATTTTCTCACAGTAGTGTGTGTATATATATATATCCAGGCGAGCAACGCGAACGACTTTCGCGAAATGCACATAGCGCTCCATAATTCAGCTTCCAGGAATTAGCCCGGATCACTCTGAAACGATACAATATTCACCACGGGATAACACGCAAACGTATACATGAAAAAACCTACTATTTTTTACATGTTGGACGAGAGATAGTGACTGTCAAATGAGCGATAGTATTGTCTCCATAGCTATAATATAGAATATAGATAGCTCTGCAAACATTGTGACGCAACGTGAAAATGCCTATCTTTTAAAGCGTGGCCAATTGACAGCAGGGATGGGGATACACACTGGCGCTGAATGAGTTAAAAGTAGAGATGTTCCGATACCATTTTTCCCTTTCCGATCCGATTCCGATACCTAAGCTTTGGGTATCGGCCGATACCGATATTTATCCGATACCAGTGCATAAAAAATAAAATAAAAAAAAATTTATATAAATTATACTTTTTTTTTTTTTTCAGATACTGTTATACTGTTTTTTAGTAATAACTAGAACGTATGGTATTTATTCAACAACAGGTGATTGTATAGATTTGTATTAGTATCATTAATCAATGAGTATGGGCTGCAGCACTGCAGATATACCCTACTCCAATGATCCACACGGACATTAAACGGTGTTGCACTCGCTACTCAGTGGCTCTGCAGATATACCCTATTCAGTCTGTAAGCTAGTGGCAGACGTTCATGTTGTGATTTTTGATGCAAAATAAATATTCAACATTCTCTTTTGAAACTCCGCCTCAGACTCTTATCCTTTGGCACTTGCTGTACTTTGCTTGCAGGTCTGCAGCCATTATTGCTGGATTATGTGAATAGCACCAACTTTAGACACGGTAACGTTATCAAGCTAAGCTAACTGACCTAGCTCGCCTTCCCGCATCGACATTAAGATAACGTTAGTAATAGTCAGCTAACGCTAGTTAGGGATGGGAATTGATAGGATTTTATCGATACGATTCCATTATCGATTCTGCTTATCGATTCGATTCTTTATCGATTCCCTTATCGATACCTGATCAATTTATAATTTAAATAAATAAATTGAAAATGCAACAGAACTACATTTAGTCATTTAGCTGACGCTTTTATCCAAAGCGACTTACAAGTTCTGTACGACAAGCCATCAGGAAGGGCACAACTCTATCAGCTGAGCAACAATGTTCATCAAAGTGTTGAGTGCTAAAGTGTAGGTTAGTTTATTAGGACAAGTGCATGACAGTACGGTTAGTTAGGGTTAGATATTTTTTTTTTTATTCAGATAATGGTTGAAGAAGTGCGTCTTTAGTCGACGGCGAAAGATTGGATGGGTTTCGGCTGTCCTAACTGGGGTGGGTAGTTCATTCCACCATTGTGGGGCAAGGACTGAGAATAGGCGACTTCTCTTTGATGACCCTCCCGGAGCTCGGATAGGAGTAGGTCTGAGGCGGCCAGAAGATGCAGAGCGTAGGGGTCTAAGCTGGTTAGAATAACATGCAACTTGACATTTCTGATTGTCATTTATTGTTGAGCCCCCATGTCAGAAAAATACAAAAACTGTAAAAAATAAAACATTAACTATAGCCTACACTTAAATAAAATAATGTATTTGAGATTCTCTTAAAATGTATTTATTTTTTTATTCTTAAACTAATTTAATCTATTGAATAACAGGTTGTTATTCCTCTGACTTCTGTCTCTCACACACACACACACACACACACACACACACACACACACACACACACACACACACACACACACACACACACACACACACACACACACACACACACACACACACACACACACACACACACACACACACACACACACACACACACACACACACACACACACACACACACACACACACACACACACACACACACACACACACACACACACACACACACACACACACACACACACACACACACACACACACACACACACACACACACACACACACACACACACACACACACACACACACACACACACACACACACACACACACACACACACACACACACACACACACACACACACACACACACACACACACACACACACACACACACACAGAGAGAGAGCTCCCCGGGCCCCTGTCCTATAAGGTATTGGCTTGTGTTGCTACACGGACACATTTGTATGTTGCACCACTGTACTTCCTGGCTTACAGTCTTGTAAACAAACATTCCGTCTCTCATTATATGTGAACTAAAGAGTACAAGGTTTACACAACAGCCCCCACCTGCTGTTGTATTGTATTTGTACCTGTACTATCCGCTGTCAGCTGTTTATCTCTCTTTGTGAGCTTGATTAAATAGCGTTAGCTCACGTTAGCTCCGCGGCTAATTTTAGCTCAGCCTGATCTAAATCAATGACTAGGTTCTAAAGCATTCAAGTAGTTTTCACTGCACATAGAAGTAGCCAAACAGCAGGAGCATTTCGGGAGCATATTACCAAAACCCAGGCAATTTCGAGCCATTAAGGAATCAAATAGAGTCTGCCATGGCTACATGCTAACGGCTAACATTATTGCGCAACTGTAGGCAGCGATAAGGGAATCGAAAGTCACGGGAGCCACACGGTTCCAGGCATCGGCCAATTAGGAACCGGTTCCCAACGGGAAGCGGTTTTCGATTCCCATCCCTAACGCTAGTCCGTAGCTACTTAACTTAAATACAATTCACCGTGGGTGCATTATTGTTGATAGACGGTCACGGACAGTGTTAGGTCCTGGAGAAAGGACAGGCGATCATCTGATTTGATGTAACGTTAAAAGCGGATGTTGTTCCAACTAGCTATCTTTCCAGCTAATGCTATCATAACACCAGCCAAACACATCCCGATTCCCGTCTGAGCTCCCCGTCACACCGCACTGTCGGGGACAATGGAATTTAAGAAAGTGTATCTGCTGTTAAAATGACACAGCATCACACTTTAAAACATGTTCATTTTATAATCCTCACTCTCCGCAGGACTCGGCAGGAGATAAATTACATCATGGGATCGGAGGCTAGAATTTACGTGTACTCGCCGATACCGATACTAGCATTTTAGGCAGTATCGGCGGCATTTCCGATACTAGTATCGGTATCGGAACAACTCTAGTTAAAAGCATGTATATTTCTGTTCGTGGGGTGACTTTCTGGAATAGATTAGATGACAAAATTAAAAACATAGTTAAAATGAAATACAGTTGAGTGAGTGATTCTTGAAAGGTACAGTAAAGAGGAGGTTATTATAACTCATTAACACATTGGTCGCCAAGAACAACTTACGCCATGCGTTGAACGCCAACAACGGCGTAAATAGTTTTTGGGATCAATATTTAATTTTTTCGCCATGGCATTCATAATTCATCCAGTCTCCCTCCAGAGAGACTGTATGAGATTGCAACGCCTCAATACCGCCGCCTGGTGGATGGTCGGGCGAGTTACACTCTCGCCAAAACCGGAAGTGGCGCTGGGGCATCGAGGAAATCCCTCCGGCAGTAATATCTTGTTACGTGGATCCAGACAAACACTATAGTGCATTTGGATCGCTTTCTAAACTCAATAATCGATATGATTTCGGTGTTTATTGCGCCATACAAACCGGAAATGGATCTAGAAGATCGGCGTCAAATAATTGGGATCTTTTTCCTCTAGGCTCATCGGCGAACGGTAAGAGGACAGTAATGTTATTTTCAGCCCGATTGTTTATTAATTTCACTGCAAACCATCTGATCAATATATCAACCCATACTAAATAAAGCCATTACTGACGACCAAGGAATTATAAACGACCCCCCCCCCCCTTCACGCATGATGAAGCATAATGTATACCGATCATATACATTTGAATTTTTTAATTTAGCGTGTATAGGAAAGAAACGCCAATCGATAATCTATCATATGCGTCAGGGCTAGGGATGGGAATAGATACGATTCCATTATCGATTCCTGATCAATTTATAATTTAAATAAATAAATTGGAAATGCAACAGCACTAAGCTGGTTAGAATAACAACATGCAACTTGACATTTCTGATTGTCATTTATTGTTGATCCCCCATGTCATAAAAATACAAAAACTGTAAAAAAAAGGCGGTCAGGTGGCGTAGCGGAGATTGTGTTGGATTCGCCTGTTCGAATCCAGCTCACAGCTCCGGCGTTGTCACCAGCTTGGCTGGCCGTTCACACTAATACAATTGGCTGTATTAGAGGGTGGGAAAGCTGGCGGGGTGGGTCCGGTTCGTTGTAAACAGCGACTCCTACAGTTCAGTCGGGGCGCCTGCTCAGCGCGGATAGGATCTAAGGGGGGTAGTGTGATCCTTCCACACGTTACACCCTCTCAGTGAGAGTCCGCGCTGCCAGGTGAAAAGAAGCGGTTGATTGGCTAGACGTGTGTCGGAGGAAGCATGTGATAGCCTCCACCCTCCACTCTCCCAGACCGACTGTGGGGGGTAAGTGCGCAGCGACCAGGAAGGGGATTGGGAATTGGCATAACGACTAACATTGGGATGGGAGAAAATCGGAGGGAAAAGGAGAAAAAAAAAAAAACTAAAAAAAAAAAAAAACATTAACACTTTGACTGCCATGAGACGTCTTCTCACGTCTTTGCTGGCCATGCTAAAGTTGCCGGGGGACGCTGTACAGCGTCCTTATATCAATATTTCAAAAATCTGCGATCGGATTCATAATCCCCCTCCGCTGGCCTGAGATTCACCAGCAGGACCCACTGAGCTCTCTGGCGGTTCAGGAGCGCCATCTGGTGGCCGATCGGCGCAACTGCTTAACAGGAAGCGCTGTAGAGGTTTTGCTGGTCGGCCCTATTACTTCCAGGCACTCGGTATAGCTTCCGGCACTCTAGCTCGTCACACTACATAGCGATCGATTGCCAATAACTCGATAAACAACATGATTTGGACGTATATACCATTATACAAGCTGGAGATGGACCGGGTAATAATATATCCCATAATGATAAAATTTCTACTCGACGATGATCGCCCAACGGCGCGCGGAGACTGGGGTGAGTTTCAGCGTGTAACGTTACCGTCTTCGATAATAACTGATATTATCAACATTTGACCCACATTAGATGATTGGTATAGCGCTGCCCACGGAATTATAAACGCCCCCTCGCCCATCCGGTCAACATCAGATGACGTGTAGTAACTTCTAGAAGTACGTCTAGTTGGAATTTTTTATATCGCGCTGATTGCCATCAAACTGTATTTCATCATCAATATAATGCATTTGGGGCTATATATCACGTTCTGGAGAAAGCTGCAGAAAGAGATGAAAACATACTTATACATTAGACCATACTTTACTATGAATATGTGAATGAAAAAGTTTAACGTTGCTACACAATGAACAATACATATAGGACTTTGAATGGGCCCTAATAATGGCAATGTAGCAATAGAATTTAAAAAGTTATAGCCCTAATAATAATAATAATAATAATTCATTTAATTTATATAGCGCTTCTCAATAACCCGAAGTCGCTGACAGTAGTCGGGAGCAGGGGTACAAACAAAGAGGCGAAAGCAAAGAAACAAAACAAAACAACAAAGAAACAAAAACAAAGGAACATGAGACCATGGGGGGAACGGGGGAGACAGCCTGATGGCACAAAAAAAAGACTAGAGACATATCGATCAGGTTGGAGGGGAGGGGGGGGTTTAGGGGTGGGGGGGGTTGAAGGCAAGGGAGAACAGGTGGGTTTTGAGGCCCTGCAAAGAAGGGGACTTTCTCCATAGACAAATAGCGCTGGCAATCTATGGTATATCATTAATTTAACCTTAGGCAACCAAAGTGTTAACTATAGCCTATACTTAAATAAAATAATGTATTTGAGATTATCTTAAAATGTATTTATTTTTTTATTCTTAAACTAATTTAATCTATTGAATAACGACCTGTTGAATGTAACTACAGTTCATTATCTTAAACTAATTTAATCTATTGAACCGTAGTTGCATTCAACAGGTCATTACACACACACACACCTACCTACCTTACATTTTAAATATCTTTTATAAACTAGTCAACACTGCATTATTTCCGGCGTTGGGTGCGTGATGCGCATGCGCACCAGGCAGCCAACGCCGGAAATGTCGTTTTGAGCAGTGTTGACATGTTTATAAAATATATTTAAAATGTTTATTAGCAACACCGAGCTTTCAAACCATCCCGTATCTCTGTCTGAAACCCTCGTGCAACTGTGAGTACCTTTGAAATGTCTCTGTGATACTTGTATAACGAACGGTTCGGCCAGAACCAGTCCTTCATTGTCAACATACGTTGGTTTGCTATTGAGGAGCAAGTGACTGTGGATTCACTCGTTGCATCGCAGTCACGAAAGGGGCTATCTGTAGGATAGTCCAGCAAAATGACGTCCTATATTCATCAATCTCACAACAACAACAACAACAACAACTGAAAACGTACCACAGTCACGGTTGCCAGTGTTTCACCTTCTCCTCTCTGTGCGACGCCGATGGATGGGATGGCCGTGTCCTTCAGAAAACGTCTCATGGTTCGGTTTCTAGGTAGCATTTTTTCATAACAGTCATCTCGTGCAAAATGCGCTGAGCAAACACGCGCGATCTTGATTATTGCCATCGGTGTGTTGGGATCCATGTTCAGCGCAAGTAGCCATAGCTTCAACCGGTTCGGATCTTTAGTTGGAATCGAATGAAACGAAAAATTAAACCCCGGCCTCGACGGTTTATTAGCACAACTCTTTACAGCACACAGAGGCATGATTGTAAAGTTGTGATTTATCTAGAGAGTCTACTACTATGTGATGAATATCCACTTCCTCAATGAAAGCGCGTCTTGTCGCGATCACACGTGTTCCGGGATATCTGCGACAACACTAAGACTTCCGGTCGGAACTTTCCAAAATAAATCACAAGTCTGTACAGTTTCTATGTCAAATGTATATACACTATTTTTTTAGTATCACAAACAGTACTGTATTTGCAAATCTGGTATGTCATAAATGTATAGATGTAGCAGTACTGTCTATCTGTATGTCGTGTGTCATATGATGAATTTAAAATGGGGGACCCTGATGTAAACAAGACGAAAGTCTTTCTCTGGTCTGCATCCCCTTAACAATTGTATGTATTGAGCTGTACTGTACTGTACCCATTCTGCAATCTGTTAATACACTTTTCAATCAATCAATCAAGTTATTTTTTTTTAATAATGTTTTTTTTTTCAATCAATCAGATTGATTGATTGAAAAAAAAATTATTATTAAAAAAAAATAACTTAATTTTTTTTTCATTTTTTATTTACCAACATACAGGTACAAAATACTAAATACACATACAACATTTACAATACTATTAAACAGACAGAAACAATAAAGAAAAAATTATAATATCAAAAAGAAAACTGAAATAAAAGACAGTGTGACATGGGTTCATTGGTCATTTCTATCTTTACATTTTTATATTTACATTTCAATTTATTTTCTTGTTTACTTTTCATCCTTCTGTGCTGTCGTTCCTCTTCTTCCTATATTCCTCCCACTTTTCCAATTTTGACTCAAATTTCTCCTCTTGCAGAGTACGTCATTGAGTACGGCTCAATACACACAATTGTTAAGGGGATGCAGACCAGAGAAAGACTTTCGTCTTGTTTACATCAGGGTCCCCCATTTTCAATTCATAGTGACATTTATGACATACATGACATCATGACATTTATGGCATAGAGACATACATGACATACAGGTATATAGTACTGTTACATTTGTGACATATATGATATGCAAATATACAGTACTGTGTTTGTTACCCATAGATCCTGACAGAGAGTATATACATATGATGGGGAGGAGAGACTGTACATTAGGAGGGGGTGGGTGGGTGGGAGAGAAATATACATACGGTGGGGAGAGAATATATACATACGGTCAGGCACGTGCACACATAGAGGCCAAGGGGTGCCTGAGCACCTGCCTTTTTGAGCCTCATCAAAAAAGTGCCCTTTTTGAAAAAAAATTAAAATATTTTTTTTTTTTTTTAATTTTTTACTGTTACGCATATAGACTGCCTTTCCAACTGAAAAATGTCAGGATAGAATCAAAATATTAGGTAAAGAGAGAGAGATGCCCCATATTCCATTGCAGTTTGCACGGCCTCCTCAGCATGCCTCTCCGCGGACCTATATATTTTATGCATAGCGTGGGTGGTGATGATGATCATGATAGAAACCGCTGTTGAATGCTGGTATTACACTCATTGAGGGACACGAAGAAGTCAAGTCTGATGGGATTTGGGAATCTCAAATACAAATCGGGATTGGAATAAAAAATGCATTTATATTAAACAATACAGAATATACAGCACTTCTTGGGGTCTGTAGGGTAAGCACTTATTCCCTCCCCCCTGAACATTTATGGAGATGTATGGGCCTTTTAAGTCAGTGATAAAAGTGTCTTTCAAGGATAAGTGAGCTCCTGCACTGATTATTATAGTTCAATATTCAATATTTGATCACCAAAACCCCCCAAAAAGCATAAAAAGGGGGCCCCCGCCCGAAAAGGGCCCTTAAAAATCGTGCTCGCGCACTACGCGCGCTCGCTTAATATATACACACAAGTGTAGTGCCCTTTTCAGCCTTTGAGCACCTGCCCCTCTAAAGTCCTGTGCACGTCCCTGCATACGGTGGGGAGGAGACTGTATATTAGGAGGGGGTGGGGGGGTTTGGACATTTTACGGTGGCCAGTTTCGAATTGCAGCCTCCCGTAGGTGTTCTTTTAGAGCGGTTTTGAATGTGGGGTAGGGATTCACATTCCTTTACAGCTTTGGGTAGGGCCTGACTGTATCATTATTTAAGAGACATTACGTCATTAATTTGCTTTTTTGTCCTTTTAGTTTGTAATCTGTGAAAGAACAAAAGACGACTATACAACGACAGCTTGTGAATTAAGTCCTGTGCCCCCAAACGACTACAAGTTAATACATTTCGGTCACACAGAAAACCTCGTATACTGGAATTCTGGTTACCTTTATTTTGACGTTTCTAGTCCACCTCAGAGGCTCAGACCGGAAGTAGAATCCCCTCGCTTGACAGACCAGACTCAGATATGCAGTCGCATGTAACGCTACAGTATAGTAGCCTAGTTATGTCCTAAATAAGTACTTTTTTTTTTTTAATATAGCAATGTGTTGTTCATGCATTCCGTTCATCGTAAACGATCAACATTGTATTTAAGGTAATAATGGTCAGGCTTTTCCTCGACGAACCGGTACGATTGCGTTGCTGTGTGTAGGTTCAACATGCTTTGATAGATTGATTGAAAACTACAGTACAGCTCAATACACATAATTGTTAAAGGAAAACTCCAACATTTAGGGAAATTAGCTTATTTGCCATCTTCCCTGGAGTTAGACAAGAAGATGCATACCTGTTTTGTCTCTGTGCATGCATTTAGCTTAGGGAACAGCCGCTCTGTTAGCGTAGCTTAGCTGATAAATTGAAAATGGGGGACCCTGATGTAAACAAGACGAAAGTCTTTCTCTGGCTGGTCTGCATCCCCTTAACAATTGTGTGTATTGAGCTGTACTGTATTGTACCCATTCTGCAATCTGTTAATAAAGTTTTCAATCAATCAATCAAACCACTAAACAATCGTCTTAATAATCACTGAAAACTCACCGTCAGTCTTTCACTTTCTCCTCGCCTTGCTATGCCGATGGATGGGATAGCTGTATCCTTCAGATAACGTCGCGTTGTGTTTCGGTATTTCAGTAGACTTGTGTCGCGAAAGTCCTCATTTACAAAATGTTCTGAGCAAACGACTACTTTTTTAATTATTTCAATCGGCGTGTTGAGATCCATGTTCAGAGCAAGTAGCCATGTCTTCATCCTTTCCGGATCTTTTGGAATTGTATGGAAAGAAAAGGGATCACCTGGCCTACATTGTAGATGATCACAACCATTTACAAAACAGTAATGCACCATGATTATACAGTTGAGATATCAGAGCGAGCAGGTAGGTAGCGATAGCTGCCTTCAATTCAATCGGTTCGGATGCTTTGAATTAAATGAAAATGTAAACACTGGCCGGTGTTCCCGCCTCCTCCAATAGGGGGTATCTGCAGAGCCGCAGAGCCAGGCTGGACGGGTATAAGTGGTCTGGACAAGTATAAGTGGTCTGGACAAGTAGTTGCGAATGGGGGGGGGGGGGGGGGGGGGCGGGGTTCGTCTCGTTTACATAGGTACATTATACATAGACAGTAATGTTACATCTAGACATGTAATAATAGAGTAAACTTGTACCCATACAGTGTTACATCTAGACATACCAGATCTAGTAATAATAGAGTAAACTTAACTTTTGTCTCAGTAACAATGTTCATAAAGTGTTGAGTGCTACAGTGTAGGTTAGTTTATTAGGACAATTCCACCATTGTGGGGCAAGGACTAAGAATAGGCGACTTCTCTTTGATGACCCGACTTCCCGAATATAAAAAATATGAGAAAAATAAACAGTATTATTCAGGCGAGGGT
Source organism: Notolepis coatsorum (assembly GCF_963971535.1). Taxonomy (NCBI): domain Eukaryota; kingdom Metazoa; phylum Chordata; class Actinopteri; order Aulopiformes; family Paralepididae; genus Notolepis; species Notolepis coatsorum. The sequence continues at coordinate 21,863,374 of NC_140181.1, forward strand.
CTGTACCTGTACCCTGTATCACAAACAGTACTGTATTTGCAAATCTGGTATGTCATAAATGTATAGATGTAGCAGTACTGACTATCTGTATGTCATGTATGTCATATATGTCCTGATGAATTGAAAATGGGGGACCCTGATGTAAACAAGACGAAAGTCTTTCTCTGGTCTGCATCCCCTTAACAATTGTGTGTATTGAGCTGTACTGTATTGCACCCATTCTGCAATCTGTTAATAAAGTTTTCAATCAATCAATCAATCAAACCCTAACTGGCATGATATACATTATAGGTGCTGCAGGTTTTGGTGGTTAAGAGTCAGACACAGTTAGCAGTCAGACATTCCTAATAGTCGTGCAGCCATTAGTTCTCCAGCTGCTGGCAGCAGCATCTTTGAGGGAACAAAGTGACAACTAAACACACATCCTCCAACTGTTGACACACTGACTCTATTATTACATGTCTAGATGTAACATTACTGTCTATGTATAATGTACCTATGTAAACGAGACGAACCCCGCCCCCCCCCCCCCCCCCCATTCGCAACTACTTGTCCAGACCACTTATACTTGTCCAGACCACTTATACCCGTCCAGCCTGGCTCTGCGGCTCTGCAGATACCCCCTACTCGCCTCCCTCGACGTTAGCAGGTAGCACTGAAATCACTGCGCCCAGAGGAGTGGTTGTTAGGCAAAAAATAGTTCCGAGTATATTTGCTTCAGGGCAGCTCTGGCTGCAATTGTAGCTTACCACCACCGGTATGACTGTGTATGAACGAATAATGGACTCTGTAAGCGCTCTGGGGTCACTGGGTTGTCATGAAGAGCGCTATATAAATCCAATCCATTATTATTATTATAAAACGTAATTGTCGAATTAAAAAAAAAATTGTATTTCTCCACGTGGTAAATACACAGGTCACAACATGTTTACAGGAACGTTTTGGAGTTGTATTTGGAGTGTATTTCGTGACTGTAGGGCACTGTAGAATAGAATAGAATAGAAATACTTTTATTATCCCGTGGGAAATTTGACACTGCAAATCGCTCAACATTTAAACATTTAGACAGGACAGGGCACGAATTAGAATAATAACACAAATCAATCACTCTCTGTAGGGAACGTCAGGCTCGAACTCTGGCCCACTTCCAGTGATGAAGCTAAGCTACGCTAACGGAGCGACTGTTCCCTAAGCCAAATGCATGCACAGAGACAAAAAAGGTATGTATCTTCTTGTCTAACTCCAGGGAAGATGTTAAATAAGCTAATTTCCCAAAATGTTGGAGTTTTCCTTTAACGGGATGCAGACCAGAGAAAGACTTTCGTCTTGTTTACATCAGGGTCCCCCATTTTCAATTCATCATAACATATGACATACAGATAGACAGTACTGCTACATCGATACATTTATGATGACATACCAGATTTGCAAATACAGTACTGTTTGTGATACAAAAAGAGTCCAGAAAAGAGAGTATATGCTGCATGCTAACGTAAACTTCCCCAAGTTAGCGTTTGAATGTTTTTCTAGCAGAGCTGCCTGTACACAACTGAACAGTCATAGCGAAACAGGGGGATGTCGTCCAACTATGTGTCTGCCAGGGGCCCCTATCTCAGAAGATGGTTATTGTTAGATGTGCGATTAAGCTAAGTATAGACTTTCATAACAGTCTACCATAGGTGTGTGGATATAACAGAGGAGAGTGAATCCTATCACCAGAATAGTCATTCTTAGACATGCTAACTTCTTGTGAATATAGGATATTAGTGAAATTGAACTATTTTGCTGTGGGGAACCCCTGGAACCCCCTCAATGACCCTGACCCTGAGGGTCCCTGATCTCCCATCTTAATTGACTCCAATGTTTACAAACACTGAATGTATATTACAAACCTATCGCCACAAAATACAGCAAGTTGTCTAGTGTTATTTATTGTATCAAAATACCAGTCAATCAACTGAAAACATGTCTCCGTTCTTATTTGTATCTCTTGGTGCTGCTGGTGGGGTTGTAGCTCCCATCTGGATAGTTTGGTAGCTAGCTTGGCTGAATACACCAGTGTGTACCAGTGTGTACTGTAGTCACAACAACAACAACAACAACTCAATGGTTATTCGTTTACATTTAGGAGGAGGCCAAGGAGCCAATACATCTATAATGCGTTATGCATCTGTCACGACTGTTAACATCCTCTCCACCTCTCTCTCTCTTTCTTTCACCCCTGCTTTCCATTCAAGCCATGGTTAGTGGTTAGCTGAAGCAGAGAGAGGCTTACTCTCTAGAGTGTGAAGCTCCTGGGATTCAGCTCCTGTGCTAGCTGTCTGCCCCTCTCTCTCTCTCTCTCACTCTCACTCTCACTCTCACTCTCACTCTCACTCTCTGTCTCACTCTCTCTCTCTCACTCTCTCACTCTCTGTCTCTCTCACTCTCGCTCTCTCTCACTCTCAGTCTCTGTCTCTCTCACACACAGTAAATAACAGCTCCAACAACCATGCCGGACCATCAGATCGGCGACCCAAAGATCGCCTTCGCCTACCTGCGGCCGGCCTGTGTCCTGCTGACCCGCGAGCCCACCGTGGCCAACGTGGAGACGCTGGGCGTCCAGCTGAGAGACGTGGAAGACGCCACCTTACAGCAGCTGCAGGAGTACGTGCTGTTTCCTCTCCGTTGGGTCCTCAAGGTCCCCGGGCCCAAGAGAGAGGGCCTGGTGCAGGCCGTGGCCGAGGTCATGCACCACGTCCTGGAGAACACCTGCGTCCGGTCCTGGGAGTTGCTCCGCGACCTCCTCTCCGAGCTCTGCCTCTGCCTCTGTTCACCGGCCGATCCCGGGAAGCCTGCAGCGGCCACGACGTCGGAGGAGTTGAAATCGGCCGTGCTGAGGTGCCTGGACGCCCTGCTTCACGCGGCTTACGGGGATATCGTGTTCCGGCTGTTTGAGCCCGCCATGATGCCCGGGATGGGAGCCGCCGTGTCGCTGCTCCTGGCTCTGGGAGAGCAGGAGAAGTCCAGAGGGATCCAGGCGGCCGCCTTGAGGTGCCTTCAGGCCTTGACGCTGCAGTGCGACTGCACTCGGGAGGACCACGTCGTCGCCACGGCGGAGGAGAGGCGCGTTCAGGGCGGCACCGTGGCCTCGTTCCTGCCGGGGATCACCATGGCTTTGACCAGGGTCATAACGGGAGATATGAAACAGGGCCATGCAGTCACAGTCCGGGCTATCAAGGTTAGTGTTGGGATGAGCTCACCATTTGTTTGGAAATATCTTTAAAAATAATACAAGAATACAATTGTATTATAGCCATTCTTAGCTAATCTATTACTTCAAAAGGTAACATTTATTAATTTAGGCTATTTGATTGTGCACTTTTTCCATGTCAATAGGACACGCCTAAAAAAAGAGAGCTTGCTCAAATGAAACATTCTTGTCCTCATTCCTGTTCAGTTATGGTCCAGGACAGTCGGACTCGTCTTGTCTGATGCCCAGCTGAAGGGCTCTGATCCAGCGGTGACTCCCTCTCCTGACCTGGGGAGGATGGGAGAGCTGGTGGTTCACAGGACACAAGAGTGGGTGAAGAGTACCTCGGGGAGACTGGCCATCCTGCTGAACAAGATCATTTCCTGTACCTCTGCCCACCAGCATTGGAGGGTGAGGCTGGAGATGATGGAGCTGGCTGACCACCTGCTAGCCAGGTAGCACTGCATTTATTATTATTGACCAAAACATATCTGTTTGCTTTTTTTGTGTGCTATTGTGATTGAGATATGTACCATTGTGGACACAGCATGTTTTTGCTTTAGTTTTTTAGGGTTCGTTTTTTTTGTACATGTGAGGGGTTTTAGTGCATGGGACATTTAAGAAAACGAACACAAGTGAGATGCTGATAATTTCCTCAGAATATAATAAGAGATTTTCTACAACATTCAACTTAAATTGTTGACAAGGTATTCTGCACTGTATCATAATACCCTGTTCACTAGCTGTATCATTCATAATACCCTGTGATAGCTAGCTGTATCACAATACTCTCTTAGCTAGCTGTATCAATACCCTGATAGCTAGCTGGATCATAATACCCTGATAGCTAGCTGTATCACAATACTCTCTTAGCTAGCTGTATCATAATACCCTGATAGCTAGCTGTATCATAATACTCTCTTAGCTAGCTGTATCATAATACTCTCTTAGCTAGCTGTATCATAATACCCTGATAGCTAGCTGTATCATAATACTCTATTCGCTATAGCTGTATCATAATACCCTGATAGCTAGCTGTATCATAATACTCTCTTAGCTAGCTATATTATAATACGCTGATAGCTATCTGTATCATAATACTCTCTTAGCTAGCTATATCATAATACCCTGATAGCTAGCTGTATCATAATACTCTCTTAGCTAGCTGTATCATAATACCCTGATAGCTAGCTGTATCATAATACTCTCTTAGCTAGCTGTATCATAATACTCTCTTAGCTAGCTGTATCATAATACTCTCTTAGCTGTGTATGTCATAAATGTCTATATGAATTGAAAATGGGGGACCCTGATGGAAACAAGACAAACGTCTTTCTCAGGTCTGCATCCCCTTAACAATTGTGTGTATTGAGCCGTACTGTATTGTACCCATTCTGCAATCTGTTAAATAAAGTTTTCATTAATTCATCCATTCATCCATTCATTCATTCATTCATTCATTCATTCATTCATTCATTCATTCATTCAGCTATCTGTATCATAATACTCTCTTAGCTAGCTGTATCATAATACCCTGATAGCTAGCTGTATCATAATACTCTCTTAGCTAGCTATATCATAATACTCTCTTAGCTAGCTGTATCATAATACTCTCTTAGCTAGCTGTATCATCATACTCTCTTAGCTATCTGTATCATAATACTCTCTTAGCTATCTGTATCATAATACTCTCTTAGCTAGCTGTATCATCATACTCTCTTAGCTATCTGTATCATAATACTCTCTTAGCTAGCTGTATCATAATACCCTGATAGCTAGCTGTATCATAATACTCTCTTAGCTAGCTGTATCATAATACTCTCTTAGCTAGCTGTATCATAATACTCTCTTAGCTAGCTGTATCATAATACCCTATTACCCTGATAACTAGCTGTATCATAATACTCTCTTAGCTAGCTGTATCATAATACCATGATAGCTAGCTGTATCATAATACTCTCTTAGCTAGCTGTATCATAATACCCTGATAGCTAGCTGTATCATAATACTCTCTTAGCTAGCTGTATCATAATACTCCCTTAGCTAGCTGTATCATAATACTATCTTAGCTAGCTGTATCATAATACTCTCTTAGCTATCTGTATCATAATACTCTCTTAGCTAGCTGTATCATAATACCCTGATAGCTAGCTGTATCATAATACTCTCTTAGCTAGCTGTATCATAATACTCTCTTAGCTAGCTGTATCATAATACCCTGATAACTAGCTGTATCATAATACTCTCTTAGCTAGCTGTATCATAATACCCTGATAGCTAGCTGTATCATACTCTCTTAGCTAGCTGTATCATAATACCCTGATAGCTAGCTGTATCACAATACTCTCTTAGCTAGCTGTATCATAATACCCTGATAGCTAGCTGTATCATAATACTCTTAGCTAGCTGTATCATAACGTTAGCCTCGATAATTGCCTACGTCATTTTTCAAGATTTTTGGAAAAGAAGAAAAAACAAAGTTTCCAGCAAATGTGTACGAGTTTTTAATTAATATTTTGAAAATAAGTTCCACAAGGTGTATCAACAAATTAGCAAAAATACAAAAACACAACAACCATTGCGTAACAAAATAAGGTGTCTTTTAAACAAAATATGTTGTGACTTAGGCATTTTTTCCTCATACATACATACATGTTATACACTAAGGCAGTTGTTATACTTGCCTAAGTCATGCGATCGCCATCTGTGTATGTAACGTTAAAATGCATAAGTCACACGAATGAGTTAGGCAGATGGGGATTTTTGAACGTAACATGCATTCTGATTGGCTGAGGACATAGGCACCAAGCCAGGGCGATGCAGCAGTGTGAGGAGAGTATTGTTAGGCAGAAATCTCAATTTTACTTAGGCAATTATCATATGAGGCTAATGACATGTCCTGTTAGCTAGCTGTATCATAATACCCTGTTCACTAGCTGTATCATAATTATACCCTGTTAGCTAGTACTAGTAGGGATGGGCATGAGTAACGATTACTCAAGTACTCACCGTTTCAACTGGACTTGAGTGGCTTTTGATGGTACTTGATTTAACATTTTTAAATAATAATTATTATAATTATTTATTTATTACCACCAAATACATCCACCAAAACTCAGCGCAATATCTTGTTATTGCTGCTGCCATGTGCTTTAAGATGTGTTCTAAAATAGACTTCCCTAAAGAATTACATTTACATCTACATTTAGTTAATTACTCGCTGTATCATAATTATACCTTGTTAGCTAGCTGTATTATAATAATACCTTGTTAGCTAGCCGTCTGAAACACTTTTCCCTCAACAATTCATCAATAGAAAATAAAAGTGCCTTACCGTATCGATATTTCCCCCCACGCCTAGTCAGTTTTACTAAAATAGTAATAAATACAGTGTTTTCTATTGCGCACCCCTGTACCCAGGTGCAGCCAGTCGTTGGCGGAGTGTGTTGGGTCTCTGCTGGAGGCTCTGGTGGGAGCGGTGAATGATGAGGAACCCAGGGTGCGAGACAGGTGGGTTGTACAGTGCTCTACGCTAACTTTTCCCCCCAAGGAGCACATGTGCTCCTAAATGAAAAAATTTAGGAGCACAGTGAAACATTTTCAAGTAACAGTTATTATAACAAACTATTTATTACGTGCATATTATACTGTGCGTGTGTGCGTGTGCATACTAAGGGAAAAACATTGTGCAATAGCACATACCACCAAAATCACACATTAGCCCATGCCTACTAGACGCAAAGGATATCCGTTGTCCAGCTGCTTTTGTATGTTGTAGTGTACTAGTGTTGTCACAATACCAACATTTTACTTCGATACCGATAGGAAAGGTAATGGAATATATTATTAGATGACGGAACATGGAAAGTTCTTGAACGCTGTTGAAACGTAAATAATAGAAAATAATAAAATTATTCTGTTATAGCTGCTGAGCTATATACTGTTTTTGATGGCAACCTGTTCGATGATGTTGAGCTTCGCGGTGGTGAGGCCTTCAACATTGAGCTGCAGTAGTAGTAACGTGGTAAAGACATTAGTTTCGCTTGAAGGGCATGCAACCTTGCAACTACCTTTAGCTACTTGCGGGGAGGGCCACGTGGAGGCTGTCTTCGTCCCCACACTGGCCCTTTCCCGCAAGGCACAGATCAGAGCATCCCACCTCCTTCACAATACCACCACAGAGACACCACGACGTGTGCGCCTAAAGTCACGGCGGCGCCCCTTTTCCATGCAAGCCTACAGGCTACTCCACACAACACCATCTGACACTTCCAAGGCCTCCTGGGTCAGGAGGACGAGATGGAGGGACCAGTGGAGGTCAGCAGAACCATCCAGGCTGCACCTCTACATCAATGACCCTCTGGACGTCCCTGGTCAGGACTTGCCCCGGAAGCAGTGGACAACCCTCAACCGCCTAAGGACCGGCGTCGGACGCTACAGCGCCTCAATGAAGAGGTGGGGCCTCAAGGACAGTGCCTCATGCGAGTGTGGAGCCCCTGCACAGACTGTGGAACATATCATCACCAGTTGCCCCAAACACCGGCCACCGTATGGAGAACGCGGTCTGATGGAACTGGACGACGAAACATTGGCCTGGCTTGCCTCAACAGAGCTGCAGGTCTAAAGACACACGCCAGAAGAAGAAGAAGCTATATACTACTTTAAATTCAATTCTCCTCTTAGATTATAACCCCCATCTCTGCCCATGAACATTTTTTGTATGTTGCCCGGGACTATATTTTGTGTTACTTTAACACATTCACGGCCAGGGGTCGCTGTTTACCTTCTGTATAGAATGCCAGAGCTGTAAGTCAATGGGGCGCTTTGTTCACTTGCGAGTGTACAGTGATTTCTGATTTAAGATGTATTTTGTTTTATCCAGAATTCCCAAGCTTCTCGCAATTTTTTAGCATAGATATTTTATGTGTGGTTTCCAGCAGAGTTTGTGGTCTATTAAGACACCCAAAAACTTTATTTCATTACATTGACAGTGTAGTGAAGAAGGCACGGCAGCGCCTCTACTTCCTTAGGCGCCTAAGGACGTTTAAAGTGAGTCAGAAGATCCTTAAGAACTTCTACTCATGCACAATAGAGAGCATCCTGACTGGTAACATCACCTCCTGGTTTGGGAATAGCGCCGCACACGACCGCAGCAGACAGCAGAGAGTGGCACGTTCAGCAGAGAGTGGCACGTTCAGCCAAACGCACAATTGGAGGTGGGCTTCCCACTCTCCAGGACATTTACAACAAGCGTTGCACGGCCAACGCTAAGAGAATAACCAAAGACTCTAGTCACCCAAACAACTGCCTCTTTGAACTGCTGCGGTCAGGCAAGCACTACCGGAGTCTCATGGCCAGTACAGAGAGACTCAGAAGGAGCTTCTATCCCCAGGTCATCAGGATGCTCAATGACTCCATGTAACAACCCATCATCTACACTCATTGCACACACATCCACATGCACACAATCACTTTTAAACAAACACTCACCTTAACACTCACTTTAGACACTTTAACACTACATTATATGTATCTATTATTAATGAGATTTGCACTACATTCATACCTCATTTGCAATTGCACCTTACCTGAAAGTTTTGTACTTGTACCTCACTGTTTACTCATTTTTTACTCACTGTACTTAGACTGTACCTAGGTTGTACTTTAGATTGTATATTGTACTGTATATTGTATATTCCTCTTTACTTACTTTTTTAAACTTACTTTTTACTTACTTTATTACTTACTTTGTTTACTGTATGAAGCACACTCTCAGGGGCTCATACAGAACCAAGCATTTCACCATATGTGTAATTACACCGTATGTGTAATTTATTGTGATATTTAATAAACAAACTTGAAACTTGTGGCTGCCCACTGCTCCTAAATCTTTAGGATGGGTTAAATGCAAACTAATTTTGGGTACATGTTAAAAAAAAAAACTAAAAAAAAAACTTGGTAATTAAGTTACCGTATTCAATTATATTCTATTTACATTTACATTATGAGGTTCTTACACGGATCTGGAAAGTATGGGGGAAAGATATTTGAGACCTCTATTTGTGATAGGCCCGTTTGATACTGGTTTGGGCCACCACCATAAAGCATCCACAGGGAAACATTCTATCCAACTCCTCCTCTCTCCTCTACTAGGTGCGAGGCTGCTCTCAGAGAGATATCGGAGAGGAGTCAGACCTCTAGTGGTGGTGATGGTAACAACAGCAGTAGCAGTCAGACCTTCACCGACGTGCTGTCGGAGAACCTCCATGCCTTGGCCACCTCCCTGCCAAGACTGATGAGGACCTCAGACGACCACAAGAAGCTCTTTGTCTTGAACGTGTTCCTGGGCTACCTCAAGGTCCTGGGAGCGCAGGTCACCGTGCTGCTCAACTCTGCTGCACACCTGGAAAGGATCTCCAAAGCCCTAATGCAGGTACTCGAAATATTGTATATCGGACAGTGAGAGCATGTCACCCACTGTTCCACCTGTAGCCATTGATTGATTGATTGATTGAAAAGTTTATTAACAGATTGCAGAATGAGTACAGTACAGTACAGCTCAATACATACAATTGTTAAGGGGATGCAGACCAGAGAAAGACTTTCGTCTTGTTTACATCAGGGTCCCCCATTTTCAATTCATCATATCATACCATGTTGGAAGAGACCCTGATTGCTATTCAAATGAACCACACAGAAACATATTATTACTTAACTTAACTACTGCATACCACCCCTACAGGTGCTGGAGCTGGACGTAATGGATGTTCGCATTGTGGAAGAGAGGAGTTCTACCGTCACCATGGAAACGGGCTCCCACGGTCCTCAAACCACACCCACTCAGCGGAAACACTTCTTGTACTTTACTGATGAGAAGATCTTCTCTGTGCTCATGGAGATCTGCCGGACATTAGGTTTGTCATGTTTGATAGATTGTACATACGTATGTACTAGGGATGTCCGATATTATTGGCCTACCGATATCGGCATTAAAATGTGATATCGGAAAATATCGGTATTGTTTTTTTTTTTACATTTCTATAACCTTTATTTACCCAGGCAAGCAAGTAAGAACAAATTCAGATTTTATTTATTGTCAAAAGTATGCATAATGTTGTGTTAATTCCACAACAAGAGATATGTAATATGTTAATTACCTGAAATTATTTCATTTTTGGGGGGGGGGGGGGGGGGGGGGAAACCCTGCATATATCGGTTGATATTGGTTGATGTGGTTTCGGAAAATAAGAGTTGGACAATATCGGTATATCGGTATCGGTAAAAAAGCCAATATTGAGCATCCCTAGTATGTACATATTTCTTTTTATATCACTTTTTATAAAGATATATGCACATTGATTGTGTTGAAAAACATCCTCCTGCAAAAAGGTAACTTTAAGAAAAAAATTATAATAAGACAAAAAATCATTCTTTTCAAATCAACACCTATAAGTATTTGGACATTTGACTTTCAAATAGGATTTATGTATCATGACACTTGCCCAACCCATAAAGATTTAGGCAAATTCTATATATTATAAATGTATTCCTTACAGGTTACTACAGCAACGTCTACCTGCTGACAGACCACTTCCTGGATTTGTACAGAGAGTCATCTGTGTACAGGAAGCAAGCTGCCATAGTGCTGAACGAGGTTGTCGCGGGTGCTGCGGGCATCGGCGTAGCAACAGGGGGTCACGGGTCTGAGAGGAAAGGTCAGGACCACTATGCCCAAGGTAAATCAATGAAGAAGGTATCGTCTGTAGCTGTCATGTGTCCTACAGTTCTTCCTGTGATGTGGGGAAGATGTCCTCTACATGAAATCGCAATCAGCGATCAGAATCAATTCTGACATCAAAGTTCAAAATTCGTGATGAATATCTGCTTTCTTAGTTTACTATACTAGCATGTAGTGTAACTGTTTCACTTTGAGTCAGTTAGTGACTGTGGCTTTAAAACACTGTATTGGGGAATACTTCCAGAAGCCAGATTACTTGGTAGATAACTAAAGAGTTAAAGACAACTATGATGAAAGATAATGAATTATCTTCTCAAGTGTTGCTGTTCTGTTGTTATTTGTCATAGGATGTCATAGGACATTGTATGTCCCTACTCCCCTATGATCCCATAATTTCCTTTCTTTTATTGTATTTGTTTTTAAAATTATTATATTTTAAAGCTGCTATAGATAACATTCAGCCACTAGATGTTGCACTAGAGCACCAGCAAGTAATTTATCCAATCCGGTATGACATTACTAATTCCTTCTTGTTTTCCCGCCACCTAGCCCCCACCCCGGAAGAGATGAGGGCAGTGGTGGAGACTTTGATAGAGGAATACACCAGTCTGAACAACTGGTACCTGGCTACCATCACAGAGGAGAGTGACGGAGATAGACAGGAGGAGGAGGAGGTAGGAGGAAGTTCTGTGGTATTCATGCTAGGCCTGTCCTCCACTAAAGACATTCTTAATCGACTAGCGGTCGTAGGACTTCAGACTGTCAGCTAATCAGTTAGTTGATTTAATTGACATCTGTAAAATTATGTCTCCTTCATGCTCTTTTAAATGTAGTGTTTACCAGAGATGTGCTCATAATCTTTACGTAATGACTCATTCAGCATTGACCATATTCACACAGCGGCCATTTTGCTCTTAACCCTTTCGGTGGCGTTCACGAGCATTCTCGTTTCTGTGGCCCAGCGGTTGAGTGCCGGAAACGAAGATTCTCGTTTCTGGGTGGTTTTTACCTTTTTTTCCTCGATTTTAATATCCTATTCAATGTCACAGAGCTGTATTTTGCCTGGAAAAGGCATATTGGGACTCAGCAGGAGGTCTTGTTAATTGTTCTAAGGTCTGTCTTTAGGAGAGACGTACATACATAGTAATTAATTAGTATATTACTGAAATTCTAAATAAATGATAACATAATTCCAATTTTCATTTGAACACAAAATAATCAACAAAACTAAAATAATTCCATCAACAACACCTACATAATCACATGAAACTGATTCAATATACAATCAAGATTACAATGATCATGTTTTAAGACATTCAACATAAAATCACACTACAAGATAGTGTTTAAGCCAAATGATTCTGCCGTACGAATACTTCTGGTCCTACCTTGGTTATAATGTAATTTTGAAAAGGTTCCGAACCTTCAACCAGTCTTAACACATAGGATTTGGGAGGAAATTCATTACCCTTTCTAATTGGCGCTGTTGAAGTAAATAGAACAAACTATTGTTAGCAAGCATCCTGTTGTCTTTCAAAAGAGGAGAGGAGGAAGGGGCATTTAACTTTCGTTCCAAGGCTCCTTTTCTAACAACCACCACTGGTAACATCCAACCTTGGGCTATGCAGGCTCAATGGCTACCATACACTGGCACCCGGCACACATCACACTACACAATGGCTGAACGGCTCAGGAGACAGGGATTGATATCAGCCAATTAAGGGGAAGGGATGATTAGGTGGCCTTGATGTCAGAGACCTGATTGGGAATTTGGCCAGGAACGTCGGGGAACCCTTTAGTCTTTACGATAGGCGTCCTGGGTTCTTTAACAACCAAATTCAGTCAGGACCTCGGTTTAGCGTCTCATTCGAAGGATGGCACTCGCAGCTGTACGGTGTCCCTATCACCATAACAGGGGCATTGCTACTGACGAGTCCAGAGGACAGAGTGCCCCCTGTTGGACAACAATGGAATGGAAACCCTGTGTGGGGATTTAATTCAAAGGAGGGAGAGGACTTTTGTTTTGTATCACACAAAAAACCCAATTTATTTAACTCTCACTGTAAAAACACAACAAAGAGCTGACAATGACAAAAGAGGTGATTATTCTGTTAGAGGAAAAAGTTATCACAGCGGAACGTTAAATCAAAAATACTAGACTGAACTTATAAGTTTCAACTATAAAAACACACACAGACACACACACAGAGAAGGAGAGGGGGAGAGAGAATAAATACATTTTGATGTTGCCTTCATATTTGGACCAATCTTCCTGCAATTTTCCCAGCCCCCTCCACACACACGAACGCACACACACACAAAATGCCCTTCAATCATATAGTTCTATCCACACACACTTCTCTCTATCTTCCGTTACGCACAAGCAGTGTGTGTCTGTCTGACTTGCGGAACGCTCTGGAGTAGATAGAGAAACGATAGGAAATATAGAAATACTGTAGATGCGTTTGTTAGAGAAAAACGCATTTCAATAATCTATGCCTTTATTATATGCCTTATTCTATGCCTTATTCTATATGCACTGCCAGCCAGCCTTTATGCGACAGAGAGAGACACTTTCAATTTTGACGGAGAGAATCTCCCGATTTAGATCAAATTTAACACAAACGGTTCCAAAGATATTTTATATTTCTATGCATATCTTCACCGATTAATCGACTAAGATCACACCAACCGATTAATCGTCTGCTCAACTATGAAGGGACAGCTCTTATTTATACATCCTAAAATGTATTTATACAGCCGTGAAATTCTCTCACTGGTCACAGTTCCATATCTATCCTGCCACTCACTATCTCACCATGCAGTTTGATCTTTAGAATAGATATATATTTTGTACAGTACACTAGGGCTGACTTTTTTTCGAATTCGAAGCTTCGGGGCCGAGATTCGATTTTAATTCGAAGCTTCGAGTACATTTTATTTTTTTTAATATTTTTATATATTTTTTTATTTTTTTATTTTTATGTTGTGGGACTTGTACAGCACTTTGTTAAACTTTGTCAGTGCTGTAAAGTTTAAACCTTTTTAAATCTTAGACAAACAAAACACTTTGCTTTCATGAAATATTGTAAGCCGTCATTTGCGGCTTTATAAAAGCAGCACAATGAACACAAATTCATTGCTAGAGATCTAAACAATCAAACCATGCCAAAGCTACATAATGTAAAAGGTGCAAGATTCACACTCACAGCCATGCTGGTTTGGCAAAATGACATCCAGCCCCTTTTTTTTGCGCTGCAGCTCAACAAGACACTGTCAACTGCCACTCACAATGACTCTTATCTCTTCGTCTTGTTACCTTCTTTCTTCCTTCTCTCTCTCCAGCAGCTCAGTCCATCCAGGCTCCTCTACATCTCCAACAGTGACCTCAGCAGAAACTCCGCCAGTCCCATCCAGCTGCTCCCTTCCTCTCGTACATCCCCCTCCTCTTCCTCCTCCGTGGTCCAACAGCTAAACAGCAACATCTGGCAGCTGTGTATCCAACTCGAGGGCATCTCCTGCTTCGCCCGGGCCCTGGGGCACGATTTCCGTCCCCTGCTGATGACGTCGCTGTACCCCGTGCTGGAGAAGGCCGGGGACGAGGCCCTGCTGGTCAGCCAGGCCGCTCTGGGCGCCATGTGGGGCGTCTGCGAGGCCTGTGGCTACGCCTCGCTGAAGGAGCTGATCAATGAGAACTCTGATTACCTGCTGAACGACGTGTCTCTAAACCTGCAGAGGCTCGGCCTGCATCCACAGGTATGGTTGGATGTTATCAAAGGGAATGAAGTAATAATGATACATGTGAACATCCTGGTAGTATCTGACTCTTCTCTCTCTGCTGCCACACCCGGCAGATATTAAAACGAGACCTGATGTAAATGAGACTAATGTAGTAGTAAGATGTGATTGACTATTTTTCTTTTCTTTTCTTTTCTTTAAAGGAAAACTCCCAACATTTTGGGAAATTAGCTTATTTGCCATCTACCCTGGAGTTAGACAAGAAGATACATACCTTTTTCGTCTCTGTGCATGCAGTAGGAGTAGGAAGACGCGCACCGTTAGCCTAGCTTAGCGTCAGTCACTGGAAGTAGGTTCCTCCGTTAGCCTAGGTCTTGTTTGCCGTCCTCTCCTCTGCTCTCTGCCTCCATACGGGGCTGCGTGCTGTTTACACAAACACACTCTCGCCACTCGAGCCGCTCATGCACACACGCGCACGCTCCGTGCTGTTGTCGTTCTCTCCTACTCTCCTCTCCGCCCCCATACGGGGCTGCATGCTGTTTACACACACACACACGCACGCTCTCTGCTCGCGACATGTACCTGCCCGCCCATGCTCAGTGTTGGGAAATAGGCTAACGGAGGAACCTACTTCCAGTGACTGACGCTAAGCTAGGCTAACGGTGCACGTCTTCCTACTCCTACTGCATGCACAGAGACGAAAAAGGTATGTATCTTGATCTTCTTGTCTTAACTCCAGGGTAGATGGCAAATAAGCTACGGTAATTTAAGCAATAACAACACAAACGTCGAGAGTTAAAACATTTTAACCAATACTACATTGAATATTATGACTAAAATGTGACTAAAACTAATACAAGTTGTGGTTAAAATACTTGATAATAAAACTCTGACCTCCAGGCTCCGCGGGTGCTGACGGTGATGTTGGCCCACTCTGACCCCAGCCTCCTGCCTCTGGTCGGGGACATAGTCCAAGACGTGCTGCTGGCTCTGGATCTCAGCTACGACCACAGAGCCCCGCTCTTCTGCTCTGTGCTGCACTCTCTCATGAAGGCTCTGGGTGAGATTAAACTAGAAGCAACTATTTATAAAGAAAACCACAGCTGCATAGCTCACTGTCTCCTGGCACCGCACACTGTACCCAATGCCCATGGTCTGTATACTATACTTTATGTCAAAGGAACACGCCAACATTATGGGACATTTGCTTACCATCTTCTCCAGAATCAGACAACATGTGTGTGTGTGTGCGTGTGTGTGTGTGTGTGTGTGTGTGTGTGTGTGTGTGTGTGTGTAGGTGTGTGTGTGTGTGTGTGTGTGTGTGAGAAAACCCCTCCCTGTGAGTAAATATCCGATCACTGCTCAGATGTCGGGCTGACCGCTGCACTGGAGTCAGATTTCACACTGGAACATGGCGAGCGAGTCGAGAGGCAGTAGTTTGAGGACATTTCGGTTTTGGCTTGAATACAATGACGAGGGAACGAAAACAGTTAACAGAAAAATTACTGAGCATTGCTTCACATGTGTCACCTATGTAAATGGAAACACCAATTTCCTCTCTGTGCGATCAGTAGAAAGTGATCTGGCTGCAAGCTAGCCTACCTTAGCACAAATTAATGGAAGCGGATACGGACCAGTAGCCTAGCTTAAATCTCCGTCAATTTGATTCGGAGTCGTGGCGGATCTTCCGTCAATTGGCTACCTGGTATAATATGATTTGTAGATGCATACAGATTTAAACTAAATTGAGCCAATCAGAGGCGTCAAATATGATGAAAAAGGGAATTCTTTGGCGAGCAATAATGGCAAGACGCAGCGAGACAGGATTGCGCTAATAGTTCGTCGTCAGGAAAGGTATAATAATCGCAAGATACATTCAGACAGTGTTGTATCTAACAAAATGGATTCATGGACACATTTATGCCCGGACCACAAAGCTTATTGAAGGGTTAGCGGCGGCGCGGCGGCTCTACCGGTGAGTCCGTCAGCCTGTTCTATGAAAATGTAATTGTACTATTTGTAGCGCTGTCAGACCCTGATACGGGTTGTCTTTTCCTTTTAGCTAACGCTATTAAATAAAAATATACAGTGGAGGTTAAAATAAGAATATGACTTTGCCTGGGGAAAAAAAGTTCAGTCAGGAGATTTTTTTTATATGACGCACCCCCGTGGGAATCGACTTTACCATAAATCATAGGCTGATATACGCTACGT
Source organism: Notolepis coatsorum (assembly GCF_963971535.1). NCBI lineage: Eukaryota > Metazoa > Chordata > Actinopteri > Aulopiformes > Paralepididae > Notolepis > Notolepis coatsorum. The sequence goes on from NC_140181.1 coordinate 21,880,296, forward strand.
TCTCTTTAAACATATAAATGTTACAGGACAAAAGTAATAGATTTAATCACTTTTATTCTTTTAAACTTGGTCTGACCGACCTTCAGCATACATAGACAATGAACAGGCAGGTAGATCCAGAAAAGCATTCACATCATTAGGCTATGTCAGAAAACACATGTGCACAAATCCTGCATTAGGCCTACTTTAGCGGACAAAACCCAAACCAAACCAAACTTATTTCTCATGCGTTGATCTACCTCTGATACTCATCGGAGCCCGTATGAGCGTGGAAACTTGATTTCCGTTTAGCTAGTAATGCTATAAGCATGGACGCGTGCATACTAAACGAAGGCAGCCTCCGATGTGTCAGAGGTAGATAAAAGCTTGAGAAATAAATGGCGATGGGCTTGGCTCTACGAAACGGGGGAAAAACTAAAAGCCAGGTGTGTGTTTTTGCAACGTATCCCACAGGAAATTACAGTATGGCAGTAATGGGAAAAGGGTGCTAGCTCGCCATCAATCAGAAGCTAGCCACAATACTCTCATTTGCTATCTCCAGCACACAGCCTCCCTGCCTGGCGTGACAACCACCGCAGTAGGGTCTATAGTCACAGTCAGGACAGTAGGCGCTACAACACAGTGGTCTATAGTCACAGTCAGGACAGTAGGCGCTACAACACAGTGGTCTGTAGTCACAGTCAGGACAGTAGGCGCTACAACACAGTGGTCTATAGTCACAGTCAGGACAGTAGGCCTACAACACAGTGGTCTATAGTCACAGTCAGGACAGTAGGCGCTACAACACAGTGGTCTATACTAGTCACAGTCAGGACAGTAGACGCTACAACACAGTGGTCTATAGTCACAGTCAGGACAGTAGACGCTACAACACAGTGGTCTATACTAGTCACAGTCAGGACAGTAGGCTCTACAACACAGTGGTCTATAGTCACAGTCAGGACAGTAGGCTCTTCTACAACACAGTGGTCTATAGTCACAGTCAGGACAGTAGGCTCTTCTACAACACAGTGGTCTATAGTCACAGTCAGGACAATAGGCTACAACACAGTGGTCTATAGTCACAGTCAGGACAATAGGCTACAACACAGTGGTCTATAGTCACAGTCAGGACAATAGGCTACAACACAGTGGTCTATACTAGTCACAGTCAGGACAATAGGCTACAACACAGTGGTCTATAGTCACAGTCAGGACAATAGGCTACAACACAGTGGTCTATAGTCACAGTCAGGACAATAGGCTACAACACAGTGGTCTATAGTCACAGTCAGGACAATAGGCTACAACACAGTGGTCTATATACTAGTCACAGTCAGGACAGTAGGCTCTTCTACAACACAGTGGTCTATAGTCACAGTCAGGACAGTAGGCTCTTCTACAACACAGTGGTCTATAGTCACAGTCAGCCGTCAGGACAGTAGACGCTACAACACAGTGGTCTATAGTCCAAAGACTAGAGGAACCTCTGGATGCAGAAGACTTGTGGATTAAGTACAAGACACATACATTTGCGTGCATAAAACCCAGAATTAGGAGTTTTCTGTATGTAAGCTGCACTTTTTGTTTTGTTTTGTAAAATTGCATTATGTATTATTAAAGCACAGTTTCCCTTGTTTAGTTCCTTGTTCAAGTCATAAGCAGGGGTGCAGTCGTAATATCAGAACTGCCTGTACGCTGTTTAAATGACGCCACGTGCACGCACGCTCCCGCGCGTATGCGCATACATGTTCCCTCACGTGCGCACAGAACAGATGATTATTATGCATAAATAATAGGAAACATGTTTGTATAGGAAATTACTAGTTTTAGTTTAGTTTTTGTAAATATTGCCTTGAAATAGAGAAGCTGAAAAGGGTAGCAGGATGTAGCCTTCAATATATAAAGAAATTATATTGTCAACAGATATGGTTGAAAAACAAACAATGTTTTAAATGTAATTGTAGATGCAATATTATAGTTACAATTTCTTTAATTGAATTAACTTAAACTAGAAAAGTAAATACAAACTAAATTAACAATGTAACTTACAGTTTACAGTTTCCTTCTGAAGCACAACGAAATGTCTCATACTTCCAGTCGGGACCATTTGGTTCCACAGTTCAAGCAAACCCCCACCAATTGGTACAGGGCTTGTATTTTGGTTTTATTTAATGAATTTAAAACAGCATTGATATTACGTAAAAGCAAACTGGCAATAGAAAAGATGTTCAAAATAATCTAGTTCCCTTAAAACGCTAACGCTATTAAAAGAATATATACAGTGGAGGTTAAAATAAGAATATGACTTGGCCTGAAAAAAAGGGTCAGTCAGGAGATTTTCTTTTGCTTTAATCCCTGAAATCTCCAGGAGAGGGTTCTTTTGGCCAACAGCTGGGCCTGGTCTGTATTTGCTTCCATTAATTTGTGTTAAGCTAGGCTAGGTGGTATACATCACATCTTGTATCTGATCAGTCTTGTTTTTCACAGACCTTTAAAGGGTGGTGTACATCACATCTTGTATTTTTGCTCTAGTGAGGTGGTTCCCCTCCAGCCGTGGTGGCGATGGTGTCTGGGAGGCTGGCAGACCCAAGAACACCTGCTGCCCTGACCAGGAGGTGCTGAATATCCGCCAGTTCCTCCTGGACTACCGCAGACAGAAGGAGCTGTCTGAGGGCATCGGAGCTGAGGAGGAGGAGGCGCAAGATGTACAGGACCCAGGTAAACCTGGCATGAATTTGACCGTTTGACTTGAACATTAATAGCGAAGTCCTCGACTCCTACACCAACACCACACATCGCCATGCAGCATTTATTTTGCAATGTCAAATCAGACCACTCCTCGGTCTTGGAGACCACAGCATTGAATACAACTTGAGTGTCTCTGACCCAGCACCCACACATCTCACACGCATCATAAAACACACGTGCAGTAATGCACTATGACCTCTTTGAATTTAGTGTGTACCAGAGATGTTCTCATCATCTCCTCGGCAAACAACTCATTCAACGAGACAAGAGCATAGAAAACAAGTAATGAACTAACAATGTCTCAGTCGACTGAGACCATATTGACATAAACGATAAACTAATATTTTAAAGGGGAACTATCTTATAAATGGCCTTTTTCTGTGTTTAGCATTGTTTCCTGGCTATGTGGACTTATACTTTAAGTGCCGAAAGACGTGTTTAGGCGTCCTTCCCCGCCATGCTCAAGTTGCCGAAGACGCCGTAACTCGTCTTTGATATCAATATTTCAAAAATCTGTGATCGGATTCATATTTCCCATCCGCTGGCCTGAGACCCACCAAAAAGCCCCACTGAACCCTCTAGCGGTTCAAGAGCGCCATCTGGTGGCCGATCGGCGCAATCGCCAAACAGGAAGTTACTTGGACGATGTGCTGTTCACCCATATTACTTCCGGGCACTCGGTATAGGTCCCGGCACTCTAGCTTGTCACAATACATAGCGATCCGTTGCCAATAACTCGATAAACAACATGATTTGGACGTATATACCATTATACAACCTGGAAATGGACCGGGTATTTCAACATCCCATAATAGGAAAATGTATACTCCACGCTCATCGCCCAACGGCGCGAGGAAGATACGGTAAGATTCAGCGTTATTTTTCAATGTCTTCTATACTAACTGATCTGATGAACATATGACCCACATTAGATGAATGGTATAACGCTGCCCACGGAATTATAAACGCCCCCTCGGCCATCCGGTCAACATCAGATGACGTGTAGTAACTTCTAGAACCATGTCCAGTTGGAATTTTTTATATTGCGCCGATTGCCATCAAACTGTATTTCATCATCAATATAATGCATTTGGGGCTATAGATCACGTTCTGGAGAAAGCTGCAGAAAGAGATGAAAACATACTTATACTTTAGACCATACTTTAGTATGAATATGTGAATGAAAAAGTTTTAACGTTGCTTCACCCTGAACATTACATATAGGACATTGAATGGGCCCTAATAATGGCAATCTAGCAATATAATCTAAAAAGTTATAGCCCTGCAAAGAAGGGGAACTTCTCCATAGACAAATAGAGCTGGCAACCCATGCATGGTCATGAATTTAACCTCCGGCAGTTAAAGTGTTAATAGGATCTATGTCTCTAATTCTCATATTGGCGCATTCTTCCAATTCTCCTCTCACAATATTCACCCTCACTGAACTGAGTCATCTGAAAATGTGCATATCTGTGATGTCAGAGATTTCTCAGCTGCATAATAATGTGGCAGTTGGTGTGGCAGTTGCCACCAGGCCACACAGTGGTTGGAGCCCAGCCTAAAACGGCTTAAGATCTTGAGGTACAAAAATGCTGTTTTTGAGTACTTGATTAGAAATACAAAACAATGAATAAAAAATAAACTTACAGAGGTGTTCCATAGACTCACAGGAATTGTGTAAAAGTGACCAAATAGTGAAAGAAATTGTAAAATAGTTCCCCTTTAAAACGAAATAAACAAATATATAAAAATATATAAATGAAATAAACAAATATATATATATATATATATATATATGAATAAATGTATCTATAAAAATAAACAAATATACAAATAAATTAACTCATAATTATAACAAATAAACTGACGTGAAGACATGCAGGTACGTTTGGTCTCAACTGGGCCATTTCTAAATGTAACCTTTTCAATATTTTTAGGCTACATATTCATAGCAATCTATTTCATTTTCACAGGGAGGAGTAATTTATGCTCACATTTGCCTTATCACACCAGGCAAATTTCCCTGCTCTGTTTGCCTCCCTCTATTGACTATGGACTGCATTTTATATAACCCATTCACTCACTCTCACACACATACACTCACACACCGACGGGTGGAGGCAACCACACAAGGTACCAAGGTACTGTACACATCATTGAGAGCAGTTACGGGGTTCAATATCTTGCTCAAGGACACTTCGACATGCCGTCGGGAGGAGCCAGGAACGAACCGGGAACTTTCAGATTACCAGACGACCGCTCTACCAAGCCCTAAACCTCTGAGTTCTACCTATTGAGTCTACCACTGGCCTGGGTTCACGCGCTATTGATTGATTGATTGATTGACATTTTTTATTAACAGATTGCAGAATGGGTACAGTACAGTACAGCTCAATACACACAATTGTTAACTCATTCAGGGCCAACAGCGCCCTCTGCTGATGGCCCTTCGGTGCCAACGCTTTATCCAATGGCGAATAGGACTTATTTGCGAGTGCTTAAAACATGAGTGCTCCTGCTAGAGTATTTTTTTGTATCCACTTTTTCTCCTCCTATTTTTTTCCTGTATTTTCCTCCCATCCCAATTTAGTCGTTATGCCAATTCCCCCCTCCCCTTCCTGGTCGCTGTGCGCATGTGCCCCCCACTGGTCGGTCTAGGGCAGGGGTCAGCAACCTTTACTATCAAAAGAGCCACTTTTCCCCCGTCCCACAAAATAAAATGCTCAGGGAGCCGCACAACCTATTTACCCTTAAAATAAAGATAACACAGTGTATAACCTTTTATATATCCCCAAGCATACCCCACATTTAGCATAAAACGCCTGACAATTGCATACCCAAAGTAATTTGCGATTTATTATACTTTATACTTATAGCACACAGTTTGTTGCATTAATGGAATTATAAAGCAACAAAAAGAAACATTTTGACTTTTTATTGCTGTTTTTACCTGTTATAACAAAGGAAAACCTTAAACTCTTATGAAGAAGAGAAAAAATACTGGCTGTTAGACCTATTTTTTAATAAAACACAGAAGAGGAGACAAAACACTGGTGTCTGTAGACCGACTTTGAAATAAAACCCTGAACTATTAAGGTATATTTGAGTCCTTCCCTTATTTGTGGAACATTTATAAAATAAAAAGTAGTCCACTTTGAAAAAAGACTACCATGTGTAGACCTACTTTGAAATAAAACACAGAAAAGGAGAAAAAACACTGGCATCTGTAGACCTACTTTGAAATAAAACCCTGAACTATGCAGCTCTATTAGAGTCATTCCCTTATTTGTGGAAAATCTATAAAATAAAAAGTAAATTTTCCGTTGTTCGCAAATTTTCGCACCACATATCAGGCATACAGGTAAGCCTTTTATTGACTAAATATCTTAGTTGATGAAATATTTTTTCATTTCAGTGTCACAGTATGACACCGATCTCCAAAATAAGAGAGAGAGAAAAAAAAGTTAAAAAAGAAATATATATACCGGTATTTTTGGGCCAGGGAGCCGCAGCTGATTGGCTAAAGAGCCGCATGCGGCCTCGGAGCCGCAGGTTGCCGACCCCTGGTCTAGGGAGCCCTGAAGTCTATCACATGCTTCCTCCGATACATAGGAGACAGCCAGCAGCCTCTTTTCACCTGGCAGCGAGGACTCTCATTGGTGAAGTGTAACGCGTGGGAGGTCACACTACCTTCACCATTTCCCTCCCTCGCTGTGCAGGCGCCCTGACCGACAATGACCAGATTACCACCCACCGGCTTCCCTCCCGCTGACACTGCCAATTGTGCCAGTATGACGACCGGCCAAGCCGGAGGCACCGCTGACAGCCGGATTCGATACCAGTGTCTCTGCGGTGGTAGACAGACGCTGATTTTGGTGACTTTCTAGCGTCCATTATTCGCTTGGACAGGGTCTTGCTGATTAGAGACTTTAATATCCATGTAAACAAGAGCTCTGATAACTTTGCCACTGACTTTTTAAATGTTACGGACTCGTTTAATTTCACCCAGCACATCTCCGGTCCGACACATTGCAAAGGCAACACGTTAGACCTTGTATTCACGATCGGGTTAAAAGTCAGCAATGTTAGCACAGAGGAGTTATTGGTGTCCGATCACAGCTGTATTTTGTTTAGCCTATCGTTCGATAATGACTTTATTCCAGTGAAGTGTGTTAAAAGCTCTCGTATTGTCAATAGCACAGCTATAGATAGCTTCCTTGCTAGCTATGATAGGAATGTTTTGGTGTCCTCTGTTGATGACGTAAATAATTTGGTTCACAAATTCAACACACACTGCGCGGCCATTTTAGACAACGTAGCGCCCCTAGCAAAATACAGCGTTCGTCCTGTGAACCCCTCCCCCTGGCTTGACAACAACATCTGTGAGCTCAGGCGTAACTGCCGCAAAGCAGAGAGACGCTGGAAAACCTCTAATTTAGAAGTTCATCGTCTATACCTCAAAGAGCTGAGGGCTGAGTTTAATAACTCAGTAAAGTCCCCCAGAGCTGCCTATCTCAGTAATTTAATCTCATCCAACAAGCACAATCCCAGAGTATTATTTAAAACCATTAACACGCTTGTCAGCCCCCCCCCTCCCCCTACACCAGTGCTGTCAAATGAGGACTGTAACCGCTTTCTTCAATTTTTTGTCACCAAGGTTGCAAATATAATGGCAAACATCACTCCTTCTCTATCCCCCCTTCCCCTCCATCCCACCACTCAAGCATCCCTGAGCAATTTCTCACCTGTCTTTCTGGATGATCTCACCATTTTAGTCACCTCCATGAAGACCTCCTCGAGCCCCCTAGACATCCTTCCTACATCCATGTTCAAGGAAGTTTTTTGCTCTGTTGGCCCCAGTCTAGTCACTATTATAAACTCATCCCTAGCCTCTGGTTCTGTCCCAATCTATTTTAAGGAGGCAGTCGTACAGCCACTCCTTAAAAAGCCCAACCTAGACCCCACCATCCATAACTATTTCAGACCCATCTCCAATCTGCCTTTTGCAACAAAGGTGTTAGAAAAGGTTGTAGCCAACCAGCTCACCACCCACATGTCACAAAATAACATCTCTGACAAATTCCAATCTGGCTTCCGCAAACTCCACTCCACTGAATCTGCCCTTCTCAGCGTATCAAACGATCTCCTGATGTCCGCTGACTCTGATGAATGCTCTGTTCTGGTCCTGTTGGAGCTGAGCGCAGCGTTTGATACGGTCAACCACAGCATCCTTTTGGACAGGCTCAGGGAGTGGGTGGGCATCTCTGGGAGCGCTCTAAACTGGTTTGCCTCTTATCTAAGGGAGAGAACGTTCTCGGTGGCTGTGGGTCCTTTTAAATCTGACCCCACCCCCCTCTCATATGGGGTACCACAGGGATCGGTGCTAGGACCACTCCTTTTTGCCATTTATATGCTTCCTCTAGGCCTCCTCATCAATAAATTCACCGGCATTAAATACCACTGCTACGCAGACAACATACAACTACTCTGCTCTTTTAAACCTGACAATTTGGAGAAACTCAGCCTTCTCCAGGAGTGCCTGCTCAGCATTGAGAGTTGGATGGGGAGTAACTTCCTCCAGTTAAATGTAAAAAAAACAGAGGTGCTGATCCTAGCAGCTGAAAAGACTGCAGCTAGAGTGGCCACTCACTTGGGGTCCCTTAAAGACAACATACGTCCCCACCTGAGGAACCTGGGTGTTGTCTTCGACCAGGCCATGAACCTAGACAAACATGTCAAAATACTCACACGCACCTGCTTTTTTCACCTCAGAAACATTGCAAAACTATGCACCATCATACCTCACTCTGAACTAGAACTGTCCGTGCATGCTTTTATTTCCTCTAGGCTTGACTACTGCAACTCACTTTTCACCTGTCTCACCAAATCATCCACAGACAAACTACAAATGGTCCAAAATGCTGCAGCCAGGCTACTCACAATGTCAAAAAAATCATGTCACATCACTCCCATTCTGGTATCCCTGCACTGGCTCCCGGTACACTATAGAATTCACTTAAAAGTCCTCACTTTTACTTTCAGAGCACTCCACGGTCAGGCCCCTATCTACACTGAACTCATCCATCCCTACACCAACACCCGCTCACTCAGATCTGCCGATCAGCACCTCCTGGTGGTCCCCAGGTCCAGGCTAAAAACAAGGGGTGATCGAGCCTTCGAGGTGACAGCACCAAGGCTCTGGAACGCTCTCCCCCTGGACCTGCGAACTGCCCCCTCTGAAAACTCTTTTAAAAAACAACTAAAAACACATTTGTTTAGACAGGCCTTTGGTCATACATAGGCACTCTTTCTTGTCCTCACTGTTCCTATAGTTTTGTTTTTTAATTAGTGACTCATGATTTTATCCAAATTATTTTATTCTACTTTTTTATCTGGTTTCACAATTTTTTTAACTGCCATCTGTTGTTGTCATTTATTTCTGATTTAGTTTTTGTTCTGTTTTTTGTATATACTAAGCTGTAGTGTAAAGCACCCTGTGCATTCGTGCTGTGAAGGGTGCTATATAAATAAAAGTAATTAATTCATTAGTCCGCTGTGCTACCCGGCCGCCTCCTGCTAGAGTCTTCAGGGTATTCTTGTTTACCAAAGAGGAGATCCGGTACAAGAATCTTGTTCGTTGGTTGACTTTTTTGGTAACATTCATTGTTTGCCATTTTGTCACAGGTAAATGTCACTATTCCCTTGGTAAATGAAGGTTAATCTACAATGCTGCCCGGAAATATTCAACACCCGCTCTCTACGGCCCCTGGGACCCCAGGAGGATTAGCAGCCACCATTGTGGTAACTAATGGGGATCCAAGGAAACAAATCCACCCGTAAACCCACCCTCCCGTCATGAATATTTAGGAGAATACCAAGACTGAAGAGAATCATTAATAATCTTGTGTAACCCTAGTAGGGATGAGTTCGAATTTTCGAATAGTTGTGCCAGTCTCTACATTCGGTTTTCATGTCTGAGTCGAAAATATATTTTTTAATATAATTACAAAAAATATATATATTATTATTATTTCATTTTTATAATTTAATTTTTTTTTTTAAAGTGAAGCAAACCATTCTTATTTAATTCATTTGTATATTTAAAGGCAGCCTAATTTCCATAGCCTAATTGATCTAAAAGATGCACATGCTACTGTTTCTGTTTGTTTATTAAAACCGGTTGATAGGCCAATGCAAGGCTGTTATTATAGGCTACGATGGTGAATGGTGTCATTTGGATTTATTGTCGGTCAGCGGAGCCGATCAACGTTCTGAAGTATTATCTGTGAAGTGCCTATTTATGTACAATTCCCTTTGATTTGAATGACCCATTCTATTAAAAATGATAACTGAATTTAACTGAAACTGAACATTTTAACTGAATTTAAACTGAAACAGAAAAGAACAATATATTTGTAATATAATAAGAAAAAAATTAAATAGAATTTTCAAATATTCGGTCTTAAGAACAGTAGACTATTCGAAAATTATTTTGGCCAGTCATGCACATCCCTAAATCCTAGTAGACCTCGCATCCACCTTGCTTGCATCCTCACCCCGTGTCCCTCAGTCTGAAGATGTGCCTGTCATCATATTGCTCCTTATTATTATACAGACGAGTTGCTGAAACTCTGACCTCAACCTGCACCATCAATCTTTCACCGATTGCTATTGTATCCACCACGTTTGATCCAAACTGGATAATAAATGTGTGAGTTACCACGGTTACAGATGTCCCACCTCTCCTGGATATTCTCTGAGTCTTTCGGAATAAAAAAATCGGCTCCGACAGCCGCGACTGATCAATAATCTCCCCCAACTCCACATTATTGTCATTGATCAGTTTGTACTTGTGGGTACTGGGTAGGCTCACAAGTTCACAACAAACATGTCTAAACTGCTGGTTAGGGGTGGGGGAAAAATGTATATGTAGTAGTATCGCGATACTTTGCGTGGCGATACTGTATCGATACAGGGACGCCAAGTATCGATATTTAATTATTCATAAAAAAATATATTATAATATTTTTTTTTTGTATAAGGAAGTTGCATTGTTCATTTCAATACCTGTAATAGTACAGTAGTCCACACACACACACACACATGGAATATGACTGTAATACAAACAGTTCAGTTTGTCAGGTACATGCAACACAGATTACAGTGTTTACATCTGTCTGCTTGAGAAAATACCATGTTCTGCAATAAAAATTATTGAAGTGAGATGAACAGACTGAACTTTATTTTATTAGATAAAATATGTTGACAAAGTTTTACTTGAAGTTGAAAAAGGTAATAAATAAAATGTGAGCCAAAAAAAAAATATCGCAATATTTTCAGCGTATCGCGATATATTTAGTATCACGATACTATCGTATCGTGTCGCAAGTATCGCGATAGTATCGTATCGTGAGGTCTCTGGCGATTCCCACCCCTACTGCTGGTGGTCGTTCACGATTACATACAGACAGACAGACAGACAGACAGACAGACAGACAGACAGACAGACAGACAGACTGGAAAAGAGAACACGTGTATGTATGTGAATGTTGTTTTGTATATTGAACACGCCAGAGTCTTAATGTGTTGATGTGTCATTGCAGTGGCTCCTCCCCCTGTCCCGTGTGATGAGGATGTGTTAATGTGTTGATGTGTCATTGCAGTGGCTCCTCCCCCTGCCCCGTGTGATGAGGATGTGTTGTTAGGCTTGTTCAAGATGGGATAGGCGGACGCAGATCTGCGCAGGTTTTACTACTGCCTCGCCAAGCGCGTTGCATGACGGTTAGAATGTTGTCCGATTTGCTCTGAAAATCTGACGAGGCGAGGCGCGGAACTCCCGCGGGAGCGAGCCGCGCGCAGCCTTCAGAGCGAGGCTCCACAGTACCTCTCAGCCGGCTGCTCCCGGCTGGGAAGCGACTTGCTACGGTCGCGCAAAGCGCCTATTGGCTCAGAAAAGTTGTCAGTCACCAGCCATGTGACAGCCAGGGAGTTATGAGACGTTTGATTGATTGAAAACTTTATTATGTTATGCGTTATCATCATATCATCATGATAAACTTCAAGCTGTCAGACACACACACACACACACACACACACACATACACACATGCACACATGCGTCGTCTGTTTTGCCTCAATACTGTATATATAATTCTGTTTTGCCTCAATATACACAGTATACATATATATATATTGATGCAAAACAGAATTATTCAGCAGTGTGTTGTGTGTGCGTGCGGCCAGGAGCGCGCAACAAGATGGTATACATTATGGTATATGAATAGTATATTCCACTATAGCAGTATATGGTGTGTGCTGTACATTTGAATCTGATCTAATTTTGCAAACGGCCATCGCATTATAATGAGCTGGACAGGTGTGTAATGTGTGTGTGGTGACGTGAAAGCGTATCTGCCATGCCGAGACTAGGCGAGAGGCTCTCGTGAAATCGGCAGTGTCCGCCCTTTTAACTCCTCCCCCGGCTTCACTCGGCTACTCTCGTCTACTAGTCGAGGCAAACCGAAATCCATCTTGAACAAGCCTAATGTGTTGATGTGTCATTGCAGTGGCTCCTCCCCCTGCCCCGTGTGATGAGGATGTGTTAATGTGTTGATGTGTCATTGCAGTGGCTCCTCCCCCTGCGCCGTGTGATGAGGATGTGTTAATGTGTTGATGTGTCATTGCAGTGGCTCCTCCCCCTGCCCCGTGTGATGAGGATGTGTTAATGTGTTGATGTGTCATTGCAGTGGCTCCTCCCCCTGCGCCGTGTGATGAGGATGTGTTTGATGGTCCTGATGTGAAAACACACCTCCCCTCTCACATCACCGTGACTAAAGATGTTATGGAGCGCTGCATCCACCTGCTGTCTGACCCCAGCCTGAGGCTCAGACTCCAGGTACTGTGTGTGTGTGTGTGTGTGTGTGTGTGTGTGTGTGTGAGTGTGGGGGGGGGGGTGTGTATGTCGACCAATTTTAATTAAATACACACCATAAAATCAGGACATGTTGGACATCCTGGTTTTATTGACAAGCTGTGTGTGCGTATGATCTTGTATGTGTTTCATATGAAAGTGTGTGTGATTTTAATTGTACATTTAGGAGTTATATACGCCTAAATGAATGTGTGTATCAGCACTTTCCACAGGTTCTTTTTTTTTGTGGCGGGAAAACTGCTACGTTTTGTCTCCGACCCGTCCTGCATTCTGGGGCATGCATAGAATATCCATCCAGTCAAATCTGTGATTTTAAAACAATCCCAATTCCCAACCCCCATCCTATAAAATGCATTCAGTGATTTTAAAATAATCCCTCTTCCCAGCCCCATCATATAAAATACAATCAGTGATTTTTAAAACGATCTCAGTTCCCAGCCCCATCATAAAAATGTATCACCATTGGTCCTCAACTATGAAATTAAGACAAACATCAAGGTCATTACATCATTGCAGTTGTGTGTGCATTTCTCAGCACATTTCTCCAGTTATTTTGAAACATCTTTGGTAACTTGTAGAAGATGCCATCGTCATATGATGTTTTCAAATCAATGAGTAATCGTGATTTCAATATCGATCAAAATAATTGTGATTATTATTTTTGCCATAATCAAGCAGCCCTAGTGTAGGGCTGTGTGATATGGACACAATCTCCTATAACGATATGGATAATTTAATATCTCGATAATGATATATATCACAATATGGTACCTTTTCTGTACATTTGATGAAATAATTGTCTTTACAAAATAACCACATGCCTCATGACTGCTTTTTGATCCTGTGTGAACTAATACAAAATGAAAGACACTTTCTTTTTTTTTTCTTTTTTTTGAAGTGTTTGTTATTCAAGCCCACATGTAGAGAACGTAAAGCTGAATGATGTAAAATACTGCTGTAAAGCAGGGTCTGAATGATGGAAAATACTACTGTAAAGCAGGGTTTGAATGATGTAAAATACTGCTGTAAAGCAGGGTCTGAATGGTGTAAAATACTGCTCTAAAGCAGGGTCTGAATGATGTAAAATACTGCTGTAAAGCAGGGTCTGAATGGTGTAAAATACTGCTGTAAAGCAGGGTCTGAATGGTGTAAAATACTGCTGTAAAGCAGGGTCTGAATGGTGTAAAATACTGCTGTAAAGCAGGGTCTGAATGGTGTAAAATACTGCTGTAAAGCAGGGTCTGAATGGTGTAAAATACTGCTGTAAAGCAGGGTCTGAATGGTGTAAAATACTGCTGTAAAGCAGGGTCTGAATGATGTAAAATACTGCTGTAAGCAGGGTCTGAATGATGTAAAATACTGCTGTAAAGCAGGGTCTGAATGATGTAAAATGTGTGAGAGAGAGAGAGAGAGAGAGAGAGAGAGAGAGAGAGAGAGAGAGAGAGGAGAGAGAGAGAGAGAGAGAGAGAGAGAGAGAGAGAGAGAGAGAGAGAGAGAGAGAGAGAGAGAGAGAAGAGAGAGAGAGAGAGAGAGAGAGAGAGAGAGAGAGAGAGAGAGAGAGAGAGAGAGAGAGAGAGGAGAGAGAGAGAGAGAAGAGAGAGAGAGAGAGAGAGAGAGAGAGAGAGAGAGAGAGAGAGAGAGAGAGAGAGAGAAGTTCAATCTATGAGAGAACGCTTTGTACATCTTGACACTGTGTCCTTGTTCCAACAGGTGTTGGATGTGCTGGAGTTGTGTGTGTCTCCTGTCTGAGAGGGAGGATGAACTGCTGCCTATGGTTCATCGCTGCTGGCCTGCTCTCCTCCACAGACTGACCGCTGACGACCCACTAGCCGTCCTCAGAGCCTTCAGGGTGGGGAAATAAATAACCTCTGTTTCTGCACACAGTCTACACAGGGTTCCTGCGGGATTCTAGAAAGTCTTACATTTAATAATCAGGCATTTAGGCCTTAAGAAGTCTACAAAAAGTTCTTAAATTGATTGAATTAGGAGTTTACTTCTATGTTAATAAAATTAAAATAAAAACTTTTAAAGTAAAAGCTAGTCTGTAAAGGTGAGTTTTCAGGTTATCTTTTAAATTGGATGCTAAGTTTGCAGTTAAATTGAGTGAGAGGCTAATTCCAGAATAATAAAAGGCACGCTCACCTTTCGTCTTCAGCCTGGACTCTGGAACAACAACACATCTGATCTCAGGATCTGACTGTCCGGTCCGGTCAATAAGGGGTGAGAAGTTCAAATATAAAGGCAGGTGCTAAACCATTTAAAGCTTAAAAAAGAATTACAATTTTTTTTTAATTAACTCTAAAAGCAACTGGGAGCCAGTGCTGGGAACAGGGGTAATAGTTCTCTCCTGTTTGTCCTCGTTAACAGCTGCAGCTGTGTTTTGCACCATTTGAAGTCAACACATAGTTTTGCGCCCCACACAGCTATACAGCGAGTTGCAGTAGTCTATGCATGACTACACAAATGCATGTAAAACTTTCTCTCTATCTTCAAAAGACTTTTTTCAGAATTTGATCTTTTTTGATCCACCTTTTCTCCTTATTTTTTCTATTTTTCTCCCATCCCAATTTCGTGTTTCCAATCCTCCCCTGTCTTGAACGTTGCTCGCATATGCCTCCCACTGGTCGGCTGTAGGGAGGATAGAAGCCTTGCATCACGTGTCCCCTCCGGTACACGAGGAGGCAGCCTGTCACATCTTTTCACCTGCCAGCGCGGACTCTCATTGGCGAGGTGTAACGTGTGGGAGGCTCACACTACCCTTGCCATTTCCTGTCTCTGCTGTGTAGGCATCCCCCAACCGACCTGTAGGAGTCGCTGTCCACAACGTCCAGATTACCACCCATCGACTTCCACCCGCTAACTCTGCCAATGAGTTAGTATGACGGCCGGACCAAGCCGGAGGCAATGCTGACACCCGGATTCGATTTAGGGCAAGTTAGTCTAGATTGGATTGAATGAGATCAGAGGCCTATGAGCCTTTGATAGCTTCCCCCCCCCAACAATTTGTATGGAATTACTTTTCATAGTAATTTTCCATCATACTATTTGTACCAGTATGGCCGTGAAATAGGTATTACATTCTATTCAAAGTGGTCTTTACAAGGTCTTAAGGAGTCTTAAATGTAACATGTTGAAACCTGCAGGAACCCTGCTTCACAAATAGTTATGGAAGAAGGACACAGAAACATGTTGCTTCATTGCTGATCAACGCCACAAAACAACATTGAACATACATCTCCTTTTAGAAGAAGCTTAGGTGAACGTATGACTGTGTCAGAACTATGGACTGTGTGGATATACAAAAATATAATGGATTTCAGGATTCACTACATTAAAATGTTGTCATTATCCTTCAATGATATATATATTTTAGAACTGATAATAGTTAGGTTCTCTGTTGGTTCTTAGCCTCTGTTTGTTTTCATTTAGGGTGCCTGATTTTCCAACATTCATGTACTAACAAGATTTACAAAATATAATGTTTTGCTCATACTGACCACAATTCCTGCATTAGCTGTGACTCACCAACAATCTTTATCGCCCGCTGGCTCCTGATGTTGGTAAAGAAGAAACCATCTCTATATTGACCAAAGAGGTTAAAGCTAGAGTCAGTGAGCACTTCATATCTACAACAGTACAGCCAAAGCGCTCCGAGTGCTACCGTGCCATTAGAGGCAAATTCAGAAAACTCCCCCTCGTTTCTACCCAGAAGACAACATTATAAGATAAGAAATTCCTTTATTGATCCCCTTGGGGAAATTCGGTATCATAGCAGGAGGGGGGGGGGGGGATACAGGTAGTAGAAGACATACAGGTACAGGTCACAGAATTATAGTACAGTGGAGAAGTAAAAATTAAAATAGAATAAAAAGGTAGTGTAAACGATATACAATATAATTAACTCTGGACATGCGCATATGGGCAACAAGGTGCGAGATGAGGGTATATGCCCTCTGTTATTTTGCCCTACAATAAATATAGTTACAATATATAATCTAATAATCTAAATCGAATCTAATATATAAAAAAAGAAAAAAACGGAATGCTAAATATATGCAATATATAATCCAATAGTCTAAATCGAATCTAATATATAATCTAAAAATGGTAAACACTAAATATATGCTCTGAGGAAGTATACAGTATTCACATACGGTGCGGTATGCTTCTTCTTCATTTGAGATTCAGTGGTGGTTGGAACACTGAATTTTCCACATTGCTGCCACTTAGTGGAAAGAGTGATGGCGGGGATCAGTCGACTTCACCGTACACATGTTGTAGAAGACGATGGTCTGATTCAAACGGTGTCGGGCCAGGTGCGGAACAGGATACATTTCAAAAGTGCACACAGTCTAGTCCTAGTTCTCCATGATATTGACCTGCATGTCCCCCCCCAGGTGCTGTGCACGCTGGGTGAGACCTGTGGTGACTTCCTGAGGAAGAGGGTGTCCAAGGAAGTTCTTCCCAGGCTGACGTCCTCTCTAACCAGACAGGCACCTGTCAGCGGCAGGGCTGGGCCCGTCTACACTCACACCCTGGCCTACAAACTACAGCTGGCTGTGCTGCAGGGGCTGGGCTCGCTGTGTCTCAGGCTGGACTTGGGTAGGTGGGAGAACACACACGCACAAACATCCATGGGAGTGGGCTGTCCTTGACTAACGAAATTCTTACGCTAGGGGACACACCGGGCGCCGAAGTGCACGGAAGCGCAGCTGTTAACTCTTTCTGCGCCGTACCCGAGTATAGTCGGGTTATCTCGCCAACCGTTGAGCGCCGAGAACTTGAGTATACTCTGGTTTTGATCCTTTGATATTTTCCTTTGATCCCCCGCTCTATACGGTCAGCCGGAGCCCTCTAGGTGTCTCTGATTCATCTGCCCACGTTGGAATTTCAATGACGATCGAATCTCACCAGGTGGCAGTATCGCCTACCTTTTGAACTCTTGATAGTTTCGTTTAGACGGTGTCTGTCCTGATCCCTTTCTGTCCTGACTCGCTCTGAGGGGGAGGAGCTCTTGCAGAGCAATCGCTAGGAGATCTTCTCGCCTCAAAACCTATAGTTTCCCGTATACACGAGTAATTACCTATAAATGAGTAATCGCGATCGCTGATGGGATCATTGGAATCATTCTTTTTGGAGTACCTTCTGGCTAAGGTTAAGGTATATTCTATGTATATTTTACCGAACCTGAAACATATTTCTGCAACGATCACACTGTTGTATTTTACCGGACCTAAACCAAGCTTTTTGTAACTATCGCATTTTCGGGGTAAGACTACCCCCCCCCCCCCCCCCCCCCCCTTGATGATTTTGGGAGTATTTGGGGTAACAGGTAGTGATGGCGAGATGAAGCTTCATGAAGCATTGAGGCTTTCCATCCAATAGTGCCACACATGTGTTGAAGCTTCATGGTGGTTCATTTGCTCTACTGTGCCATCAAGTGGACAATAAATGTAGAACAGGCTGCGTGATTATAATGATACCATGGCTTTGGTGTCAAGCTTTGATGTGATGATGATGCCAATAAACAAATAATATTGTGTCTGTTTTTCTAACAGAATGATGGCAGGGACAGAGGAGAAAGTGCTTGTGTTACTACAACATTCTATTATTTAATATAGTGTGTTTTTCTAACAGAATGGTGGCAGTGCTTGCTTCATTAATTTTTATTCAGAAAAAGCAACTCAAAATCGACATGCCATCCTGCATTTGGATCATACAGATGTGATCAGATTAGGCACAGCAAGTTAGACATTACAGCAAGTTTATATGTAACGGAGATGATATGGTCACCTTTTTCGCGTTGTGTTTAACTTTCTTCGATGCCCCGAGGGAGTTTAGAACCCGGGTCTGCCGCGACACGGGCGACAGGCGACGGCACAGACCGCTACACCAAGGTGAATTCACACTTAATGACGTGTAAAGTGTGTCTTTTTAAGTGGAGTGAGTTTAACTCGCAGTACCGCTACTCGCCAGTCACTTCACAACGCTTGAAGTCCATCGTGACTGACAGTGCCTCGCGCTACCATCTGTTATATATATGTTGGGATTATTAGGATACACATTTATTTGTCTTTCCCAGTATTCCACGGGATTCTCCAACGCAAAGAAACTCGTAATGAATTCCTATGTCGACACATTGTGTTGCGCACCAACCCCGAAGCCATTTCCTGAATCAGTGACCCGGACCGAGGCTTCGGACGTCATCACATACGTCACCTGATACACGCCTCGATACACGCTCCACTTAAATATGCCTGGATTACTCGACACAAGCATCGATGCCTCGCTTCAAACGTCACATCACTAGTAACAGGCGATCAACCAGAACGATTTGGGCTTATTGCATATAACGCGTCAGATCTCGCAATCTATGGAAAAAGACTGGATTATTTTGGAAATTGGCGATGTTTAGCGTGTAATAAACTACAAGCTACAGTGTGTAGAAATGAACTAATTAGTCAGTAATGGACTATGAACAATGCCTGTCAAATGAGCCATACTATTGTCTCCATAGCTATAATACAGAACACACGTTGGGTCTGTAAACATCGCTAAAATGGTCAATAGCGCTGTAGAGATGGGGAAAGTCGGTGACAGTCAAAGTGTTAAGCGATTGGACTGTTCATACTGGACACACTGTGGCAGAGAAATGGCTTCTGGTGTGAACAGCCAGGCTCCTGCTCTTCTGGTGTGAACAGCCAGGCTCCTGCTCTTCTGGTGTGAACAGCCAGGCTCCTGCTCTTCTGGTGTGAACAGCCAGGCTCCTGCTCTTCTGGTGTGAACAGCCAGGCTCCTGCTCTTCTGGTGTGAACAGCCAGGCTCCTGCTCTTCTGGTGTGAACAGCCAGGCTCCTGCTCTTCTGGTGTGAACAGCCAGGCTGCTGCTCTTCTGGTGTGAACAGCCAGGCTGCTGCTCTTCTGGTGTGAACAGCCAGGCTCCTGCTCTTCTGGTGTGAACAGCCAGGCTCCTGCTCTTCTGGTGTGAACAGCCAGGCTGCTGCTCTTCTGGTGTGAACAACCAGGCTCCTGTTCTTCTGGTGTGAACAGCCAGGATCCTGCTTTTTTGGTGTGAATAGCCAGGCTCCCGAGAATTACACTTCACGGCACTTTGGGGTCCTGTTTGTCCCTGGCGTTAGGGTGCATTCCACCGACCCCAGCCAAGCCTAGCAGCACGGCCACATTAAATACATTGTAATGAAATGTAGAGGAACGTATGCAGCCTTGAGGTATGCACAAGGTACTGCATACACATTCATTGAATGCAGCCGTGATGCTAGACTTGGCTGGAAGTGGTTGAACGGCACCATTAGTCAGACTAATTAATAGTCACAGATTTTGTCAGCGAATCCATTTGTTGGTTCAATCGACACATCTGTAAAGTTGTGTTTCCCACATGCAGCCATGCAGAAGGACCTCTTTGAACCTCATGCTTACCAGAGATCTTCCATCATCTTCAGAAAATATCTCATTCAGCATCATTGAAGAAAAAAGAAAGCATACAAATCCACTAATTGACTAACAAAGTCTTGGTCGACCAAACCGACTGATTAATTGACTAAAAGGGGGAAGCCCACAGACATACAGACACAAGCATCATGGTGCCAAATTAAAGTGGACACATATGTGTTCTTCCTGTGGCCCAGGACGGGGCTGCTGAATAGACAATAAATGGGGCTCTGACTTTGTGAGGCCATAAAATGTGAGCTCTTACACCCAAATTAGTTTTAAATTCGAGTTCAGACCTCATAGCATTACTAGGATATAAACCTCATTTGGGTGCGAGAATTCAACTTGACATTTTATGGCTCCACAAAGCCAGTGCCTCATTTATTGTCTACGGAGCAGCCCCAGATTTTTACATCCAGGCGACATTTCTGATGCAGAGGATATTTCTGAATACAGTCAGCATCCTGCAAGCATACTGTAAATGAAGAAAGTTTATCTTTCTTTGCCACTAGAGGTCAGGCTTGTATCACACTAGAAGCCACTTTCATATTCCCCCACAGACTGCATTGAGAGGTGTCTGTGCATCTCAATTCCCCCAACCCTGTGTCCTCGTGAAAACCAATGGCAGAAACCCACAGTTTCATGAGTATAATTCTATATACTCAACTATTTCAATACAGGAAATATGAATAGAATATACATGGTGGGGGGGGGGGGGCAAACGATGGGTTTCCTAGATTGCGTGAAAACATGTTGAGTGCAGTAGTGTAGTTGAGAGTCTCTTTTCTGTAGGTATGATGTCTCAGAGTATACCACCCTGTAGCTCAGTGGGTACAACATGGCACCAACACAGCCAGAGGTAGGGGTTCCATTCCCACCGGGCCCATCCATGATACAAATGTATACACTTGGTACAGTAAGATGCTTAGGATGAAAGCATCCACCAAATGGCATAATGTACCGGTAATGTAGAACAAAGGGGGAATATCTGCTCCTCATGATGTAATGTAGAACAAAGAGGGAATATCTGCTCTTCATGATGTAATGTAGAACAAAGAGGGAATATCTGCTCCTCATGATGTAATGTAGAACAAAGAGGGAATATCTGCTCCTCATGATGTAATGTAGAACAAAGAGGGAATATCTGCTCCTCATGATGTAATGTAGAACAAAGAGGGAATATTTACTCCTCATGATGTAATGTAGAACAAAGAGGGAATATTTACTCCTCATGATGTAATGTAGAACAAAGAGGGAATATCTGCTCTTCATACTGTAATGTAGCACAAAGAGGTAATATCTGCTCTTCATGATGTAATGTAGAACAAAGAGGTAATATCTGCTCTTCATGATGTAATGTAGAACAAAGAGGTAATATCTGCTCTTCATACTGTAATGTAGAACAAAGAGGTAATATCTGCTCTTCATGATGTAATGTAGAACAAAGAGGGAATATCTGCTCTTCATACTGTAATGTAGCACAAAGAGGTAATATCTGCTCCTCATGATGTAATGTAGAACAAAGAGGGAATATCTGCTCTTCATGATGTAATGTAGAACAAAGAGGGAATATCTGCTCCTCATGATGTAATGTAGAACAAAGAGGGAATATCTGCTCTTCATGATGTAATGTAGAACAAAGAGGGAATATCTGCTCTTCATGATGTAATGTAGAACAAAGAGGGAATATCTGCTCTTCATGATGTAATGTAGAACAAAGAGGGAATATCTGCTCCTCATGATGTAATGTAGAACAAAGAGGGAATATCTGCTCTTCATACTGTAATGTAGAACAAAGAGGGAATATCTGCTGCAAGTTTCGAGCTACACGCTCTTCATAAGACTTGGCGAAGAACATGTACAGTAGCTCAAACGATCACACTTGTGGTGTTGATGAACACACAGCATCTGGACTCTGCTTTGTCTTCCGTCGTTTGTATTCTGTCGGGCACATGTTGAGATTTGCGATGCGTGTATTTTCACACATGTCTTCAACACAACAAAAATAAAAGGTATGCTACAGGCCAAATGCAGTAGATTTACAGGTGTCCATGAAGGCAAAACACTTAATACACCCATGTCACGTTGGTCACAAAGGAGCAGATTGATCATATTATTACAGGGCTTTCCCTAAACAATGGTATATATAGGGAACCGGAAGCCACTGTGACATGACATGCATACGCTGACAGTGTTTCTTAGTAAAGATCACCGCAGACATAGGGAAACGTATTTCTCGTAGAGGAAGTTATGGTTGCACAAACTCCCCTGTCTTTGTTCAACGTTTAACTGAACATAACCTTCACTGAATAAGAATCACTTATTTTGTGGCGTACATCAAATGTTCCTAGTTGATCACTCTTTGTGGAACTCTGATTTTATAATCAATTACAAAAACTACATTTTTGAATAGTTTATTTATTTACTTTTGTGTTTATACATACCGGTATTTATTTAACTATCCTAGTAAGCATTTATTATCAGGTTAAGCACCCTCATGGCCATTTAAATGCTCTATAACGCTATTTACTTCATAAATGCTTAATAGGTTTGGGTTACTGCTAAGTGTATCCAGCGAGATGGAAGGTGTCATGTTTCCAGAGAACCTCTTATCAGGGATGCACTGATAACCACTTGTTCACTGGTGATGCCAATTCTGAGAGCTGAACGTCCAAGTATTGGCCGATACAAACTCAAAAAACCATTTGTTTGTACTCACTGAACAGAAATTATTCAGATACAGCACAAAAAAAACAGATAGCTTTTCTTCGACTTCTGACACGTTACGTTGTAACATTAATTTCACACGGTCTGAATGTTGTTTTTGTCAAATTATTTTCTACCCCACGAGAAAGAGATTGAGGCAAACACTGGTCTGCTTCATTGCTTTTATTTTATTTTAGTCATTTAAATGAACTCAACTTCTAATGCACCTATTGTATCAGAATCATGTTGATTCTTCAAGTACAATACATCTACAGGAATGTGTCTTGGTGTCACTGGTTCCCTAGAATCAATTAGACAGCAGCCTGTACATGAACAGTGTTCTCTACATAGTTTCAAGTTCAAGTTTCAAGTTTCTTTAATAGTTGTCATACAGAAGTACAGAATACTTTCATACAAAATGCTTCTTACTGTTACGCTCCAGAGACTGTGCTAGACAAGATAGTATCAAATAACATAGTATAGCATGTAATTTAGAAGTAGAAAATGAGGTCACAGTGTTCGGTATAGACATATGTACAATGTTCTGAGTTACCATATAATATACAATACTATGCAGTGTACTAATGTACAGTACTATCTAGTGCAAAGCAGAAATGGGATGAGGTACAATTTAGGTACAATTTACAGTAAGGTGTACGAGTTGTAGTGCAATCCTTCATCAATAAATATAAAGTGTGGGGAGTGGGTGCTACAGTGTGTTTGTTTAAAGTGGGTGTGTGCTATAAAGTGTGTGGAGTGGGTGCTACAGTGTGTTTGTTTAAAGTGAGTGTGTGCGTGTGGATGTGTGTGCTATGTGCGTTTGGTGGTTGTTGTTGTGTAGTGTTCATTCATTGTTCGTTTAGCAGCCTGATGGCCTGGGGATAGAAGCTTCTTCTGAGTCTTTCTGTGCTCGCCTTGAGACTCCGGTATCGCTTGCCTGACCGCAGCAGTTCAAAGAGGCAGTTGTTCGGGTGACTGGAGTCTTTAATGATTCTCTTCGCCTTGCCCTTGCAACGCTTGTTGTAAATGTTCTGGAGGGTGGGGAGCCCCCCTCCAATTGTGCGTTCGGCTGAACGTGTCACTCTTTGTAGTCTGCTTCGGTCTTGTGCAGTGCTATTCCCAAACCAGGAGGTGATGTTGCCGGTCAAGATGCTCTCTATTGTACATGAGTAGAAGTTCTTAAGGATCTTCTGACTGACTTGGAACTTCCTTAGGCGCCTGAGGAAGTAGAGGCGTTGTCGTGCCTTCTTCACAACACTGTCAATGTGTGTGGTCCATGTCAAATCCTCGGATATGTAGGCTCCGAGGTACTTAAAGCTGTTGACTCTCTCAACCGGTGCCCCGTCGATGCTGAACATACAGTAATATACATTCTCTACATACAGTACTATACATTCTCAACATACAATACTATACATGTACATTCTCTACATAAAGTACTATACATTCTCGACATAAACTACTATACATTTTCGACATAAAGTACTATACATTCTCGACATAAACTACTATACATTTTCGACATAAAGTACTATACATTCTCAACATACAATACTATACATGTACATTCTCTACATAAAGTACTATACATTCTCGACATACAGTACTATACATGTACATTCTCCTCTACATACAGTACTATACCCCCCTATAGGACTGTTGACCCCCCTCCCTTCAGGCAGGAGGCTGCGCAGCATCCGGGCAAGAACCACCAGGCTGAAGAAGAGCTTCTTCCCGGATGCTGTGAGACTACTGAACAGTTCATCGCAGCTCATCACTGCCATGCCTCTGCACACTGCACTGTAGCACTTTATGGCACCTATCTCTTTTAATCTTTTAATCAGTGAATCATATTAGTCTTATTGAATTAAATCAGTTTTTACTGAATTAGACTAGGTTTTTATTTAAATGGATTAGTTTGCTATTGAATCAATTCGGTGTGTTGTGTGTGTGTAGGGGCAGGTATATATAAGATTTTTTCTTCTTCCTGTTCCTTTCGGCCATGGTATTTTTGGTGAATTATATGAATATCTACTGTTGGACTGTGGTAATTCCATGTACGAATAAATAAATGATGATGATGATGAATTCAATGTTTTTATTGATGGTTTTTATTAACTCATTCAGCGCCGCGGGCCTAGAGCATCTTTGTTCCTACTGTGCCACCGCTCTAAGAGATAGGAATGCGTGGCGGTGTTTGCAGGGCTATATCTATATTCTATATTATAGCTATGGATACAATACTATGGCTCATTTGACTATGAGCCATAGTACTATCCATCGTTCAATATGTGAAAAAGAATACATTTGTTCATGTATACGTTTGCGTGTTCTACCGTGGTGAATATAAGTATAGTTTCAGCGTGATCCTGGTTAATTCCAGAAAACGGCGCTATGGAGCAAAAAACGTGAATTTTACTAAAATCGTTGGCGTTGCTCGCCTGGACACGCTACTATTTCCAAATCAAATGTATATACCGTAATTCCTCTAATAGTAACCGGTATTCAATTAAAAACCGGGTCTCTATTAATGACCGGGTGCGCTGTTGAGCTAAGCAATTATAAGCCGGCCTCCTAATACAAGCCGGGTTTCATGTATATTAGAGGAATTACGGTATTTCCCTCAACGGATTTACCATAGGCAATATATTTTGTTATTGTTGTTATATGCTGGCCTGGCTGTGCAGTAAATACCATATAATGGTATGGTGTTAATGTTTACCAAGAGAGTAAGCCTACCTCAGAATTGCATAAAACGAAGTTATTATTATTATTATTATACCAGTATTGTGATTGCACTATTTTACTTTATTTAACTTTTGACCACCTGTAATTGCACTGTTTACTACCGTATTTCATACAGTACTTGGTTTCAATAAATGAACCCAGTACATTTTACTGGGTTCAAACTGACACAAAATGTTGATTTATTCATTATGATCTGTTTGAAAATTAGAAATATAGGCCTCTCTCTTATACATGCCTCCTCCTAATACAAGCCTGGTATCCGCTACAGTTGAAAAAATACAAGCCGGGGTTACTATTAGAGGAATTACGGTAATAGGTATTATGTTTCATCATGAATGCATGGGGGGGGGGGGGGGGGGGGGGTCGTTTTTTGATGCTTTGATCGTCACCAACGGCATATGTTCTGGAGTACGTTACACATGGTCGTTGCGATCTATGTCAAATCATGGTTGGATCAAAGCAGGATTGATAGTCATATAGTCCTTACCTTCACTAGGAGGTACCCCAAAAAAAATATTCCAATTGTCTGATCGCGATTTCCAGTATTGGTGTCTATCGTGTCGCCAACATAATCCACCACAACACATGCATCGGGGGCATTGGATGCATTTCAATGTCATCAAGTGAACCACAAGACTCGCCTGACCAAAAAAACTGCGCCCGGAGTGAATTAAACGTAACACCGGGTGTGAAAAAAAGGTTTCGAAGGGTGGGCGATACTGCCACCTACCCGGATGCGGCCGGTATTGCACTCTAGCGATCTCAGAGTGGTTCCCTATGGTAACCCCGAGGTCCATGTGAGATAAATGAATAAAAATATAGAATAAAAGAAATAACGATAAAAACCCGACTATACTCGGGTCTGGCGCTGAACGGTTGGCGAGTTAACCCGACTTTCCTCGGGTCTGGCGCTGATTGAGTTAATGATTAGTTTTTACTGGATTTTTATTGAATCAGTTTGTATTTCTGTCATGAGGCTCAGTATTTATTTATTTAGTATATTCAGTATCTAATGGCTATAACCGAGACCTGAGTACTATATCTCGTGCTTCCATGTCAATGGAAAAAATGACAATAAACATAACTTTGACTTTGACTTTTGACTTTGATACATTCTCGACATACAGTACTATACATGTACATTCTCGACATAAAGTACTATACATTCTCGACATACAGTACCATACATTCTCGACATACAGTACTATGCATTCTCTACATACATTCAATATAGTTCAATGGCCTTATTAACATTTTAAGTATGTAGATGTTGTTTTATATGACAACGACAATATGTTTTAACGGCCAAAGGTATTTATGATCTATTGCTTTATATTTTTAGATGCGTTTCAAATTGTAGGCTCAAATTAGACATAGGCTCAGATTAGACAGCATTGCATACACCTATAATTCCCTTGAGGGGGATATTATTTATGGCTCATTTAAAGGTAGACTCAGTAGTCATCAAACAGTGACATATACACACACTTATTTCATCAGTCAACAGTATTTTTCTCGCAAACCCAAAAGAGTTTATCTTCGCAGTTTCCATCATTCCAGCCAAACGTGCTAGAAGGTTCACCAGCTCCCTGTTCAACACAGTTATTTTTCATATCTCCATTAGGCTCAGCGTTCCTCCAGTTACAGTACTTCTCCTCCGATAGAGTCGTCCCATCCACCCATCTCCAGGTCCCCTCAGCCGCGCTGTCCGACAGACCAATCCAACACTGTTCCTTGAGCTTCTTAATAAATTGTGATTCTCCTTCGTTGTTTATGATCACCAGATCTGCTCCGCTTGATAGACAGTCCTGCCTGCTCTCATCCCAGGTTCCCTTAACATGGGAGACGTGGTAGTAGCTGCCTTCAAACGTCCTCCAGCTGTTGAAACAGGACACGTTGTTGTGACGCAGCAGGGCCGACTTTTCAGCAAGTCTGTTGTACTGGATCCCCAAGCCTACGGTGCCGGCCAGTAGGAGAACACACAGCAGCCCCAGACACACTGAAGCAATTCGGAAGGGTCTCCTCGCCGGAGCAACGGGTTCCAGCTGCTGAGCCCCTGCTTCGGCCTGTGGTGTGATGGTCTCCCTCACCTCTTCATAAACCCTCAGGCTGTCCGCGGTGACGTAGATGTCCACGACCCTCTCCTCCCACTCTCCATGGTGGTCGTACCTCACTTTAGCGCTCATCGTGTCCGGTTTGGTACGAACGTCTTCAGTTCATCTAGTTTAGATGAGATGGTCTTCTTTCGGCTTCACCGTCCAGATTGGTCTCCTCTGTACTGTATTTGTACAGACTGCGGTAACTGGCTGGCAAATGTTATGGGAATGCTACTTTTAGGAAACTGTGTATGTTGTGTGACCAGCTTCTTCTTTTTTAGTCAGTATTTGTGTGTTGCCGGGGGGGGGGGGGGCACTGCAGCAAACTTGTGATACTGTTAAAGGGGAACTATTTTACTATTTCTTTCACTATTTGGGCACTTTTACACAATTCCTGTGAGTCTGTAAGTATTTTTTCCAAAAAAATGCATTGTTTTGTATTTCTAATCAAGTACTCAAAAACAGCATTTTTCTACCTCAAGATCTTAAGCCGTTTTGAGGCTGGGCTCCAACCACTGTGTGGCCTGGCGCCAACTGCCACATCAACTGCCACGTTATTATGCAGCTGAGAAATCTCTGACATCACAGATATGCACATTTTCAGATGACTCAGTTCAGTGAGGGTGAATATTGTGAGAGGAGAATTGGAAGAATGCGCCAATATGAGAATTAGAGACATAGATCCTATTAATATAAGTCCACATAGCTAGGAACTTGCAATGCTAAACACTGAAAAAGGCCATTTATAAGATAGTTCCCCTTTAAATAAACCACATGTACCTACTGTCTTATTTACTAGTTCACTGACGATAGAATAAATAGTTTGAAAACAAGAGAGAAATCAAAGAGAGAGGGAGGAGAATGGGAGAGAGGGGGGGAGTAGAGGAGTAGAGAGTGGAAAAGAGAGAGCAATAATGAAAGCGTGAGAGCAAGAGGGAGGGAGAAAATGTGAAAGGTGTAGGAGAGATGGTGTAATTGAATTGTAATTAAGTGTAATGAGATGCAGAGAGTAATATAATAGAGAATAGAGAGTATACTGTATAACAGAATAGAGAGTATAACAGAGATAATAGAGAGAGTATATTACAGAGAATAGAGAGTATATTGCAGAGAATAGAGAGTATATTACAGAGAATAGAGAGTATATTACAGAGAATAGAGTATATAACAGAGAATAGAGAGTATATAACAGAGAGAATAGAGAGTATATAACAGAGAATAGAGAGTATATTACAGAGAATATAGTATATAACAGATAATAGAGAGTATATAACAGAAATGGAGAGAGTATATAACAGAATAGAGAGAGTATATAACAGAGAATGGAGAGTATATAACAGAAATGGAGAGAGTATATAACAGAATAGAGAGAGTATATAACAATAGATAGGAGAACAGAGATGCAGAGAGAGTATATAACAAAATAGAGAGAGAAGAAGAGAAATGGAGAGTGAGAGAGAGACCCTGAGCATACATGCTTCAACTCCCAGTTTTTATTAATTTATTTCTTCACCACAGAATTCACCAGCACCTTGGACCTCTTAATGTATTTTCTTCTTTTTCTGCTTTCCACCCCCTGCCTCGCTTCCAAGAATGCAGGCTGCAGCTAAGCCACCGCAAAGGAGAGAAGCAAGGGCATGAAAAACCATAGCTAAATAATCCCATTTAAAGTCCCTATCTGGGATTTTCTTATTTTTAATATGGCGTATATACATTCCCCATATTCTCTAATAGTTTCATCTGTCAATGGACAATAAGCTTTACTGTAACTTAACTCGTTTTAAATCCGAAACTTGCATGGTTTCAGTGGAATGTTTGATGTGTGCCACTAGGAAGACAGCTTGACTAAATGTTTATTTCCTGTTGCGATGCTTAAATATGTATTTATTTCTTGTTTGTTTGTCGTGGACCTACCTGTTAATTTAGATTTGGATTACGGTGTGGTCCTTTAATTCTGAAATATTCCCTGGTGATTTCACTCTGACACACAGTGAACAGCTCTTGGTTGAATCGAGAGAGAGAGCGAGAGAGAGAGAGCGAGAGAGAGAGAGCGAGAGAGAGAGAGAGAGAGAGAGAGGGAGAGAGGGAGAGAGAGAGAGAGAGGGAGAGAGAGAGAGAGGGAGAGAGATAGAGAGAGAGAGAGAGAGATGCAGACAGACCTCAAGTTAGCAGGGAAATAAAGGCTTATGCTTTTGAAATGAGCCTTGAATGGATGCCCAGATAGGGGCTTAGAGAACTGGTATACGTCTGTTGGGCGCTGAAGGAGAGAGAGAGATGGGAGGAGAATAAAGGGTGTAAGAGGGAGGAGAGAGTGTGGGTGTTTAGTTGTGTGTTGGGAGGGGAGCAGTTTCGGTATAGTACTGGAGTTGCCATGGTTATGACAGGTACAGTCAGAGCCAGGGAGAAAAGAGAGCGAGTGGGTATATAACATGATAAAGGGAAGACAGAGGTTGAAGCGGAGACAGGAAATGAGGTAATCACAGTGAGGGGAGGAGGGAGGGGGGGGTCCAGTTAGTAGAGCGAGAAGGGGAGGATATGGGCGGCGAGTCTGTGACCACAGAGGTCAGCTTAAACGAAAGGGGCGAGTTCAGGATTTTGGAGATCTAATGCCCTAGCCTTATTGCCTACACACACTCAGACGATCCTATTGGTGAATTGAACACTGTGCTGTTCAGTATCTCTCCGCCATAGAGGTCACTTCCTGAGATGTTCCGATACCATTTTTTCCTTCCCGATCCGATTCCGATACCTAAGCTTTGGGTATCGGCCGATACCGATACTGGTCCGATACCAGTGCATACATTTAAAAAAATAAAAATAAAAAAAGATATATATATAAATTATACCTTTTTTAAAACAGATACGGTTTTAAATATACTGTTTTTAGTAATAACTAGAAAGTAATGCTATTTATTCAACAACAGGTGATTGTATAGATTAGTATTAGTATCATTAATCAATGAGTATGGTATGGGGCTGCGGCACTGCAGATATACCCTACTCCAATGATCCGCACGTTAGACGGTGTTGCACTCGCTACCCAGTCTGTTAGTAGCAGAGGCTCTGGCTAGTATTAACGTTGATGTTGTGATTTTCGATGCAAAATAAATATTCAACATTATCTTTTGAGACTCCGCCTCAGACTCTTATCCTTTGGCACTTGGAACTTGCTGTACTTTGCTTGCAGGTCTGCAGCCATTATGGCTGGATTATGAATAGCACCAACCTTAGCCACGGTACCGTTATCATGCTAAGCTAGCTGACCTAGCTCGTCTTCCCCGCATTGCCATTTGATAACGTTAGTCAGCTAACGCGGCTAGTCAGTAGCTACTTGACTTAAATACGATTCACCGTGGGTGCATTATTGTTGATAGACGGACAGTGTCAGGTCCTGGAGAAAGGACAGGCGATCATCTGATTTGATGTAAGTTACGTTAAAGCGGATGTTGTTCCAACTAGCTAGCTTTTCAGCTAATGCTATCATAACACCAGCAAGCAAAACACATCTCGTCCGAGCTCCCCGTCACACCGCACTGTCAGGGTCAATGGAATTTAAGAAAGTGTATCTGCTGTTAAAAAGACAAACAGCATCACACTTTAAAACACGTTCATTTTATAATCCTCACTCTCCGCAGGAGATAAATGACGTCATGGGATCGGAGGCTA
This sequence comes from Notolepis coatsorum, assembly GCF_963971535.1. Taxonomy (NCBI): domain Eukaryota; kingdom Metazoa; phylum Chordata; class Actinopteri; order Aulopiformes; family Paralepididae; genus Notolepis; species Notolepis coatsorum. The sequence continues at coordinate 21,911,621 of NC_140181.1, forward strand.
GAATTTACGTGTACTCGCCGATACCGATACCAGCATTTTAGGCAGTATCGGTGGCATTTCCGATACTGGTATCGGTATCGGAACAACTTCCTGGTGCTCTGCAAGGAGGGTAAAATATAAGAGATGTCACTGTAATCGTATTGTGTCATTGTCCTGTGTCCTGTGATCCTGTGAAATTTGTCTGCATTTCCAATTCGATTTGGTCCCTTATCACTCCACCAGCTCAACCTGAGCATTAGGGGTGGGAATCGCCAGAGACGTCACGATACGATACTATCGCGATACTTGCGTCACGATACGATAGCATCGCGATACTAAATATATCGCGATACGCTGTACTGCGAAGTTTTTATTTTTTTATCACATTTTATTTATTACCTTTTTTCAACTGCAAAGTAAAACGTTGTCAACATGTTTTATCTAATAAAATAAAGTTTAGTCTGTTCATCTCAATTCAATAATTTTTATTGCAGAACATGGTATTTTCTCAAGCAGACAGATGTAAACACTGTAATCTGTGTTGCATGTACCTGACAAACTGAACTGTTTGTATTACAGTCATATTCCAACTTAACTGAATGCACATGTGTGCGTGTGTGTGGACTACTGTACTGTACAGGTATTGAAATGAACAATGCAACTTCCTTATACAAAAAAATATATATATATACGCAGACACGCACGCAGACAGATAGATTCCTTCCTTTATAGTTACAGTAGATTAGTTTTGTGGCTGCTAACAGGAGCTATAGTGTGTGATACACAGTATGGGTTGAACTGAGAGAGAAATGTACTGTTCCACGGTGACTTCTTCACAAGATCCATGGATCCAGGGGTATGAGAGAGGGGGGGGGGGGGGGGGTATGAGAGAAAGAGTGAGGGTATGAGAGAGCGAGAGAGAGAGGGGTATGAGAGAGAGGATGGATGATGTGAATCTAGTGATAGAAACCTGGTCATTGTGAAATCCCTCCTGCCGTCTCAGCAGTTTCTGCTCAAACTGCCACATCTAGACATTAACCCCCCCCCCCTTTTTCCTTTTCCTCTTCCTCCTCATCATGGGTGTGATTCATGGTAGGGATGGTGAGGACATGTCCCTACCGCTTTCCTGATGACCTGAACATTTTACCCACACCGCTAATTTGCATTGCATTATGCATTTAACCCCTTAACTCATTGAACGCCAAAAACGTAAATACTCGTTTACATAATAAAAAAAAATATATATATATATTATTATTATTATTATTCTAAACAGTCCGCTGGAACTTCTTGTGTGAGCTCTGTGTGAATTGGAATTGAAATGACAATCGAATCCCGATAGGTGGCAGTTAGGGATGGGTACCGAATTCGGTACTTTTGAGGTACCGAACCGAAACACGTCGGTAATACCGAGTATCGAATCAAGTGAGAAACCGAAAAAAAAATAAAAAATCTTTTTTTTTATTAATTTTTTTTTTTTTGCTTTTTTTTCTTTTTTTGCCTTTGCCTTTGTAATGTTCCCAGCGTCAGAAAACGATTCCGGGACCCCCCCCCCCCCCCATGCGCATATGCGCACAAAACACATCATATCTTGCGTTCCAGGAAACGGAACTGGATTATTTTGAAACGGGACGATTTTTAGCATGGGATAGTGCAGAAACGAAGGTATGTAGAACTAAACGCTTTTTTCCCTGTTGGAGTATACATATTTCCTTTCAAATGAGCCATACTATTGTCTCCATAGCTATAATATAGAATATACGATGGGTCTGCAAACATCGTGAAAATGGTCAAAAAACACTGACGCCAGATGGAAAAACAGCGTGGCAGGCAGAGTTAAGCCCAACTGCCCTTATTTGTCTCCAAATGTAGCCAAGAGTAAAGACCCTAACCCTATCAAAACAGCAGTCAAGGTGTATATTTTCAGCACTACGTTTGTTTACCAAATGACATGTCATAAGCTTGTGACTGCAACTTGTTCCTGTTCGCGGATGACTCAGCCCTGCTGGTCTCTGACAAGGACAAGTTACAGGTTGAAAAAGCCCTCAGCTCTGAACTCGGCAGAATCTGCACCTGACTCGCTGATAACAAACTATCATTACACCTGGGTAAAACAGAGTATTCTCTTTGGATCAAATAACAAACTCAGCAAGACCGACGGCTTCTCAGTTACAGTGGGTGACAATATTGTCACAAGGAAAGATGAAATTACATACCTGGGTTTCATCCTAGAGGCAAATCTTTCTTGTGACAAAATGGCAACCAATGTAATCAAAAAAGTCAACCAACGAACAAGATTCTTGTACCGGATCTCCTCTCTGGTAAACAAGAATACCCTGAAGAGGAGCAGGAGCACTCAAGGGTACTACGACTATGCTTGCACCTTATGGTACCAAAGCACCTCAAAGGCACTAAAAACAAGATTACAAACATCACAAAACAAACTGGTCAGACTACTGCTTGTACTTACTCCTAGAACCCACCTCACCCCTTCCCATTTTGACAACCTAGGATGGCTTAGAGTAGACGACAGAGTACAGCAACTTGCAATGGGCCTGGTCTACAAGATACACTACACCACTAAGGTACCCATGTACATGTCGAAATACTTCCCAAAGGTCAGTGCATACCACGACCACAACACCAGAGGGAGTTCCACAAATCATGTTCAACCCAGATTCGGCTCAAACAAGGGACTAAACACGTTTCGCAATTGGCACCTACGGGAGGCTGCAATTCGAAACTGACCCACTTAAATTTCCAACCTGATGTAAACAAGACGAAAGTCTTTCTGTGGTCTGCATCCCCTTAACAATTGTATGTATTAAGCCGTACTGTATTGTACCCATCTGTTAATAAAGTTTTCAATCAATCAATCACACACACTGTATAGCCTACATGCGTAATGAATGAACAGTATGCTTATATTATTCTAATGACTTGTTTTATTAGGAGATCGCAGATACTGTATGTGCTGCCCTATAGTAGTCATACTGTAGAATGCAAGTTTGGCATTCTAAAACTATCCATTGAATAAAGACCTGGTGCTGAAGGGGGATCAGCGCCCCCTGCTGCTGGTGTCCAATGTGTTAAAGGTCCCATATTTTGCTTTATTTTTCACAATTTGGGCAATTTTACACAATTCCTGTGAGTTTATGGAACACATTTGTAAGGTTTTTTTTCAATCAAATTCATTGTTATGTATTTTTAATCAAGTAGTTTTGGTGGACCACTTTCTGCCCTTCCAGACTCCAAGCTGTTTTTGGCTGGGCTCCGCCCATACTCGCAATGTGCTTTGATTGACAGTCACCCACCTGCACTAGCAGATACGAGAGAGAGAGCTCCCCCCCCCGAATCCCTCCCACCCATTCTAACCAGCCAAGCTGCTGTCTTCTCTGTGTGTATGACTCGGTTGGATAGCTAGCGGCCAGGGGCGTAGCTGGGGGGGGGGGGTAGCTTAGGATGATTCCAAGGGCCCAGCACTGGAGGGGGGCCCCAAAAACATTTTTTTTTTTTTTTTTTTTTTTGCTAGACATCACTCAGGTGTATTATTGATGCTCTCATTGATACTATGTTGTGTGTGTGTGTGTGTGTGTGTGTGTGTGTGTGTGTGTGTGTGTGTGTGTGTGTGTGTGTGTGTGTGTGTGTGTGTGTGTGTGTGTGAGATATATAGAGAGAGAGGGGGGGCTTTGGTAGACTATTGCATTGGTCCATTCATTGAAGATGAACGCAATGCGACATCCTTTACTAGGCTCACCCACCAACAGTGCAGGTGCTGAACTGCTGATCCGAATGTATAAACCATATTATGCGTTTTCATCAATAAAAAAATTGCCAAAAAAATGTCCGCTTACGCGCGCTCGCATTCACTGGGGGCCTACAAATACATTATTTCATGGGGCCCAGAATCTGGAGCTACACCCCTGCTAGCGGCTAACGTTACGTTAACGTTACGAGGGTGCATTGCAAAGCTTATTTAAAAACATTGTTTTCACTGCACATAGAAACAGCGCGGGGGGGAAAGCTGGGATTTATAAGCACTCTGGAGCTATGCTGTCGAACACTTTTGAGGAAGTTCTGAACAGCTGAAGGTCTCTGCTGTCTGCTGTCGAAACCGCTTCCACATTATTTCCACTCGCTCTGTTTTCAACATATCACAGTTGATTGTGGGCGGTCGGTGGCAGATCAGCGGCTATTCACGTCAGCGAGCGAGTCAATTCAGAATGGCTTGGTTCAGTGGGGGAGGTTCTTGTCTGAACTGAAGAAACGGGACTGGGTAGAGATTTCACATCTAGTCGGTGTTGGTACAACCCCACATTGCTAGAAAACAATGCAAACCACTGGAAAAGGCCATTTATAAGATAGGGGCCCTTTAAGAACACAACGCACACCAGTCTGTCCGACTTACGACTGCTCTTCAGCACTCCTAAATCCTGCTCTTAGCTAAGAGTGAATCCAGGAGAAGAGACCGTTTGTGAATCCCAAAATCGGCCCGAAATTGTCTTAAAGGAACACTCCAACATTTTGGGAAATTAGCTTATTTGCCATCTACCCTGGCGTTAGACAAGAAGATACATACTTTTTTCTTCTCTGTGCATGCAGTACGAGTAGGAAGACGTTGGGAACTAGGCTAATGGAGGAACCTACTTCCAGTGACTGACGCTAAGCTAGGCTAACAGTGTGCGTCTTCCTACTCCTACTGCATGCACAGAGAATAAAAAGGTATGTATCTTCTTGTCTAACTCCAGGGTAGATGGTAAATAAGTATTCCTTTAAGTGGAGCTACGACAAAATTTGTTCTGATCTTTTGTCATAAGTCCGTTGGTGAATGAGACCCATTGAGCTGTGTGTGTGTGTGTGTGTGTGTGTGTGTGTGTGTGTGTGTGTGCGTGTTCGTGTTTGTGTTCCATCAGGTGAGACCGAGCTGGATGCAGTGTGTGAGGCCTGCCTGCCCTACCTGAGCTGTAGGCAACCAATCAAACTGCAGGAGGCCTGTCTCAGGTAATTGTATTAAAGATAATACTATTAACATTTTAAGGAGTCATCTGAGAACTTTTGTAGGTGGCACCCACTCCAGTTATGGCAGAAGAAACCCGCCTTACCAATCAAATACCTTTTATGTTACCAGAACCGGAAGTGACCGTAACACTAACCTACTGTATCTCCTGGTTGAAACTAAAGTGATACATTAACAATACTAAATTGTACATATTGGCACTTTGCAGTGGGGGTACATTAATTGATGGTTGATTATAGTTGATTATGGTGGTGCTGTTAACATTGGCTGTCACCTTTATGGACTGATGGTTGTCATGTACATCATTAGCAAACAATTAATAGATGAATTGGTTGGCTGTTGATTGATGCGTATCAATGTATTGATTCATATTGATTGATGTGCCCTCACTGTTGCCTTGTAAACCTGATTTTGCTGCTATTGCGATTACTGTTGTTTTGGGGTTTTCATTTTTTATTATTCTATTTTTATTATGGAATTGTACTGTATCACTATTGTTGAAAATAAAATAAATATTGAAATGGATATTTTACATATGACAACAGATTGGTGTAAAAAAATAAATAATAATAATAATAATAATAATAATAAAATAATAATAATAATAATAAAATAATAATAATAATAATAATAATAATAATAATAATAATAATAATAATAATAATAATAATAATAATAATAATAATAATAATAATAATAATAATAATAATAATAATAATAATAATAATGCAAGTACATTATATGTTTGTACATCTTCTGGCCGCCTCAGACCCACTCCTATCTGAGCTCCAAAGGGTCATCAATGAGAAGCCGGCTATTCTCGGTCCTTGCTCCACAATGGTGGAACGAACTTCCCACCACAATTAGGGCAGCTGAAACCCTCCCAATTTTCCATTGTCAACTAAAAACACACTTCTTCTATCAATATCTGAAATGAAATAATAATTATAATAATACTAACCTTTGTACTGTCTTTTACTAGTATGCACTCTGGTACTAAGGAATCTTGCCTATATTATTACCTACTATGCTAATATGCACTCAAATCTGTAGCACTCAAGTTCGACACTGTTTGATGAACAGTGTTACTTGCCCTTAGCTGCCAGAGTTGTACCCTTCCTGCTGACTTGTTGTACAGAACTTGAGTTGGATAAAAGCGTCAGCTAAATGACCAAATCTAAATGTTTTTTTATCACGCTAGTTTCAACTTGGAAGTAAAGGTAGAAACAGATTTCACCCATGGAACGAAATTGGCCAGAAATAGCTAATTGATTCCCCCCCCCCCCCCCCCCCCCCCCTTTCCCACAGTGTGTTCCGGCATCTGATCCAAGTGGACCCAGATGCCCTCTGGTTTACGCTCAGTGAGCTTCACTGTCCCCACTCCTACAGCCCTCCACATGCCAACCTACCACCTGTACGGCTCGGCGGCATCGGTCGACCCAGGGACGAGTTCACGGATAACATCCTAAAACTTTTGGAGGAGGAACTTCTTTGAAACCCCACGATAAACTGTCAGGGAGCCAAACGGGACAATGAACGGATGAACATGATGCTGTGGAAGGACCAATTAAATGTAGAGCTGATTGAGCTGTGGACACCGAGTGGGCAGTCCGCTGAGGACCTGATTGACATTATGGTCAAGACAAGCCACAGATTGATACAAGTCTTCAAAACACACAACCACAATAGCAGCCTCAGTACTTAACACATCCTGCGCCAAAAACGTTGTACAACGTGTTTCAAGTTCATGCTAATTCTGCCAATCCACGGCGTACGACGTTATTGAGATCATATTTCATTTTTTCGCCATGTTATTCATATTTCCCTCACGGAGCCTGGTCTGATGCAGTGTGAGCCGGCACAACTCTGCAACGCTTCAATACTGCCCCCTGGTGGATGATCGGCGAGTTGCCAAACCGGAAATGGCCGAGTCGATCTCGGTGCGTCTCCGAAATGCGTCCGGCCACTCGCATATTGTTGCGGGACTGTAGACACACGTCCTGTGTAGCGATCGCTGCCATAACGCAATAATCGATACGATTTGGCCGTGTATTATGATTATACAAACCGGAAATGGATTTAGGCGATCGCCGTCAAATAAGTGGGATCTTTTTCCTCCAGTCTCATCGTGGAACGGTAAGAGGACGCTGACGTTACTTTCAGCCTGTTTGTTTATTATTATCCATGCAAACTGCTCTGATCAATATATCACCCATACTACATAAAGCATTTAACGACGATCACGGAATTATAAACGACCCCCCCCCCTCCGTTCATCCGCGCATGATCAGTCATAATGTTTAGGATCATGTACAGTTGAAATTTTTAATATAGCGTGGATCGGCAACAAACGGCATTTGATCATCTATATATGCGTTTATGCCTATATCTCACGTTCTAGGAATTACTGCAGAAAACGATAAAAACATATTTATATTCTAGACGGTATTTTCGTATGAATGTATGCATGAAAAAGTCAAACGTTCCTACATCCTGAACGATGGATAATTGATGTTGAATGGGCCATAGTAATGTCAATTACTAGCAATACAATTTAAAAAGTTATAGCCCTGCAAAGAAGGTGAACATCTCCATAGACTTACAGTGCTGGCAGAGAATGGTATAAGATGCTCAAATTGCGTGGCAGGGAATGTGTTAACGGTGCTATAGATAACATTTGTATGTGGAGTAATGATAAAAAAAATATTGAAATAAAATGATACATCCACAGAGCTTTTAGAAAGGTGCAGAATAAAATGATTGCTTTTCTCCCAAAAATGATTGATTAATGAATTTATCATTGAAAAAATATGTGCGGGTCCAAAATGAATGATGTTGTTTACATGTTTTTTTGTTTGTTTTTTTGTTCTACCTTTATTTACTCAGGGTAGGTTCGCTGAGCACGGGTGCTCTTTTTCAGCAACGCCCTGCTTCCCATTCACCATAAATCCTCTAATATTGGACGGGTCTTGTATTTACCTCAGCTGCAAAGAGCACCAGGCCTTTATTAGAGAGAGGTTTATATAAAAGGCAGGCCTTAATTTAAAAAAATTACACTCATGGACATAATCCATTCTATTTTTTAATACGTACATTGTCTACATTTATTTAGACTAACATTGGTATTTAAATATTGAGTGCAGTTGAGTAATTATGAAACTGTGGTGGATTAACGTAATTCACAGACTGAAGTTGGAACTGTCTATACTAGGTTGCGGGGCCCGCACGGACAATTCTGCGTGTGGTACCTTCTCGACTCTACCTGAGTCGAATCGAGTTGATAACATGCAGGCAATAGCTTTAGCTGACGCTATCATAGCATCATGATCTGTAATGTCAACTGAACAACGCCAGCCCCACCTGCCAATGCCATATAGATAGTGAACGTTAACTAACGTTTGTAAATGAAGCCAACGTCATCCAGCCGACACCACAGATCTAGCTATGACAACGTTAGCTAACGCTAACGAGAGGGAAACGTTAACTCATTCAGCGCCAGACCCGATGATAGTCGGGTTAACTTGCCGACCGTTCAGCGCCAATGAGTATAGTCGGGTTTTAATCGTTATTTCTTTTATTAGCGATATCCATTCATTTTCATCCATCCAGCCTGATGTTATCATTGGGAATGGGTCTGAGCTCGCAAAAGGGCAAATACCGCCACCTACGCCTTCCAGCTGGTATTGCACTCCATTATAAATGGTGTAGTTTATTTTCTGGGACGATCCGAGCCGTGCAGGCGGGGTTTAAATTAAATACTCAGGCGAGGTAGGTCTATACAACGATGGCATGGAACAGTAACCCCGCCCCCGCCCGTCAGTGTGTAACGCTCTGTAATGTGGGACGGACCTCCGCGAGCAGTATTTGGAATGGCGATCAGATAATTGGATTATTACTTTTGCATTACATCAGATACCAGGTAAGAACACTATATATAAAAGCTTGCGTTGATCTGATATGTCTTTCTACCCCGATCGAAGCTGTCTCTGTGTGTGTGTGTCTGTGTGCCGTTGGGTGGGAGGAGGTGGTGGGGGAGCCCCGCGGTCCAGGGCCCTTTTCATTCTTTCATGAGGAAGGATAATAATGATGATCTAGCGTTGATTTCAGGAAGATTCGATAATCAGGCGAAAAATTACAACGTGTTTAGTGTAGGGCTGTCCCCGACTAAGGATTTGGATAGTTGACTATGATTGGCCAAAATTTGCCGTTAGTCGACTATTAGTTGACAAAAAAAATATATATAATATATATATATATATATTTTTTTTTTATCATTCCATTTGGGCTGTGGGGGGTGCTTAATGTCTGAAGGAGTCGACTGAAGGCTTCTTGTCCTCTGCAAAAGCATGCAATTGGTCCACTGATGGATACATCTTGATATTTGTCTAGTCTAGTGTGTTCATTAGATGGGTGAAATCCTCTTTCAGTGCCTCTGTGCCTGTTTTCGTAGGCAGTTAGCCTCTGGTATGCGTGCCATTAGCGTTCGCCACGCTTCTAGGCCTCTTTTCCCCTTTTCCTCTTCTAGGCCTCTTTTCTTTTGGAAAGAATGATTAAAAAAAAGAAATTATATATATATATTTTTTTATTCGACTAAGGTTGGCAGTCGACTAGGGCTCCTTTCGACCGATTAGTCGACTAATCGACTAATAGGGGTCAGCCCTAGTTTAGTGTATTCCACTAAAGGGCTATTATCACGTATTTTCCTGGAATTACTAAGAATCACCAAAACTATACTCATATTTAAAACGGTATAAAACGGAAATGTACAGATGAAAAAACAATCCGTTTTGTACATCACTGATAATCGACGGGTGTATTAGACCCATAGCTATAATTTAAGATATATTTTAAGCACTCGCAAATCTCGCAGTCCCCCCATTGATTAAAGTGGTGGCGTTCTAGCGCCCTCTCGCGCATTAAGCGATGGCGCAGAATGAGTATGTAGTCAGTGTAGCGGGAACGGTAGAGAAAGGCAGCACTTAATTTGCATTGGCAAGAGTTTATCTCATTCTATATCACGGGGGAAAAAAAATTGCGACCTTGTATTGGAAGCCGGCCTGTATTTGTCTGCATGTATCAAACCCCCGGCCATTATAAGAGGCCCGTCCTCTATTTGAATACCCTCCACTATTAGAGGATTTACGGTACACAGTCACACCTGGGAGCTGCCCAGCACAACCACAGTTGGCCACTGAGTAGCTCCACTGTGGTTAAGTGCCTTGCTCAAGGGCACTTCAGCGGTTGGTATCGAGGGACAGGAGAGCGTTATTCATTCACATTCTCTTTTTCTTTAGCCAGTCCGGGGGATTGAACCGGCGACCATAAACGTACTTCTCTAACCTTTAGGCCGCCGCTATCCCATCCCTACTTCCCAATTCCCCATGTGGAATGCGCCTGATTGGATAAATGACATGCTAGTGGCTGAATGTTATCTATAGCACCTTTTAACTGAGCAAAACACACAACCTATTAGCTTTAGTGCTGAGCAAGAGAGTTGAGGCCAAGTGAAGGTTTTATGTAAAGGGTCTGTATGTTGAGGGCGGAGCTCCACACAGGCTCTGTGAGGAGGGGGTCTGCTGGTGGAAACCTTTCAGAGCTCCCCACAGGTACTGCAGTGCTGACATCACATGACGACGACCACTGAACGGGGCAAACCGCCTTGGAGATGTTCAGCGGGATGCCGCACGGAGACTGCAGCGCCAACCCAACAGTGCCACAACAGTGACGTCCGCTCTGCCAACCTGGCAGATGCCGTAGATAAAGCAGTGACCATGAAAAAAGGAGTAGTTAATCAACAGTTAATTTGTCCAAAGTTAAAAAGACAAGACCGTAGATAACACACTTGAAGGCACATGGAAATGCTTTACATTGTCCTTGAATGTAAGCCACCACCACCATCCTATCTCAACTTACAGTGGATTTCAACTGTATGGCCAGATCACTCCATATTGTAATTGTTGCCTCCTTGGCTCTACGTGAGCTGTCAAAAGCTCCAGATACATGAAAGTCTGAGAGCAAGTTTCTGGGGTGGCTTCCAGTCCCAGAACATATTTAAGTAACTACCCATTGCATTATTGTTACATAACATACAATTTGGGCTTGGAATTAATTTCATGCAGCAAAGCTTCCTTGGTGTCAAATAAATTCTGTGTATAAAGTTATAATGAATCTGTTGATTGTCTGGATTTCTAGATGCCACTAATGACCCTTGGGATCTGAGTACAATCCCGACCTGTGCTGGTGGTGGTGATTGTGTACTGTATAGAAGATTGTGTTTTGTATGTAGACTCCAGGAAGAATAGCTGCTGCTTCTGCTACAGCTAATGGGGACCCTAATAAATTTAATAAAGTTGCTATGTGCAAAGCAATGGTCGCCATGCGATATATGAGAAATATATCAACACATTTAATAAATTGGTGTTTTATTACTGGATCTTGTAAATAAGTAGCAGTGGAACAATAATATGCTTTTTGTTTTATCCACTTTTTCTCCTATTTTTCTCCCATCCCAATTTCGTGATTCCAATTCTTCCCTCCCCTGTCTTGAACGTTGCTAGACTATGCCTCCCACTGGTCGGCTGTAGTGAGGATAGAAGCCTTGCATCACGTGTCCGGTGTCCCCTCCGGTACAAGAGGAGGCAGCCTGTCGCATCTTTTCACCTGAACAGCGCGATCTCTCAGTGGCGAGGAGTAACGCGTGGGAGGCTCACGCTGCCCCCGATACTTCCTGTTTCTGCTGTACAGGCGCACCAACCGACCTGTAGGAGTCACTGTCCACAACGTCCAATCCCCACCCACCGGCTCTCCCACCCTCTAACACTGCCAATTGTGTTAGTATGACGGCCGGCCAAGCCGGTAGCAACGCCGAGAGCTGGGCCTCGATACCAGCATCTCCTGCGTTAGTGGCGAGCGCTTTGCCCACTGCGCCACTCAGCCGCACAATAATACCCTTTTTAAATGTTTTACCTATTTGACTGTGCATAAATTAGGCCTTTTCTTTCAAAAGTGGTTACCAATGGTTACAGTCAGCCCTGTTAGAAGAAAGAGAACTACACAACACAAGCGTTCTGTGTAAGGCCTCCATCGCCGTGACGACAGTGTTCTCTGTGATCACCATCACCTTGACGATGGGAGAGTTCCCAAGCCCCCCCCCCCCCCCCCCCCCCCCCCCCCACTTTGTGACATCATAATGAATGTTCCGGGCCTCCACCTCTCGGGGAAGCAAGGTTGTTTTGTATTTAGCCGTGTTGGCGTAATGTTAGCAAGCACAGCACCTCTTTATCTCCGCTCTTACTGTTGCTATTCATCCTGCTGCCAGGGCTGACGATGGCACCATTAGTCATCAGCGGCGATGGGGGCCGTGGCAGCGCCTATTACACACAGCCGGCTGCTGAACGCGGAGCGACGGCCACCATGACAGCGAAACACACGTAGCACACGAAGACGCATCGCGGACACAAATATACACACACAAAAGTACACGTCACTCTCACACACTATATCGGCTATACACACAAATACACATAACCGGGACTGGACACATAAATTAGTATCATCACAAATACACCACACACACATGGCCCGAATGCCATTTCTTCAGGATGGCATCTGACCATTTCAGACAATGACTTTTGTTAAAAAAAAAAATAATATATATATATATATATCCATAGCCTCATACGATAATTGCCTATGTCATTTTTCAAGATTTTTGGAAAAGAAGAAAAAACAAATTTTCCAGCAAATGTGCATGAGTTTTTCATTTATATTTTGAAAATAAGTTCCACAAGGTGTATCAACAAGTTTGCAAAAATACAAAAACACAACAACCATTGCTTAACAAAATAAGGTGATTTTTAAACAAAATATGTCGTGACTTAGGCATTTTTTCCTCGTACATACATACATGTCATACACTAAGGCAGTCATGCGATCGCCATCTGTGTATGTAATGTTAAAATGCACAAGTCACACGAGTGAGTTAGGCAGATGGGGATTTTTTTTTGTACATAACAAGCGTTATGATTGGCTGAGGACATAGGCACACTAAGCCAGGGCGATGCAGCAGTGTGAGATTACAGTTAGGCAGAAATCTCAATTTGGCCAAAAAAGTACTTACTGTAGGCAATTATCGTATGAGGCTAACATTTATAATAATGAAGCTTCTGCACCCCAAAGGATCCCCAGGAGTTCAGTTGGTCCATGGATGACACTCGGGTTAAGAGGTACAACGATGACCCTTTGTCTCCATGGCAGCTTTTTGTCAAGAGCAGGTTGCACACCTGGAAATCTTTTTCCTAGTAATTGAAAATTGAGAATGAATGGAATGTCATGGAAATCTTGCGATGGTCCTGGTGAAAACGGGTGACCGGCCGTGGTTCTCGCCATTGGGGAGCATTTCCCTGGACCTGCCTGGAGTCCTAATGACATTTCAAAATCCATCCACATTCATATTGTAGTATATTTGTATATGAACCAAACTGCTTAAAGTTTATATTCTGTGTGTTTCAAGGTATTTCTAGTTTAAGCATCTGGTGAGGGAGTTTGTGACCTTAGACAACCTTTTAAGTTCAACTTATGGCCAAGCATGTCAAAACTGATTTGTATGCATATGCACCATACATTTCTCCTCTTGGAGCCAGGATTTTGCCTAGGAAAGACCAAAGAGACTCGAGTGTCAAACGATCTGTGGTTTAGGATAAAAAGGAGACTATGTCTCATAGACAACTCAGAGAGGTTCCACGTTTCGGCCAGAGTGTCTCATCATTTGTTAAAGATGATTTTCGGTGTACATTCAATAAACCTTGTTGAAACTGCATCGAACCGAGTCCGGGACAGTCTTTTCATTCTCTTCAAGACAATATTCTACTATATTTAAATGAAAATGATTTCCTACTAAGAGTGGGAACCCTGAAGAAGGTCCAGTCCCTGTGCTGGATTGTGGGATCCGTGTGAGGGGCTCAGGGTCCTTGCGGGACTTCTGGGGTGTCCCAAGCAAACTGAGGAATAGTTACATTTCACTATAATTTTATTTGGGAGAAGTTCACACAATGAGAGGATTTTCTAGGAAAGACGAATTCATAGATGTCACACACACCATGTTACGGACGGTGTCCTTATGTGTATATATATATAGGGAGTTATGTATGTTATCTGTTGTGTGTGTATATACTGTAGGCATGTTTTGGGTTGTTGTTGTTGTCTTTTGTCTCCCTCTTGTGCCTACATATCTATTTCTCAGGTGTCTCTCAGTTCCAGCTTCCAGCAGCCAGCTGGTCAATCAGCAACTCACCCCAGTGCAACGGCAGCTGAAGCTGATCTGCAATCAACATCCACTCTCCCTTTATATATCCCATTGTGTGCAGTGTTAGTTAGCTCTTTTGGCTCATTGTGGTGGTGGGTGTCTCTCTGTGTCTTTGGTGATAATTCACTTTGTGTCGTTTGGTATAGAGCCGTGGCTCTTTAGAGGTATATAGAGCAGTGGCTCTTTAGAGGTACATTTGGTAGAGCTGGTAAAAGCTCTGGTTCTTGTTAGTATAGGAAATATCTTTAGCGGTTCATGATACATTTGGTAGAGCTGGTAAAAGCTCTGGTTCTTGTTAGTATAGGGAATATCTTTAGCGGTTCATGGTACATTTGGTAGAGCTGGTAAAAGCTCTGGTTCTTAAGGTACATTTGGTAGAGCTGGTAAAAGCTCTTGTTTCTGGTTAGTATAGGAAATATCTTTAGCGATTCATGGTACACTTGGTAAAGCTGGTAAAAGCTCTGGTCATTATAGTTTGTGTACATTTCTGTATTAACCCTTTGTATATTGGTTCCCTTGTTCACCCAGCCTATGGTGACTACTTTTCTTGTGTATTAATCTTTTGTTTCGCACACAGGGACATTGAGGACAGGAAGATACCCTGGGTCTACATTTTGCATCACGTAGGACTCAGGGGTTCTCAACCTTTCTGCTGCCAAGGCACCTCTGTGTTCAATAAAATATTCCAGGGCACCCCTACATACGATAAAGACTTTTCCGGTCCTGTCTTTTTTGCTACAATGATGACAAAAGTGCTTGCTTTCAAAATAATGTTTATTTAAGAAACCGGGAAACACATTTGTGTGTATATGCAGGCTATATAATGCATTATTAACAGGTGTTTCAGGTCTAAATGGCTTAGTACTGTTGACATTACACTGATTGTAGTAGTAAATCAAATAGCATATTTCTTTAAATAAAATTACAGAAAATTATCACTAAAGTGCTATCTGTTGCAGCTGCACTGTTCTCCATAAATATTGCATATTTGGATAAGTTTGACCATTTCTCAAAAACAGAAAATCATGTATTTTTTTTAAATACAGAAAAGGATCACCAAGTTACCATTTCTCAAAAAATATAAATAAATACAGAAAATAAGCACTCTTTCCACTCAGTGGAAATTTCTAGCTCAATGCGAGGTCTGCTGCTGCTGGCTAATAATACGGTCAATACATGGGGAGATCTTTGACAAGGCAACATGCATGTTGTTGTGAAGGATCAGATTAAACCGAATATATATATTTATTTATGGATATATATTTAATAGTATTTGTATATCGTTTGATATCCCTTGTATATTCCTTGTACATATACACTGAATATCCCTTTATTCTACTACAGCCCAGTTCATTCTCTTATTGGACAAAAGGACCAGGCGCCAGGGACAAGCCCCTGGCGTTCAAGTTCAAAGGTACCGACGAGACATGCCTTTACTAGCCTCAGCTCCGCGCAGGAATACGGCTACCGAAAGCAGAGCGTCACTACTTGTCCACTGTGCATATAAATATGGCGCAAGAAATGTAGAATTCCTCTTAGTCCTTTACCCTTCTACCCAACTAAGTAACAAGACGTGAAGCCTCACCCCACGATACCGCGTGCGGTGTAGTACGGCCTGTTTGGCCTTAGAATAGCAGTGAGACCTCGTGCGAATTAATAGCTGAATTGCCAGAGTTTGGCACCGTATTTCTATTAAGTAATAATAGTCTATTATGTATGGTGCATCGTTCGGTTAGAGTTCTAAAGTGAGCAGCACCCCCATCGTTTCCTCGCGTTATCTAGAGTCTTAACCAGGTTGGGCAGACCACGCGTGGTGCTTTCATCCGAGGAGTACTGGGCGAGGACGAGTGGACCTGCACATTGGATTACCTACCCCGACGACTGCTGAGCCCTATACGGCATGGAATATCTATTTGCTTTGGTGCTTTGATTTGTGGAGCGGATAATCGCCAACACCGGTGAGTGTTGGATTTACCCCGAGAGGAGCCAAGGTGAGACGGCGCTCAGACCAGACTGAGGTCGCCTCGCTTCTTCTTCGTTGTGGACCGACAGCGACAGCTACAGCTATCGTCTACAAGAGAGCCCAAGTGTATTCATCTGTGGATCAAGGTTCTACGGGCACTGTGTTCTGTACCTGAACTCTCCCTGGAAATCGTTGACCAGACGGGATACAGCCGACGGCTCTCCTACCCCCCCTACTGGCTTACAACCGGCGGGACCCCTTCAGTATATTATCCAGCTATAATCATTAAGTGACCATCGCTATAATTCCCTAAAAGCCAGGTTGTATACTTGCTTCCTGTGTAACCAGAGATTGGACATTCAGTGTTGATTTGCATACGAGTACTCATTTGCCTTACAAGAGCATTCAATTCAAATCATAAATGTAATAAGTAACTATTATATGTACCTTTTGCTATATATTAAATATTTGACTATTACCTTTGTGTGGACCTGATTTCATATGTGGGAAAGTGTTCATCATACTTAGATATCGTGTACTGTATGGCCAGTAATTAAAGTACATAAAGCGGTAGTGGTTTAATGATACCATACTTATCAATACAGTCAGGGAATTGTACCCCTCAGTTACACATGTCATCCTCAAGGCTCAACTTGGCCCTATATTTTGTTTTCAGAGCTGTCATGGATGAAAAGCCAGCTTCACACAGATATGTGGTGCTGAATGGTATCAACACCTTAACTGCTGCATCATGAGATACTTGGTACTCAGCACCACACTCTGAAACTAGCTCTCCAGGTGGTATCAGATGAGATTTCATTGAGTTCTTCCAAGAGTTTGGATGGAGATGTGTCAGGAAGCTTTGTCTCAATGTTGTCTGTAAACATTTTTTTTATCCAGAGTAACTTGGTGATCCTTTTCTGTGTTTTATTAAATAATGATTTTCAGATTTTGGAAATGGTCAAACTTATCCAAATATGTTATTTTCATGGAAAACAGTGCAGCTGCAACAGATAGCACTTTAGTGATAATTTTCTGTAATCCAAAAAGAATAAAAATATATATATATTTATTATAATTTTTTTTATTAACTCAAGGCACCCCTGCCAGCTCTCTGCGGCACCCCTGTTGAGAACCGCTGACGTAGGTGACCTGATGTTAAAGACACCAGCTTTAGAGTGCGCACCACCACCTGTCCTTTTGGGCGTTCAGCACCTGTGTTGGTGTGTTTTGATTTTGTGAAATAAATACTATTATTTTGCAAATTGTTTCTGTGGTTTTGTGTCACTGCACCCTCACCTACCCTGTCTGTGGCCTTGTGTTGCGTCCCCTTACTGGGGTGCGTAACACACCACTTTAATCTCCCTGGTCACGGTCATAGAATTAGAATGTGTTTATTTGCTAAGTACATTTTACCAGTGTTGGGGAAACTACTCTAAAACTAGTTAACCAAACTAGCTACTTCACAATGAAGAGAAGGTAAACTAAATATTAACTAAAATACTTTGAATAAGTAGTTCAACTACATCCACACTACATGGCAGAGAATGATCACAATCTGAGTCTGGAATCTCGTATAGTTACTTGGAGAAACAACTGAGCTGACACTGATTCAAATGTGTGTGTTTGATTTAGGGACCTGGGCAGGCCCAACCGCGTGTTACTTTTTAACAGCGGAGCAGTGCAAGAATGTGACAATTTGACCATGTGACCGCGGCAACGCGGGAGAGCGGCAGTGCGGAAATAGGCTGTCTATTGCCATTCTCTAAGCGCCTTAACAGCGCCTAAACTTAACCGTTCTAACCTTAACCAACTCCGAAACAATGCCTAACCTTAACCTTAACCATGCCTAACCTTAACCTTAACCATAGAAAGAATATTGCCATTCTCTAAGACAAACTCTAACCTTAACCAGCTCCTTAACAGCGCCTAAACTTAACCGTTCTAACCTTAACCAACTCCGAAACAATGCCTAACCTTAACCTTAACCATGCCTAACCTTAACCGTAACCTTAACCATGCCTAACCTTAACCGGCGAAAGAATACACGTTAAAAAAAAAAATCACGTTAAAATTTTTTTTTTTGATGGGATTCGAACTTGTCAACAACGGACCGCAGGACCGCTGCGTTGCCAGGTGAGCTGAGCGCCGAATGAAAATCATGGCGGATTAGGGCGGTTACATAATGCCGCAAGCTCTGCCGCTCCGCTCTGCGGTTGCTGCGCCTGCCGCGGGGCGTGTCGCAGCCAATCAGGGAAAACGCGGAAGCAACGGCAGCACTGCTCCGCTGTTATTAAGCAATACGCGGCCCAACCTGACTCAGGCATGCCCATGGGTGTGTTTTAAAGGAGCACTTCACCCAAAAATGATCATTTGTACACGAATTACTCAACCTGTGATGCCTTGGATTCATGAAGACTTTTTTCTTCTCCTCACATGTCTCCATGGTGAATGCAGAATCCAAAAAAACATCTTTCACAACTTGTGCAGTTTAATCCAATTAAGTCTCATGTATCCAGTCATGTGCTCAGTATGTAACAAACATTCATTTTAGCTAAAACCTTGCTAACGAAAAAAAATTCGGTTCAGTGCTGCCTTTAAATGGAACTTCCGACTTACTACAATGGTGGGTCGTTCACATGGACTCTTCTTGTGAACACTGAAAACAGTTCCATTTTAAGGCAGCACTTAACCGGAAATGTTTTTGCTAGCGAGGTTTTAGCTGAGTGTACTGCACATATGACTGGATAAATTACCCTGGCTGGGATTATACTGCACAAATTGTGAGAGTTTGTAAACGAATGTTTTGATATAGTTTTGCTGTTAATTAATCCATTAATTTAAATTCAACAAGTATTTGTACCGTTATTTTTGGATTCTATGTTCATTGAGACATAGAAAAAATTCTTGATATACAAATGAAGTGCTCTTAAGGAGAGGTGGAAATAATGTTGCTTGTCATTAACTACCTAATGAATCTACATGAACCAATAACTACTGAACAATCTACAGAGATTTGAATATACTACAGCAAATTGTAGTTGTAGACCCTGATATAAACAAAACAAACGTCTTTCTCTGGTCTGCAACCCATTAACAATTGTGTGTATTGAGCCGTACTGTATTGTACCCATTCTGCAATCTGTTAAATAAAGTTTTCATTCATTCAACAAGTAATTTAAACCCAGGGGCGACAGTGGCTCGGTAGGTAGAGCAGTCCCGTTATCCGGAGGTTCCTGGTTTGATTCCCGCTCCTCCCGGCGGGAGCGTGTCGAAGTTTCCTTGAGAAAGACACTTAACCCCTACAGTAACTGCTCCTGATGAGCAGCTTGGCACCTAGCCCCTTACGTGACTGCGATGTGCAAGCCTGGGGCTTTAGTGACCGCAGTCACTCTCAGCTGTGCCGCGACCAGGCTAAAAAAAAGTACCAAGCGCTGAATCGGGGGCTGGGGGTGGGTCAAAAATATATCAGATATGAATTTCAAAGATAGATGCGCACCAGGCATGCGCGGTGACACCAATGGCGGAAATACACGGCTCGCTCTGTAAGTACCACTCGCTTTGTAACAATGATTTAAACTGTTTATTAGCAACTCCGAGCCTCCAGACCCCACTGTAAAGCTGTGTTAAACCCATATTGTACGCTGGGTATCTTTGAAATTCATATCTGATATATTTTTGACCCACCCCCAGCCCCCGATTCAGCGCTTGGTACTTTTTTTTAGCCTGGTTGCGGCACAGCTGAGAGTGACTGCGGTCACTAAAGCCCCAGGCTTGCACATCGCAGTCACGTAAGGGGCTACTTGGCACCTACTTGCCTCCACTGTGAATGTGTGACTGAATGGGTAAAAATTTGAGGAACAAATTGTAAAGCGCTTTGGATAAAAGCGCTATATAAATTTACCATTTTACAGCATTTCACATATATATATGTATACAGTATACTAGGAATATATCTACTTTTAATCAACCCTAACTATCTAGATGCAATGGGAAGCAACTGGGGACTAACTCCAGTTCTAACACCAGTGACTCGGACCAGACTGAGAGTTATACGGTTCAGAATGTTGGTGTTACCCTGGTTACCTTGTCACAATGGAGGTCCATGGACTAACGCATATCTGTGTGCATATCCTGCTACATCACATTTACCCCTCTCTTGATTTTCAACTAACGGACAGAGTTTTAAAATAAATTATACTAAAAACACTGTTGTTTCATATACAATTTATTTGCTTTGATAAAGGCATACATTTAGTGTGAGACCAAACATTCTAGAAGAAATTTCCAAATGCGTTTCTCTTTCTTTTTACAGTGATCTCGTTTTTCATTTTTACAAAACATCAACGCAAAGTTAAAGAACGAGAAACTATTCCTTCCATTTATCTCCCTTCTTTAACCAACACACCCTCACGGTCTACAGCGAAAGCACGGAATAATAAGAGAGTGGTGGTGGTGTTTTAGCTCTGGATCAGTGGATAAGCTGAGCATATATCACATTTACTGCAGTAATGAGAAATTAAATAATAATTTAACACAATTAATAACACAATGGGAAACACAAAGAAGTGGAGGGTTTGTTTTGGTCATTGGACCAACAAATCTATAAAAAAAACTTGAACTATTATCGGAACGACTGCCGCCAGGAGGGCCCAGACAGTATTCGCCCAGGCTTGAGACCTTGTTGATTTGGTAAGCTAACCCCTACTGTTGTTTCAAATTTTTTTCTTTGAAAACCACGCTATTTGTTCTGTTTTCCTCATCTTTTCCTCAATACTACACTTCAGTGTTATGGCTGGAGCTTGGATGGCCCTAATGTTATGGCCCTATAGTTTGTAACACATGGTTTCTTCCATCTATACTATTGTTCCCTTCATGCAGGACCGGAGTGTGCAGTTACTAGGGGTGGGGGGGAATCAATACAGCAATATATTGCGATATTTTGCATGCCGATATTAGATTGATACAGTAACACCAAATATCAATATTTCCTTTATTATAATTTGTTTCACTTGATAATCCCATTTTACTGCAATAAAAACGATTGGAATGAGGTGAACAGACAGAAAACATTATATTAGATAAAACTGATTTATTTTTATTATTGCAGATGTTAACAAAGTTTTCCATTGGGGAATAATTTTTTTTATTTAAATGTTTTAATAACTTGGATTTGAAAAAAGGTAATAAATCGCAATATATGGCAATATTGTGATATTACAATATCATGACTCTAATGCCATGATAATATCATATAATATCATATCAGCCTCTGGTGATTCCCACCCCTATAGCAGTTATCCTGGATGGATGAATCCATGCTTGTCTAATCCATCCTGCATCTGTTTTCGAAGAACGGAGTTAGCCAGAAGCCAGAAGATACTGCAGACGTCATCCAGGAGTATAACGTCCTAGCGACGTACGAGGAACGAGGCCTGAACCCAAACTGAGTTATGTTTCATGTTTATGAAGTCGTAAAATATACTAATGTCATGTCGTAACCCACGCGATGAGTTCACGACCATTGCAGATACCAACACATAGTTTAATTAAGAAACACTGAAGATATTGTGGAAAATACATTACCAAGCTGTACAGAGGCCTGTGTCATTCACCTGTTTATACAGTCCATCATACAGCAAAAGAGCCATGAAAACTGCTCTCTGAAAATGTATTTTCTCTTATTTAGCTGAAAACAACTTTCTTTCCTTTACTCAAACATTTACATGATCCTCTCTTCCCCAATACTGTATAGCTAAACTCCTTTGAAATGAGTCTTAAAATGATTACTCTTGGAGATACAAGCTTTATACAACAGCATGAGATAGTAATGAAAAAAAAAAGTACAAAATAATAAAATAAAAATACATAAAATCATGTCTTGAAAGACAAAGGCGGATACGGTATCAGCAAACCAAACCAAACCAAACTAAACAAAATAAATTAAAAACATACCTTTAAGCAACACTTTGCGTGTGATTGAAAAACATTTTAAGAAAAGCTTACCGAACATGCACTCACTTTATATTGTTTTATACAGTCATATATACAATGTGAATTAGAGGCTTAGAGAAGAGAGGGCTTGAGGCCTTGTTGATGACAAGTGCTGGGGTAGAGTCTGGCTTTATACTGACTACTCAGATTGGCCTCCAAATTCATAGATTTTGCTCTGTGCTATGGTCCATTTTATTTGAATTAAATCCTTTTAGAAGAAATGAATAAATAAAAAAACACCGTTTTTTGAGCAGCCCACATACTTGCCGTCGTATAGACGGTTTCAAAGTGACAACGATAACATTGTAAAAAGGAGCAGAGTTTTGCGATGTTAGCTAATGCAATGGTTGACAGGAAATAGCCAAAGCATGTCATTCAGAGTCTGAATGGCTACGTCATCACCTGCTAGTTCAAAACCTCTACTGCCTTTAACCATGAATGCACAAAAGACAACTTACGGTCTTGAGAAGATCTGCACTTAAAATGGACATCTTGGGTTCCAAGTGTCTATAAATTACAACGTTGAGTTGCAGTTTGCACAAGTAAACAACTCCTGTAGTCAGCGTCCTACAGAGACATCACAGTTGTAGTGATTGTAAAATATTAGGGCCATCTGTCCCGGATATCTTTTTTTTTGGGGCTTGGAAGCTTCAGTAGTAATTATCAGCCAATAATCAAAACTTAATTCTACCCGCTCACAAAGTTTCAATATGTGGGCAGATTGGTTACGGGGAGTTATGGGGTAGACACGTTTTCTGAATCTTCTCATGACTAAATGTCCTTGTTTGAAGAGGAACTGATTTTCAAAATGAATGTTATTATTTGGAGTGGTAAAAAAAAAGGCAAAATAAACCCCCAATAACCAAGCATTATCATATTGATTTCAGTCTGTGATAGTTTTTCATTTTGATATATTTTTTTTTTGCATCTGTGTTTTTGTCCTATTTATTCATTGTCTAAATGATCTAAGATTAATACATTTTCCTTTCTTTATTTTGTGCTTTTATAATTTTAATATGCCTGTAAAATCTCAACATTGTTGTAAATGAGAGCTTGCTCTCAACAATCATAAACGGATTTTGGCATCGACTACCGTGAAGCGTTTGGGTCAACCCTGGTCAAATCGAACTGATAACCCTTGGCTAGGTGAGGCTGGAGTTTCTTTAGTCAGTGCCTTCTTAGAGAAAAATAAGAACTTATTTAACCTTGAGGGTGTACCCTTTTGACAAAACCGCTTTTGACAATTGGAGTTATACTTTTTTTGCAGCCCGATCCCGCTTAAAATATAAGTAGTAATCGACCACAGGAAAAAAGGTACATCATTTACATTATGTTATAGCCATAAGTCATATATTTATGTATTGTATTGTAAATGTAACATGTGTACATGTGTATTACAAATAAGTACATATATTACATAATATGGAATATTATTCCAAAAATGTTTACTTTTTACATTTTCAGAAAACATGTACGTTCCCCTGCTGGGGATCAAACCATAACCTTAACCCTAACTTTATGTCTTAACCATAACCGTTAAGCGAATGTTAAAACTAACCTGAACTCTAACTAGTTAGATAGTGGTGAGAGCACTCGCCTGCGACTGCAATGATTGTTGGTTCTACTCCTGGTTGCAGCGTTTATTTTGGACTTTTGCCGATACAATATCTAAAAATATGAATTATGGCTAGTGATTTATTTATGTTTTCTGATGAGACTGTTTTTTTTTTTTTTACAAGATGGTAAAGTCCCAGAAACAAACCCTATAACCATTTGCCTTTTCTTTAATCTGAGAGTTTGTGTGTTGAACAAGAGTATGCAATGAAGGAGGGGGGTATTAGAGTGAAAGTGGGGTATCAGTTAATTTACAGTACCTAAATTATAAGAGTGGGCTGGAGGGGAGATGTCAGAGGACACCAGACAAACAGACAGAAGCTGCCTGGATCTGGGTGTCGATGACAAGCTGAATGCTGTGTGAACCAAGGCTGAACCATACATAATCATACAAGAGTTAAGACACTACAAAAAACGACAAGCTCAGGAAGTGATTTTATCTTGGGATATTTCCTTCTAACTCAAATTATCTTAGAAACTGGCAGAAAATGTTGCTGGTTTTAGGAAGAGAGTCTCTTGTTTCAGGATAATAAGACGTCAATTGTATCTGCCAGCGTGATAAGACAATTTGATCTTAAAGGAAAACTCCAACATTTTGGGAAATTAGCTTATTTGCCATCTACCCTGGAGTTAGACAAGAAGATACCTTTTTTCTTCTCTGTGCATGCAGTAGGAGTAGGAAGACGTGCACCGTTAGCAGCTTAGCCTCAGTCACTGGAGTAGGTTCCTCCATTAGCCTAGTTCCCAACGTCTTCCTACTCCTACTGCATGCACAGAGAAGAAAAAGGTATGCATCTTCTTGTCTAACTCCAGGGTATATGGCAAATAAGCAAATTTCCCAAAATGTTGGATTTTTCCTTTAAGAATATCCAAAAAGAAGCTTGAAAACTTGAATATAAGATATAATCACTTGGCAAGCGTGTGATTTCACGCAGTGAATAAAGTGAACCCAACAGTGAGCAGTCAAACCCAGAGCCATACATATACAAGTTAGGCAAACCTTGTGTAATCTATATACGACAATGAGCGGTAGAACCCAGAGCAATATATTTCATGGTTGTGGTCAATTCACTTCACTTACAATCCTTCCAATTCAAAATGGACTGTACATTTTTTTTCAGACTTCAAATATTTGAAATTGAATTGACCCCAATCACCTTGCTTAATCTGTACCTGTGTTATTATACTAATAGCAGCCCAACACTTAGAGCACACAGGTGGGTTCATTGGTACAGTCACTGGGGCTGTGGCTACTCTCCGCATCCCTCTTCCTCAGCTCTCTGCCTGGCTTATGGTGCTGACCGCTGAGGCCGTCGTGGGTCGGCGACGACTGCTTGCCATGTTCCTGGTGGTTCCCGTGTTCCTGGTGGTTCCCGTGTTCCTGGTGGTTCCCGTGTTCCTGGTGGTTCCCGTGTTCCTGGTGGTTCCCGTGATTGTGGTGCTGCCCGTGGCCTGGTTCACCGTTGTCACCGACTCCAACTCCGCTGCCGCCGACCCCTCTCTTCGTGGTGTCATCCGTGGGTTGGAAGTTGTCGCCCTGGTGGTTATCATTGCCGACGTCGCCTCCCGGCGCCACCTGCAGGTAAGCGCGGACGCGGTGGTGTCGGATGTCTGCTCTGTCACTGAAGTCGATGACGCGGCACTCGTAGGTCCCCTCATCAGTCGGCTTGATGGACGACAGACGGAGCTTGTGGGAGATGTTGCTACCGGCAACCTTCACCACCTGGGGGAGGACGACAGAGAGAGAAGGTGAGAGTTGGAAAGAGAGAGAGAGAGAGAGAGAGAGACAGACAGACATAATCCCCACCAGGTGTTCCTTGTGTCTCCATTACGTTTACATAAAAGTGACTTGATAAACATGACCCAGACTACAAATCTCTTGAGGAAACGGTACAACATCTTAAGCCATCAAGATGCTGCCTCGACACACTGCCAACAAGCTTCCTTCAAAATGTTTCCTTCAAGCTGCTCTGTGACTGATTTCCTGCAAATAGTCAACAGCTCTCTCCTATCAGGTGTTTTTCCAAAGGCTCTTAAAACGGCAATTATTAAGCCTCTACCAAAAAACGCGTAGCCTGAACGCCTCTCTAATTAGCAACTACAGACCCATATAAAATCTACCCTTTATAAGTAAAATTATAAAATAATGACTTAAGGTTTTCAAACGTGCATAAACACTGATTCCAGCTACATTTAAATCCTAGTGTTACTGGATCTTAGTGCTGCTTTTCATACTATTGACCGTTCAATACTACTAGACAGACTGGAAAACTGGGTTGGACACTCCGGCATGGTCTTCATGGTGGTTCAGGCAAGGATTAGTTCAGGTCCTACCTGCAATTACATATCTGAGCAAACTAGCATGACATGTGGGGTACCTCAAGGCAACATTTTGGGACCTCTTTTATTCAACCTCTATCTATATGCTCCCACTAGGCCTAATCACTTACCATAACTATGCAGACAACACTCAATTATCCATAGCCCTCTCACCAAGTGACTATGCTCCTATAGACTCAATGACTGGATGTGCCAACATTTGGTGCTCATCTTGATTCCCTTTATTTGACGTCAGAAATCTTGGTGTTATTATTGACTCAGATAATTAACACCCACATCAAATCTATAATAAAATTTGCCTATTATAATCAAAAAAATATAGCAAGGATTAGAGGATACAAGGAAACAAGCCCTTCAAGCCAATAGTTTGAGCTCGTGTTGAGAGGGAGGTGGGAGCCACGGCGTGTTTCCAAGTTCAAGTGTGCAGTTGTGGAACTATTTGAAGCAATATTACACTCAAGGTCATGCTGTTATACTGAATATCAGCATGGCTCTGATTATCTTCACTACTCTGCCTGATGATATTCCGTATAACGGCACTCCCTCTTGTGTGTTATTTCTTAATTATTAGAGCTTCTTTGACACGTATGTATTTTATTATAATTTTTAAATGTTGTATGTATTTTATATTTATTTACTTTTTCAGTAACCTCCTGCACACACTCATACAGTCCCACACATTCACACCTGGGAGCTGACCAGGCCAGTACAACAACAGTCTCCTACTGTGGCCCACTGAGCAGTTGGGGTTGGGTGCCTTGCTCAATCAGCAGTAGTTGAAGGAGGGAGGGCGAAGCTGTACTTGTTCACTTCTCCAATCAGATTTCCCTCTCAGCCCAGTCTGTTTAATACCACCTCATAGATCTGTTCGCTGTATATGTCAGACTCAGTGTGCACGCGCATCAAGGGGGCAAAAGGAACTTAATCCTGGTCAGAACAACTGGGCAGACTAGAATATATTTGCATTTTTTAAGCCATGCGATCTAAACAATCAATCCATGCCAAAGCTAGATATGTAAAAAGTGAAAGACTCACACTCACAGCCATGCTGATTTGGCAAAATGACATTCCGCCGTTTTAGTTTGAAACTACTTTTAGTCAGGGGAATGTCATGGTTTCTCCATAGAGCCCCATCGTACTTTTTTAAAACTAGGTTTTGATTGAATCTGACAGACACATTTCACATGCATTTATACCGCCGTGGTAGGTGTAAAAATGGTTGACAGCTCAGGCTTATCTACGATTCAACAACGGGCCCGCTCTGGAGAGAGAATATGGGTCACAGGGGGGTTGCTATGGTGACAAGATAGCAACCAGGGGCAAAGTCACAACAATCGCAGTGGAAGGATAGAGACGAGGAGCTAGTGCACAGAGCTAGTCAAGGTCAGCATTCCTTAAACGGCCCGACGGCAGGCCGTCACGCACTTGTACGCACGTTGCGGCACTTTGCCCTTGTCTGTCGGCTCCAGGCTGCGTTTTCGGCGATCAACCAATACATTGTTGGAAAGTTGAATTTGCCGCGTTTCGATCGTCACCCCACTCAACCTATTGCGTGCTTGCAGTCTCGTGATCCCGCCACCCCTCTTTTGATTTTGAGCCAGGCAGACATTCTGACCTGACTGCTGCTGTGACCTCACTGTCACCCGTCCCCCGAACTGTGAATCACTAAAGACACTTTTAACTGCTGCTGTGACCCATTGTCACCTCCATATTTATATTGTAAACACTGTGAATCAGAACGTGCAATAACGTCAATGTTACTCACTGTGCCTTGTATATATCTTATACCTTTAAAAACAAAAATATCTATTTTTACCTTATTTTTTAGCACTCGCTTGTATTTAAATTGTAAAAAACTAAATTGTTAAGTATTGTGTGATTTTGTGTGAAGGGCGGACTAGCAAAGTAAGATTTTCATTGTACGGCAAACTGTCTGGTTAACTGTGCACATGACAATAAACAATCTTGAATCTTGAATCTTGAATTGAGTTACAAGACAAAACATCCGGCGAGCGTCACTTGACAAGCCATTTGGACAAGTGACCACGTCCTGTTTGCCCCTGTCCTGAGCGGACCAATGACCCCTGACGGTGAAGATTATTGACCGCCTTTGTAGCCAAGGAGTGTCTGCTCCGAAAGCGATCCCAGACGAGCGCTAATAGTGGGGGAAGGTGACACAAGAAGACAAAGAAGTCCATTGTTTTGACGAGAGCCTCTGAATGAATAGGAGCGGACGGCCATTTTGGATAATCATGCAGAATTTTTACCGGTACACACTAGAGCTGGGGCGGTTCCTGACTCATCCGGGTTAAAAATCAGGAATCACGAGTCCGAGGTCTCCATTAACCCATTGATGAACATTGTTACTCAGCTGATAGAGTTGTACCCAGGGGTGCAGTGCTGGGCATACGCGGTCAAACGACGTTTGGGCTTCGTCACTGAGGCCGAAGTGCGCGCATCCTATTATTATGCAAAGTCTAGGTGGTAAGTGCCGCGGCGACGACACAAAAATGACTTGTCGCCGGCACTTATCACCTAGACTTTGCATAATAATAGGATACCGACAACCAAATACAAGCCCTGTAGGTGGGGGGTTGCTTGATCTCTCGACTGGAAGGATGAGACAAGGTGTATCATCTGTTCTGTGCGCAACCGAGGGAACATGTATGCGCGTGCACGCGCGTGCGCGGGCGTTTGGCCTTCGCCCATATTACGACTGCACCCCTGGTTGTACCCTTCCTGCTGTCTTGTTGTACAAAACCTGTAAGCCGCTTTGGATAAAAGCGTCAGCTAAATGACTAAATGTAAATGTAAACCCGGATCCTATGAGTCCTCTGTCTGACTGGCTGGCTGCTGCAGTACTGCCTGCTAAGTACACACAAAATGCCCAATTGCACAGCCCTGCTATTCATCTCATCCCACTGTATTGTTATTTTATTCTAATTAGCGTATACTTGACCACATCTTGCACAGTTGTACAGCCCTGGCCTATTTTAATTTCATAATTATATTATATTATATTGTGCTTCTATCTTAATTTAGTTAATATTTCATCTGATTCTGAAACAGAAAGACAGCAGACTCAGATGATTCGTTCAATGACTCGGTTAGCGGACTCACCGGAAGCACCGCGGACTCAGATTCGTTCAATGATTCGGGTTAGAGATCTCCTGTTAGCGGACTCACCGGAAGCACCAAGGACTCAGACTTGTTCAAAGATTCGGGTTAGCGGACCCCGGTTATACTCTTATGTATATGTAATCTCGTCGTCGCTGAAAATGAAGGAAACCTCCGTGCCTTTCAAAATAAAGGTTGAATGAATTCCGTTCACTACATACATACCTAAGTAAATGGAAGATTGCTCCACTTCTACAAGGTCCATTTGCATGTTCTTGGTATCTAGGGACATCTAGGACCTCAGTGAATGTATTCCCAGTGGCTTGCTTAAATCGTGATGAAACAAAGGAGAATATGAATTATGATTTTTCTTTGCATCTTTGACAGTGAATAACACCATGCTAAAAATGACCAGACATAAGAGACTGCCACTGAGCTCGTTCAGTACCGTCGAGATCACGTGTACAAAAGATCTAAGGAAATGAATAAAGTGAAGATGATTAAGCAGAAGGTTTTGTAGATACAGTACTGAATTCTGCCATCCGGACCCATGCAATTTGAAATATTATTATTGAATAGAATATGAGGCCTATAAATTACCTTATTATAGCCAACTTGCACACTATGGATCGGGCCAAATCTCCTCTTTCAAATTAGTTCAGAGTTCAATTTGGATTTAGTATCACCAGGTGTGCATGAAGAACAGAGAATGAAATCTACTGTATGTACAGTAGGTTTTTTATTCTTGCAACAGCTCCGCCATTTTTAAACTGATTTCAAATCGGATGGTTGCTAAATGCTCAAAATAGGGGAGACAAACTAACTGCGCTCCAATATATGCCAATAACGTTCAGTTTTGTGGTATATAATCCCAAGTAATAAGAGAATAAAAAAAATATTTCATAAGCAAGTCATTTGTTTGAAGGGAGCTAGAAGCCTTTGGGAAGTGTAGTTTAAAAAAATTCCAATGCTCATTGAAAGCATTGGATGTCCTCAAAACTACATTCAGCGACGGTCGCTTTTTCAAAACAACACATTTCAAAAACTAAAATCTCACTAATAACACTTTACATATTACATATACAAACGTATTGCTTACCAATATCAATCAATTAATCACCTGCACGGTGATTGATTGATTGAAAATTGTATTAACAGATTGCAGAATGGGTACAATATAGTACGGCTCAATACACACAATTGTTAAGGGGATGCAGAACAGAGAAAGACTTTCGTCTTGTTTAAAATGGGTCCCCCATTTTCAATTCATAATGAATTGTAAGTAAGGGTGCAATTAGCACCGTGCAATCCATTCTTTTTGGATCCCGCCCATAGTGTTTTAGCCAGTCGAAAATTCCACCAAACAATTGCCGCCATGAAACAAACAATACACAACGCAGAGGTGGCCAGGAGAGGCAATGAAGGCTGATAACGATCAAGTGACACTATAATTAAACAGCTCAAACACGGTATGATTGTATACAGTGAACAGGTCTATTGTCTGTCTGCCTCTCCGTCCGTCTGCCCATTGATTCAGTCAGTTTGTCTGTCTGATGCAGGAAGGGTTGCAGCAGAGGCTCAACAGTACAACACTTACTGCTCCAATCTTCTCTTTCTCTGTTTCTCTCCCTCTCTCTCTTCTCTCTCTTTCTCTCCCTAAGGTCAGCAGATGCATGCCAGTACAGTATTTACAGAGCAGCTTGTTTCTCTGTTACATTCTGTCTCTCTCTCTCCCTTTCTCTCTTTCTTCTGCCCCCCCCCCCCCCCCCATCCCCCACCCCAACACAGTTGTGCTGGCAGCCCCCCAGGACTGCTCCCAGAGACTCTCGGTCAATAAAACTGTCTGGCAGAGAAACAGTTTGAGGAGAGACATGAGGAGAAACACACAGACATTACACACACAACACTCGCTCGCTCGCACACACACACACACACACACACACACACACACACACACACACACACACACACACACACACACACACACACACACACACACACACACACACACACACACACACACACACACACACACATTACACCACTCACTCACAAACACACACACATATTACAACACTCGCTCACACGTGCACACACACACATAAACTTAATATGTTTATGTGAAATAATAAATGTTTTACTGTATCACAGAAAATGTAAGACATTTCACACAATCTACAGGAACGGACAGAGCAGGCTGTTCTTCCTGAGGAGACTCAGGTCGTTCGACGTGTGCAACCGACTGCTGCTATCTTGTGGTGAGCTGGCTAATCTAGAGGTGGTGGCTGAGAGGAGGATGAGGAAAAAGCTAGAAGCCATCCTGGAGAACCCCTCCCACCCCCTCTATGAGGAGCTAGCCAGAATGAAGAGCACGTTCAGCCAAAGACTCATCCCCCCCCGACACACCACAAACCACCTGGGCCGGTCCTTTATACCGGCAACCAAGGGCTCGGACGGCTGGCTCTGCGGTCAGGAGAACTATCACTATCATTGTCAGAACTCGAGACTCATCCACGTGCACTCACTGGACTATCTTGTTTTTTTGTACTTTTTTATATTGTATTTGTATTTATATTTTATATTGTATCTATAGTGTATATAGATACTGGTATGTGGACTGTGAAGCTCTATACCCCCCCCCCATGCTGCTTTGACACCTGAATTTCCCCAAGGGGATTAACCTGTTAAGCTGTAGCCCTATTTTCAGAAATCTCGCCTAAAGGTACATGCCTAAGTAAATGGAAGATTGCTCCACTTCTACAAGGCCAATTTGCATGTTCTTGGTATCTAGGAACATCTACTGTATTTCCAGTGTCAGAAATATTGTGTCTGTTACTGGCTTGAGTAAATTGTAATGAAAAAAGGGAGAATATAAATTATGATTTATTTTTGCATCTGTGCCGGTGAATAACACCATGAATACATTGAGGTTCTTTTGATTACTGACTGAGCTCATTCAGCACCTTCTTGAGATCAAGTGTAAAAGAAATCTAAGCAAAAGAATAAAGGGAATATGATAAAACAGAAGGATTTGTAGATATAGTAATAAATGATAATTGATTTAAATTATAAATTCATATTTGACCTTGAACTTGACCTTGACCTTATTATGGCCAAATCATACATCTATGGATAGGGAAAATGCTCCTCTTTCCAATGGCAGGGTTAAATCTGGATTTAGTCATTTCCTTGCGGTTTTACGATAAAAGAGATATAATTCGCATTTTTTCGATAAATTCTTATTTTCGGTAAATCGTATAAAACATCGGTAAAAATGAAAATATACACTTTGACTACTGTTTTGATATGGTTATGGTCTTTACTCTTGGCAAAAAAAAACAAAAAAAACCTAAATCCTCTTAACATCCAAGGGCCCACATGTGGGTCCACATGTGGGCCCTCATGAGGACGATTCGCGATGCCACTTTGCCGACCTCTAGTGGCTCGGGTGTGCATTTCTTTTAATACAAGATAGAATTAAAGCCCTATTTGTTGCCTGTCGATTGCCCTTTCAGGTGACAGAATCCGTTCAGCGGTTCTCGAGTTACATGCCGATATGTGAGGCGTGCGCCAAAGTACGCAAAAGTACACATTACCACCCCCGACTCCCGGGGCTCTAGCTCCGTCAATCATTTGGCGATCTCGAAGATCTTTGGACAGGGTTGTAGCCAATGAGTGTGGCTTTCCAATGATACCCCATGATATGATACTTGGGGATCTAATATGGTCTCTATTGATCGATTTATGATAAAGAAAAGCAGGGTCCCCCAATTGGGGGACCTTACGGCTTAAAGGATCATCTTATCTTATCTTACAAACATCAACATAATTTATATAATAATAATAAAGTACAAAATGCATTGTGGAAGAATCTGTGAGTCCATGAGGTAATGTGTGTGTGTGTGTGTGTGTGTGTGTGTGTGTGTGTGTGTGTGTGTGTGTGTGTGTGTGTGTGTGTGTGTGTGTGTGTGTGTGTGTGTGTGTGTGTGTGTGTGTGTGTGTGTGTGTGTGTGTGTGTGTGTGTGTGTGTGTGTGTGTGTGTGTGTGTGTGTGTGTGTGTGTGTGAGTGAGAGAGGCAGGATCGGCTACTCAGAGAGGGAAGAGGTCCTGTGATATACTGGGAGTCTGGGGACATCATTCCGTGTGATGCTCCCAGATATAAATATTCCCCCTCCCTCCCTTCCATCCCCCTCACACTCAAGGTGAGAGAGACAGAGAGAGAGCAAGAGTAAACGAGAGTGAACAACACATCTGTGTGTGTGCGTCTATTTGTGAGACAGAGAGAACAAGCAAGTGAGACCGAGGGCACCTGTGTGTGTGTGCGTGTGCATGTGTGTGCATGCGACAAAGAGAGAGAAACATAGAGAGAGCAAGCAAGAGCGAGCGCACCTGTGTGTGTGTGTGTGTGTGTGTGTGTGTGCATGCAACAAAGAGAGAGACAGAGAGCAAGCGAGAGCGAGCACACCTGTGTGTGTGTGTGTGTGTTTGTGTGTGCATGCGACAAAGAGAGAGAGACAGAGAGCAAGCGAGTGTGTGTGCATGTGTGCACAGTCCTTCATACCAGCGGCCATCAGGCTCCACAACAGTGGGCAGCGACTAGCAGCCTCCAGGCACCACAACAGGGGGCAGCGACAGCGACTGCTACCAGACATTGACCTGGGACTTATAGGAACCCAAGGAGGACAACCTACACTACCTTAGGCTTACTGCACCTTAGGTGGATACTGTGATACTGTGATACTGTGAATAATGTATATTCAGTGGATACCGTGATACTGTGAATAATGTATACTCAGTAGATAGTAAATTATAACACTACCTTAGGCATACTGCACTTTATGTGGCTCTGTGAATAACGGATGCTGAATGTGATTGGACCAGTCCCGTACACAGACACAGACAGTGTGGCAGAGCAGCCAGCCGCTTATGCAGAGCACTGCTCGCAGTCAGAGGAGATAGCGAGGATGCATTTGTCTTCCACTTTACTTGATATCACTCCAGAATCACGTTTCAACCAAGTCACTAACATAACGTTGCTGTCATGAGCCTGCGCTATGGTAGCCTACAAGTGATAAAATAAATAAAACATCCAACTCTTGCGCAACGTCTCTGCAAACAGTAGGGCGCAGGCCGCATTAACACTACACTTTGATGTCAAGTAGGGGCCGCAAAATATCATCCCTCGGGCCGCAATTGGCCCGCGGGCCGCGAGTTTGAGACCCCTGATCTAAAGGTACTTAGGGATGAATTGGCTGCTTGTTATCGTATTCTCATGAAACCAAAGTGAGATTTAGTCAGACTTGTGAAGATCCTTTGCAAGGTTTCCATTGTCCAACAATTATCGTTTTCTTTTACCGGGAAAATCTGCTGAAGTCTGACATAAGTAAATCTCCCCGGTCATTACATAATTGTCCTGTGAAAATAATTCCCTCTTGTTTTTATTTGGTTACAAAGTAGTATTATGCCAACTAAAAGTGGTTGTTTTTGCCACTGAAACTGAAATCTAGCTCAAACCGAGATGTGTGTTTACCTTGCGATATATATATCTCCCTCATAGAATTATGTTACATAATAGATATCTCCCTCATATAAATAATATGTTACAGTATATATATATATATCTCATATAAGATGTTACATTGTATCTCTCTCATATAACGATGTTACAGAATATCTCTCATAGAAAGATGTTATAGTATATCTCTCATAGAAAGATGTTATAGTATATCATAGAAAGGTGTTACAGTATATATCTCTCATATAAAGATGTTACAGTATCTTGCTCAAAGAAAGATGTTACAGTATCTCTCTCTCATAGAAAGATGTTACAGTATCTCTCTCATAGAAAGATGTTACAGTATATATATATCTCTCATAGAAAGATGTTACAGTATATATATATCTCTCTCATAGAAAGATGTTACAGTATATATATCTCTCATCGAAGGATGTTACAGTATATCGCTCTCATATAAATATGTTACAGTATATACAGTATATCTCTCTCATAGAAAGATGTTACAGTATATCGCTCTCATATAAATATGTTACAGTATATACAGTGTATCTCTCTCATAGAAAGATGTTACAGTATATCGCTCTCATATAAATATGTTACAGTATATATATCTCTCTCATAGAAAGATGTTACAGTATATCGCTCTCATAGAAAGATGTTACAACTCTCATCAAAGATGGATTGCATTACATTGTTTCCCCCCTCATGACCGAAAACAAATGCAAATAAACTGCTCACCAAGGTAACAGTTACTATTATAGAACAAAGGACAGACACTCACACTTATTTTGGTGGCATCCTTTGGCATGTCATCCTGAGGTGCCACCTGGAAAAAAAGATTTGACAGAAATAGAAAATGTGAATTTAAAATAAAATGCAATAAAGTCAATAGGTTACCCATAATATGCCTTATTTATCAAGCTGCTAAACTATTTAGTACGATAAGTATTTATATATGCAGTTACAAAACATGTCAGCAACAAATGAAACAGTACTGAGTTCTTACTGTAAACGTGTGTGTGTGTGTGTGTGTGTGTGTGTGTGTGTGTGTGTGTGTGTGCGCGTGCGTGCATGCGTGTGTGTGTGTGTGTGTGTGTGTGTGCGTGCGTGTGTGCGTGTGTGAGTGAGTGATTGTGTGTTTGAGTGATTAAGTGAAAGAGAGAGCATGTCCTATTTGCCATGATTAACATCTCAGCAGCAAATTAGCAGCAGGACAGTACTGAGCTGTTAAAAGATTTAGCATGCAGCTGTTTCAGTGTTAAATGAACTGAACCAGCATTCTAGGTCTATTTGAAATATTTAACACACACACACACTAGTGCCGTTGAGGGTCTGGACTTGCTTATCTCCTTAGTACCGAAGAACCGATGAGGAACAGCTTGTTAAAGAGGTGTTTCTCCTACCGTTCTGTTATGAGGACGATATGTCAGACTGTCAGACATACTCGTTTCTTACCAGACTTGCTCTGTGTCTCAAGAATTCGGCTGCATTATGGCCAATCAAATCAGCTCTTCTCATTCCCTTTGAGAACAATATGTGCCTGGCTACATCGGAATACAGTAACTTCAACCAAGGCCAAAGAGCTCCAATGGCAATGTGTGCATGTAGATAATTATATTATATATTAGGCTCTACCCGCGTCATTTGATTATGAATGAATGGATGATTAATGTTTGTATATGCATTGACATTTGTAATTTTAATTCATTCACTTTAATCATATTTAAGATAAATCTATGATCTCCACTGACCCAACACAGATTTTGATAGGAGACAGCTTGCAGATAATTATTCTACAGGCTGGTCAGTCTCACACAATGTAACGTGTCTCAGTCATGTCACTCCTCCATGTCACTCTGCTGAGAAGGTGATCGGCTGCAATCTGCCATCTCTCCAGGACCTGTACGCCTCCAGAACCCTGAAGCGTGCAGGTAAGATTGTGGCCGACCCCTACCACCCCGGTCACAATCTGTTTCACACACTCCCCTCTGGCAGGAGGCTGTGGTCCATCAGGGCCAAAACGTCAAGCCACAAGAACAGCTTCTTCCCCTCTGCAGTGAGCCTCATCAACAAGGCTCGGGACCCTCACTGACACCCCCCACTGTGTTACATTAACACACCCTTAATAATTTAGGACCTGCTCAGAGGTCATCAATCGGCACGCATGCGATGCATGCATGCGATTCGTCTCTGCAACAAACCCATATGTTTGTATATACAATCACAACTATTCATACTTGTTCATACTTCACTGTTCATACTTTTTGCACATTACCGCTCAATTGCACAGCCCTGCTAAATATTTCATCCCACTGTATTGTTATTTTTATTCTAATTAGTGTGTATACTTGACCACATCGTGCACAATTGTACAGCCCTGGCCTATTTTATTTTATAATTATATTATATTGTATTGTGCTTCTATTTTAAATGCGTTTATATTCCATTTTTATTGTATTCAACCTTTTTATTTTATTCGACCGTAATTGTCTGCCTGTTAATGTCGCACCAAAAACAACCCAATCAAATTCCTTGTATGTGTAAACTACTTGGCAATAAACATCTTTCTGATTCCGATTCTGATAAGTGAACGAGAATGTTCGCTTAATTATATATATAGTCTATATACACATCTTTTCCAGCCAGCACAGTAGCCTATAATAGTCCACATCCGACGGGACAGTCCTCAGTCTTCCTCACAGTGGGCCTAGCAGACCCCCAGTCTAACTGTGCTGCTTGAAAATATTTTTTAATATAAACAATAACTGACTGTGCGCATGCCTCTGTGTTCTGCATATCATAGATGGAGAACACAGCGCGACCCCCATAGTGTCTCTGCCTGTTCTACTTCTGTGTCCTTTTCTCTTGCGCTGTGCTCCTCATGGTTGCATTTGATTATCTCAGGTTAAATAACTGTCATCGAACGCAGGTCACCATGATGTTTTCCATGCGTAATGATGCATATTGATTGATTCTGATTCACACATGAATTCAATAACCAAGTGTAAAGCGTACATAGCTTGTTGTTGTGATTAACTGATTAGAAGGTTCCATTGAGCTGACAGATTTACTTCAGGGATCAAATGCACAGTCTAACATTAATAATTTGGGCATAATAAATGTCATCGTGGTACAGAGTTCAGGGGGATGATGACAGCTGAGGGAAAGAAGCTGTTCCTGAGTCTGCTTGACTTGGAGTGGAGGTTCCTGTAGTGTCTCCCGGGGGAGGGGAGGAGGTCAAACAGTCCATACTTATGTGTCTGACTATGTTCATTATAACCGTTTCAATGACCCGTTTACTTTTGTGCCCGTCAAAGCATCGTGTGGAGGACTAACACCAGGGGGAGCTGGTTGGCGTCGGTCTGGTAGTCGGTAGAGAGATGCGAAGAGGGTGTGTATCCCCGAAGACGCCACATGTGCGGGGTCTCTTCGGCTCAACCACGGGGAGCGAGTGGACGTGTTGGCCACGAGCATTCTACTTTTGGAAACGTGAAATACCAATTGTGCACCGGAGCAGAAGAAGTAACGCCGCGTGCCGTAAGCTTATCAATACCAAGTATAGGGATTTAGGATACGCCAAGACGAAGAGGACGTTCGGCAGATGGACTGTGAAGATGAACGTTAAAGTGTTGCGTATTAGAACGTACAGTCGGAGAGTCGGGTTAGCCATCTCGGCTATTAGCTTATAGCTAAAGTGGAGTGCACTAGCATTTTAGCTTAGCACGTCGCATCGCCGGTTTCCAGCGGCAGGAGGATTCAGACACGAGAGATTCTACTGGACGTCCACAACATTGCTACCGACTACCTGCTGACCGCCAGACCAG
Organism: Notolepis coatsorum; assembly: GCF_963971535.1. Classification (NCBI taxonomy): domain Eukaryota; kingdom Metazoa; phylum Chordata; class Actinopteri; order Aulopiformes; family Paralepididae; genus Notolepis; species Notolepis coatsorum. Next base: position 21,950,291 of record NC_140181.1, read on the forward strand.
CCCCCTTCTAAGTATCACAGGTGACGGTTTCTCGGGACCTTTTACGGCCAAATAACCCCAGACATTTGCCATGTGGGGCTAACCAGCACATCGTCTATAGAGGCGAGTCGAGTAAAGGTACATTCCGCACCTGCCGCGGGGCTAACCAGCACATCGTCTATAGAGGCGAGTCGAGTAAAGGTACATTCCGCACCTGCCGCGTGTTTATTTTGGTAGCATGCTCGGGACCGAGCGAAGGGGCTGTCCTGTTTTGGGCCACTACGTAACGTAGTATTTTCTGTACCTAAGAGGCAGAGAGACTGCATACGGAGGAGACAGTACGGGGAGCACTTGTTAATATGACTGTTAATACTCAAATTACAGTAAAGCTCTGCTGAGGACTGTATACCTGTTGTACTGTGTCTATAGTCATTCATTGAAAATAATTAGTTAATTGCCGCCTGTGTTGCCGGTGACCCATGTACACAGAGGGGTCTTACACTAACATGATTTCTCAACAGCGGAGCAACGAGGTAACATTGTGGGGAAAGACTGCATTGATCGCCACTATCACCGGGTGTGAGGGGGTACGCCGCTTACTAGACTGGACGCAGTTATTAAGGGGGGGGGGTTACAGGGTATTGCCGGGTATTTGCCATTATAATATACATGACTAATGTACCTGTTCCTAGGTTGGTAAATCCTAAGGCCCTGCCTACTGCATCCCTATCCCTTATGTCTAGCAACATGGCCACCACAGTTGGGGGTTCGGTGGGACTTAGCTCCTCCTGCTATCCGGTGTTAGTATTTAATAATAATAATAATAATAATAATACATTTGATCTGTATAGTGCATTTCAAAGTACTCAAAGACACTTCAATTATACGTAATCTCAAAAGGAAGTGACAACATTCTCTGATCGACCAACCTCATTGGTTGTCCAGGGCTGGTTGTCCGTCCAATCGCGGTGGTTCCTGATGTACCACCATTGGATCTCCAGCGAATAGGAGGGAGTCCCCGCCCCTCTGAAAGAGCAGGCCATCTCCACATCCTGGCCTTTCTCAACAGTCATATCGTGAGGCACCTCCGTGAACATAGCTGGAGAGAGAGAGATGGGGGGAGGGAGGGAGGGAAAAAGAGGGGAGAGAGTTATTACTTTAGTTTAGTTATTTTTTCTTTTTCTTTTGAAGCTTCGAATTAAAATTGAAGCTCGGCCCCGAAGCTTCGATTGCCAAAAAAAGCTTCGAAGGTCAGCCCTAGGAAACAGAAGAAAGAAAGAAAGAAAGAAAGAAAGAAAGAAAGAAAGAAAGAAAGAAAGAAAGAAAGAAAGAAAGAAAGAAAGAAAGAAAGAAAGAAAGAAAGAAATCGGGACACAGAGAGTAAAGGAAGGACTGACAGAGGGAGAGAGACGAGTATTTGATTCAGTAAATTCCTTCATCCCAGAAACAGCCACCCCTCTACCAGCTGTGATAAGACTCCCCCTCCTGTTCAGTAGATCCAGGCCATCTCTCTAGGTGTCAGCCTGCTGACGAAGCTCTTTCTCTGGCTGGGTGACCTCACTGGCCTCCTGACCCTATAAGCCAGTGGCTTAACGTGACAACAGAGCACAGATCATATCAGTTACAGTATGTACTAAAAATGCTTTTGATCGATCTATATATAAATCTATACCCAACATCCTGTGTGTAATGTAATGTATGCAATGCTGTAAAACAGATGCTATAGTGGTAGTAACACAGGGAAAGGCACCGCCTACAACTTTACTGTTGTATATTTAGATGGTGGCATTTAGTGGCATTTTGTGGCATTCTTAGTGGCATTTGGTGGCATCTGAAGAGTTTTATTCCAAAATAAGATATCTACCATTTGAAGCATTGTGACAAAAGGGCTGCTGCTATGAGCATAAGGGACTGTAAATAGTCTCCAACACAATATCCCAGCAACTCCAATAGAGCCTGCATGAACTCCAATAGAGTCTACATGAACTCCAATAGAGTCTACATGAACTCTAATACAGTCTACATGAACTCCAATAGAGCCTGCATGAACTCCAATAGAGTCTACATGAACTCCAATAGAGCCTGCATGAACTCCAATAGAGCCTGCATGAACTCCAATAGAGCCTGCATGAACTCCAATAGAGTCTACATGAACTCCAATAGAGTCTACATGAACTCCAATAGAGTATACATGAACTCCAATAGAGTCTGCATGAACTCCAATAGAGCCTGCATGAACTCCAATAGAGCCTACATGAACTCCAATAGAGTCTACATGAACTCCAATAGAGTCTACATGAACTCCAATAGAGCCTGCATGAACTCCAATAGAGTCTACATGAACTCCAATAGAGCCTGCATGAACTCCAATAGAGTCTACATGAACTCCAATAGAGCCTGCATGAACTCCAATAGAGCCTGCATGAACTCCAATAGAGCCTGCATGAACTCCAATAGTCTACATGAACTCCAATAGAGTCTACATGAACTCCAATAGAGTCTACATGAACTCCAATAGAGTCTACATGAACTCCAATAGAGTCTACATGAACTCCAATAGAGCCTGCATGAACTCCAATAGTCTACATGAACTCCAATAGAGCCTGCATGAACTCCAATAGTCTACATGAACTCCAATAGAGTCTACATGAACTCCAATAGTCTACATTAACTCCAATAGAGCCTGCATGAACTCCAATAGTCTACATTAACTCCAATAGAGCCTGCATGAACTCCAATAGAGTCTGCATGAACTCCAATAGAGCCTGCATGAACTCCAATAGAGCCTGCATGAACTCCAATAGAGCCTGCATGAACTCCAATAGAGCCTGCATGAACTCCAATAGAGCCTGCATGAACTCCAATAGAGCCTGCATGAACTCCAATAGAGTCTACATGAACTCCAATAGAGCCTATTGGACTTCCTGACGGGCAGACCCCAGGTGGTGAGAGCAGGCAACTGCACCTCCTCATCCATCACCCTCAACATAGGGGCCCCCCAGGGCTGTGTTCTGAGTCCCCTCCTCTACTCCCTGTACACACACGACTGTGTGGCTCAGCGGAGTAGCAATACAATCATCAAATTTGCTGACGACACAGTGGTGGTGGGCCTGATCTCTGCCAACGACGAGAGGGCCTACCTGGAAGAGGTCAAGGTCCTGGCGGGATGGTGCCAGGAAAACAGCCTCTCCCTGAACGTCAGCAAAACAAAGGAGATGATTGTGGACTTCAGGAGGTCGGGGGTCAAGGACTACAGCCCCCTCAGCATCGACGGGGCACCGGTTGAGAGAGTCAACAGCTTTAAGTACCTCGGAGCCTACATATCCGAGGACTTGACATGGACCACACACATTGACAGTGTTGTGAAGAAGGCACGACAACGCCTCTACTTCCTCAGGCGCCTAAGGAAGTTCCAAGTCAGTCAGAAGATCCTTAAGAACTTCTACTCATGTACAATAGAGAGCATCTTGACTGGCAACATCACCTCCTGGTTTGGGAATAGCACTGCACAAGACCGAAGCAGACTACAAAGAGTGACACGTTCAGCCGAACGCACAATTGGAGGGGGGCTCCCCACCCTCCAGAACATTTACAACAAGCGTTGCAGGGGCAAGGCTAAGAGAATCATTAAAGACTCCAGTCACCCGAACAACTGCCTCTTTGAACTGCTGCGGTCAGGCAAGCGATACCGGAGTCTCAAGGCGAGCACAGAAAGACTCAGAAGAAGCTTCTATCCCCAGGCCATCAGGCTGCTAAACGAACAATGAACACTACACAACAACAACCATCAAACGCACATAGCACACACATCCACACGCACACACTCACTTTAAACAAACACACTGTAGCACCCACTCCACACACTTTATAGCACACACCCACTTTAAACAAACACACTGTAGCACCCACTCCCCACACTTTATATTTATTGATGAAGGATTGCACTACAACTCGTACACCTTACTGTAAATTGTACCTACATTGTACCTCATCCCATTTCTGCTTTGCACTATATAGTACTGTACATTAGTACACTGCATAGTATTGTATATTATATGGTAACTCAGTTACGTCTATTCTGCATTGAACATTGTACATATGTCTATACTGAACACTGTGACCTCATTTTCTACTTCTAAATTACATGCTATACTATGTTATTTGATACTATCTTGTCTAGCACAGTCTCTGGAGCGTAACAGTAAGAAGCATTTTGTATGAAAGTATTCTGTACTTCTGTATGACAACTATTAAAGAAACTTGAACTTGAGCCTGCATGAACTCCAATAGAGCCTGCATGAACTCCAATAGAGCCTCAATAGAGCCTGCATGAACTCCAATAGAGCCTGCATGAACTCCAATAGAGCCTGCATGAACTCCAATATAGCCTGCATAAACTCCAATAGAGCCTGCATGAACTCCAATAGAGCCTGCATGAACTCCAATAGAGCCTGCATGAACTCCAATAGAGCCTGCATGAACTCCAATAGAGTCTGCATGAACTCCAATAGAGCCTGCATGAACTCCAATAGAGCCTGCATGAACTCCAATAGAGTCTACATGAACTCCAATAGAGTCTGCATGAACTCCAATAGAGCCTGCATGAACTCCAATAGAGCCTGCATAAACTCCAATAGAGCCTGCATGAACTCCAATAGAGCCTGCATGAACTCCAATAGAGCCTGCATGAACTCCAATAGAGCCTGCATGAACTCCAATAGAGCCTGCATGAACTCCAATAGTCTGCATGAACTCCAGTAGAGCCTGCATGAACTCCAATAGTCTGCATGAACTCCAGTAGAGCCTGCATGAACTCCAATAGAGCCTGCATGAACTCCAATAGAGCCTGCATGAACTCCAATAGAGCCTGCATGAACTCCAATAGAGCCTGCATGAACTCCAATAGAGCCTGCATGAACTCCAATAGAGCCTGCATGAACTCCAATAGAGCCTGCATGAACTCCAATAGAGCCTGCATGAACTCCAATAGAGCCTGCATGAACTCCAATAGAGCCTGCATGAACTCCAATAGAGCCTGCATGAACTCCAATATAGTCTACATGAACTCCAATATAGTCTACATGAACTCCAATAGAGCCTGCATGAACTCCAGTAGAGCCTGCATGAACTCCAATAGAGTCTACATGAACTCCAATAGAGCCTACATGAACTCCAATAGAGTCTGCATGAACTCCAGTAGAGCCTGCATGAACTCCAATAGAGCCTGCATGAACTCCAATAGAGCCTGCATGAACTCCAATAGAGCCTGCATGAACTCCAATAGAGCCTGCATGAACTCCAATAGAGCCTACATGAACTCCAATAGAGTCTGCATGAACTCCAATAGAGTCTGCATGAACTCCAATAGAGCCTGCATGAACTCCAATAGAGCCTACATGAACTCCAATAGAGCCTGCATGAACTCCAATAGAGCCTGCATGAACTCCAATATAGTCTACATGAACTCCAATAGAGCCTGCATGAACTCCAATATAGTCTACATGAACTCCAATAGAGCCTACATGAACCTGGAAAAGAAAAACAAACATGTATGTATGTTAAAGGAGAAAGCAAAGATAGATTTAGAAAAGAGAATGTGAGATGTGAGCTGGGATGGTTTCTTTCTATATTATAAAAGAGGAGGCGGTGAGATGTGAGCTGGGAGGGTTTCTTTCTATATTATAAAAGAGCAGGCAGTGAGATGTGAGCTGGGAGGGTTTCTTTCTATATTATAAAAGAGGAGGCAGTGAGATGTGAGCTGGGAGGGTTTATTTCTATATTATAAAAGAGCAGGCAGTGAGATGTGAGCTGGGATGGGTTTCTTTCTATATTATAAAAGAGCAGGCGGTGAGATGTGAGCTGGGAGGGTTTCTTTCTATATTATAAAAGAGGAGGCAGTGAGATGTGAGCTGGGAGGGTTTCTTTCTATATTATAAAAGAGCAGGCAGTGAGATGTGAGCTGGGAGGGTTTCTTTCTGTTACAAAGGGTCAGATTAAACCGAATATATATATTTATTGCCTGAGATCCCATGTATAATATTTGTATATCGTTTGATATCCCCTGTATATTCCTTGTACAATATATACGGAATATCCCTTTACCTGGTAGCAGGACAGACCATAATATTCGTTCTCCTATTGGAAGCGACCCCTAGGCGCCAGCGCCATACCCCCCCTCGAGCTGACTTGAAAGCTACCGCCAGGACTTGCCCAAACATGCCCGCTTTTCGCCCACGGCTACGAGACCGAGAGGCGACAGAAATGAGATAGGTACTATTTGTTCACCGTGCACATAAATACGGCGCGGCGAATACAGAACCCCCCTTGCAGTTCCTTTTCAGTTCGCCTTCAGTTCAGTCTGGTTCAGTTATCCAAGCAACGCCTCACCCACTACGCAACGTGGGCAGAGCAGGGCTCGCATCGCCCCAAGATAGTCTCGTGTTATCCTAATACGTCTGTTTGTCGTATCGTTCTCTATTTATTAGTAAACCTTCATTACGAGTCAAAGACCACGTGGAGTGAGTAATTGTGCGTCGACATAGAGCACTTATTGCCCGTGCTAATAGTATAGTAACGTCAAGGTCAACCGTGCACTACCACGCACCGGAGGATATCTACACCGGAGCAGCAGCACCACAGGGGATTTACACCCCGCCCGCAGTGCCACTTTTCCGGCAAGGATTATTATTCTTCATTCTTCACCAAGCTGCTGGAAGCAGAAGAACCGTCTACACCCACTGCTGTGGGATCCACGTGCCCGTGGAGACATCACTCAAGCCCGTCTTTGTCGTACCAGAGACTCCACAGCTTTCACCTACACGGCGCGCATCCTGGGACCAGGCTGCTTCTCCCCGCTGCTCCAGGGATGACATCGCCCCCGTGAACCATTGACTTGCCTAGAGCTTTGCCTCCCTCTGCTGGCTTACAACCGGTAGTACCCCCTATCCCAGAATAACCATAGAGATCATCCTTAATATTCACTATTGATTTACCTGCACATTCTATTTGCCTTATAAGCGCAATCTAAGCAAAGTATATATTATGTAATACTATCCCCTTTATGTAATAAATATTCTAACCAAGTATTTTGTGTGGAAAACCGTGTTATTGTTGGAGTGTTCTAATCTAACATACTTATGTACAGTATTTGCCAGGAGTACATAGACGGTAGTGATTTAATGATATCAGTACTTGATTAATACAGTCAGGGAATTGTACCCCTCAGTTACAATTGGTCCTTCGAGCCCCGGATAATAATTAGCGTAATATTAATATAATATTAATATTGACATGGCCGATGACGAACACTCCACAAACGGTTCTCCTAAGCTAGATCGCCCGCAGCGCAGACGACAGCCACCTCCCTACCTAGAGGCATACTCTGTCAGTCCAATACCTAGCTTTAAAGGGAAGTTAAACGCGGAAAAAGTAGAAAGTAAAATTATGTCTGACCTTAACAACCAGGTTACCCCGACCACAGAGGCCCTAGTGGGTGCTAATGTAACTGACCAAGCTCACGGTGGGGACCAGGAGGGAACTGACACGGCTTTACCCCCAGACAATACCGAAGAAATAGCCCCCGATCAGCTCCGGGAGGAAGACAACCCTAAAGAGACGCGCACCCAGGAGACGGATCTCCTCGGTACGCAACAGGAGAACGGATCTCCAACAAGTACTGCCGGGAGCCGATCGCCCCGAACGGCGTCTTCCCCCAGCGAGGCGGACAAGATGCTGGCGCAAGCACTCATCGCCACCCTGGCAGCCTCCACCGAACGCGATCGACTTCAAGCGCAACAGACGTGCGAGCGCGAACATTACGCAGGTGAGCGAGAGCGCTTCCAGGCGCAACAAAGGAGCGAAGACGACCGCATAAGGCTGGAGACCAGACGCCTCCAGACAGAAGAGAACATCGAGCGAAGCCGCGCCGACGTCGCAAATGCACAGCTCCACGCCGCCCATGCCAGCGCCAATGCCCAGCGCGACGTCGCCAACGCACAGCGCGACGCTGCCCAGGCCAGCGCCAATGCGCAGTGCGACATCGCCAATGCCCAGCGCGAAGCCGCGCGCGACGCAGCCCATGCCCGGCGCGAGGCAGAGCGCGACCGGCTGCAGGCGGAGCTGATGGACAAACTGGTTGCCATGGCGACACCCCCTCACTCCGCACGAAGCTCTCAGAGGTCGTCAAGACATGGGTCTAGGACACATTCCCCCACCCGACGAAGCGACCCGGGACCCCGCCTACAGGAGGATCCTGTCCACGTCTCCGAACCCCCTCCCCAGCCGGTCCATACGAGACCTAGCAACCGGGTAACGGAACCGGACCACGCAGAGAGACTGAACAGACGACTCCAGGTCCTAGCAGAGGAAGAGGAGGAGGAGCAGGAGGAGTGTCAAGCCGACCAGCAGCAACGTACTCAGGACCAGGAGGTCCAGTACAGCCCAGAAGTCAGCCCCGAGGCCCTGCGCTACAAACCCCCGACTCAACTCACGGGTGAGTTTGACGCACCGCCAGCCCCGAGGAACAGCACCTGGGTACCCGACCTTCGGTACCCACCAAGTACCAGCCCAAGACGACATGCAAGAGGAGACTCGCCTAGGAGGCCTCTCCCCCAACGCTCACCGATGTGCCAGTCATCCATGACATCATACATTGGCACACCGACGATTCCAGACTTCATCCATGAGAATCGAGCACAGTACACGGAGCTCCGGATGTGCTTAGAGACAATGCTGGTGGATGTCGCTGATGAACGCCACAAGTATGCAATATTACTCCAGCACCTGAAAGTGCCCCGAGCGCACAACATAGCGCTAGCCTATGCCACCTCTACGACCCCATACACAGCGGCCCTAGCGGCGCTGGACCAGAGATATGGACGTATATGGGATTACGTAATAGAAGAGATAAGGCATATTGACCGCTTACCCCCAGCCACAGACAATCGCTCACTAGACGACCTGTCAATCAAAGTGCAGTCCCTGGTGGGGATGCTGGGAGCTCAACGGGAGAAGGGCAGGCATGAGCTATACGCCAACTCTAACGTTGAGAGGATTTTGGAGAAGCTGCCACCCGCAAGACAGGAGCGCTTTAGGCGGCAGAGGGACTACCGAGATCCCGACGGCCCCGAGCCATCCCTCCTTGATCTAGCCGACTTCCTGGCGAGAGAAGTCAGCAGCTTACGACTGGACACCTTCGGGCGGAGCACGCCAAGCTCCAGAGAGGGACCCAGGAGAATAAATGATGGAAGAAGATCGGTGACTGTTATGCACCAAGCCGAAGCAGTACCGCAGCACTCCAACCACAACACCCCCTCGACGAAAGAGGACCAGTGGAAGATTGAGTGCCAGTACTGTGAGGGAGAACATCGGCTCCATCAGTGCGAAGATTTCAAGAAGCTGACCACGGATGATGTGAGCCAGTGGGTCAAGGACCACCGCCGCTGCTTCCGCTGCGCGCGCAGCCACCTAGCAGCTGAGTGCCGCCTGAAGAAAAAGTGCAGCAGGTGCGGTGGCACCCACCTGGAGGTCCTGCACGACATCAACAAGCGTCAGCCAGGACAACCGAGTGGGCCCGTCGCGGTACTGTACCACGCCGAGGCGGTGGCACCAGCACCAAAGAGCCCCCAGACCGCTCCCTACTGTACCTACTGCGGCGGCGGACACTGGCTGGCACAGTGCGCCGAATGTAGGACGCTGGACCCCGTCCGGGTGGACCGGTGGCGTGAGGCGGCCCAGGCGGGCGCCGCTTACCGCGCAGCACGGTGCGGAGCCCACCAGAAGGTCCAAGACAGCCGACCAACAGGAGTGCTCCACATTGACCAGCACAGCGAGACCCCCCGTGTGCTCCTCAAAGTGGTCAGAGTGCTCCTGAGCCACGGGGACAAAGTCATGGACACTTACGCCGTCCTTGATGACGGGTCAGAGAAGACCCTTCTGCTCGCGTCCGCTGCGGCCCAGCTGGGACTGCGGGGGAGCGAGAACCAAATGACGATTCGGACAATAAGAAGAGATTTAAAGACGATAAAGGGCGAGAATGTCTCCTTCACTATCGCAGCAAGCGGGCAGCCAGAGCGACGGTATAGGATTACAAATGCTTTCACCAGCCAAGAAATAGGACTATCACAGTGCACCTACCCCATCCCACAGCTGATGGACAAATACGTGCACCTGCGTCAACTACCTATCCCGCTCATAGACGGCGCCACCCCGACCCTGCTGATAGGCTCCGACCATGCAGACCTCATCGTCCCGATAGACCGGGTCCATACCGGAACCCGAGGCTGTCCTGCAGCAGTCGAGACCCGCCTAGGGTGGACGCTACAAGGCCCCCTCGCTAAATCTCTCAACCGAACAGCAGCCACTAGCTGCCTCCACTCCAGAGCGACAGAAGAAGACACCGGCCTCTCCCCCGTACAGCAGAGGCTACTGACATTAAGCGAGAGGCCCGGGAGAGAACCGTGGGTACCAGAGGGAGTTCGGAACTCCACCCCCCTCAGCTGCGCTTCAGACGTAGCTGACCTCGAACCCAGCACCCCAAGCGACTCCTTGACGGGGCGGCCGGGACCGGCCCCTCCTCATACGGGGTACAGAGCGAACAAGAGAAACAGACGGAGGAGGAGAAAGCACAGCCAAGCCCAGATCAAAGCAGTCTCAGGCCCGCTTCCTCCTAAGCCCCCCTTCATCCCGTCCAGTCGTCATGACCATAGACCAGTCACCACCCCGAGCTGCGTGGCCGGCCGGCCGCGTAAGCAAAGTGACCACTGGTGCCGACGGAAAGGTCAGAGTGGCAGAAGTGCTCGGCCAAGGGCGGCCCTACAACCGACCCGTGGCGAGGCTGATAGAGTCGCCAAGGCTCCCCGACTTGCCTAATGACGACCATGACCCCTGACTTTGTGAACTGCCCGACCCCTCACAGACATTGAGTAGTGGACAGTGCGGTTAATCTGTCCCTGCTTAGCTAATTAGGTGGGACTAATTAGGGGGCGGCTGTTACAAAGGGTCAGATTAAACCGAATATATATATTTATTGCCTGAGATCCCATGTATAATATTTGTATATCGTTTGATATCCCCTGTATATTCCTTGTACAATATATACGGAATATCCCTTTACCTGGTAGCAGGACAGACCATAATATTCGTTCTCCTATTGGAAGCGACCCCTAGGCGCCAGCGCCATACCCCCCCTCGAGCTGACTTGAAAGCTACCGCCAGGACTTGCCCAAACATGCCCGCTTTTCGCCCACGGCTACGAGACCGAGAGGCGACAGAAATGAGATAGGTACTATTTGTTCACCGTGCACATAAATACGGCGCGGCGAATACAGAACCCCCCTTGCAGTTCCTTTTCAGTTCGCCTTCAGTTCAGTCTGGTTCAGTTATCCAAGCAACGCCTCACCCACTACGCAACGTGGGCAGAGCAGGGCTCGCATCGCCCCAAGATAGTCTCGTGTTATCCTAATACGTCTGTTTGTCGTATCGTTCTCTATTTATTAGTAAACCTTCATTACGAGTCAAAGACCACGTGGAGTGAGTAATTGTGCGTCGACATAGAGCACTTATTGCCCGTGCTAATAGTATAGTAACGTCAAGGTCAACCGTGCACTACCACGCACCGGAGGATATCTACACCGGAGCAGCAGCACCACGGGGGATTTACACCCCGCCCGCAGTGCCACTTTTCCGGCAAGGATTATTATTCTTCATTCTTCACCAAGCTGCTGGAAGCAGAAGAACCGTCTACACCCACTGCTGTGGGATCCACGTGCCCGTGGAGACATCACTCAAGCCCGTCTTTGTCGTACCAGAGACTCCACAGCTTTCACCTACACGGCGCGCATCCTGGGACCAGGCTGCTTCTCCCCGCTGCTCCAGGGATGACATCGCCCCCGTGAACCATTGACTTGCCTAGAGCTTTGCCTCCCTCTGCTGGCTTACAACCGGTAGTACCCCCTATCCCAGAATAACCATAGAGATCATCCTTAATATTCACTATTGATTTACCTGCACATTCTATTTGCCTTATAAGCGCAATCTAAGCAAAGTATATATTATGTAATACTATCCCCTTTATGTAATAAATATTCTAACCGAGTATTTTGTGTGGAAAACCGTGTTATTGTTGGAGTGTTCTAATCTAACATACTTATGTACAGTATTGGCCAGGAGTACATAGACGGTAGTGATTTAATGATATCAGTACTTGATTAATACAGTCAGGGAATTGTACCCCTCAGTTACACTTTCTATATTATAAAAGAGCAGGCAGTGAGATGTGAGCTGGGAGGGTTTCTTTCTATATTATAAAAGAGGAGGCAGTGAGATGTGAGCTGGGAGGGTTTCTTTCTATATTATAAAAGAGGAGGCGGTGAGATGTGAGCTGGGAGGGTTTCTTTCTATATTATAAAAGAGGAGGCGGTGAGATGTGAGCTGGGAGGGTTTCTTTCTATATTATAAAAGAGGAGGCGGTGAGATGTGAGCTGGGAGGGTTTCTTTCTATATTATAAAAGAGGAGGCGGTGAGATGTGAGCTGGGATGGGTTTCTTTCTATATTATAAAAGAGGAGGCGGTGAGATGTGAGCTGGGATGGGTTCTTTCTATATTATAAAAGAGGAGGCAGTGAGATGTGAGCTGGGATGGGTTTCTTTCTATATTATAAAAGAGGAGGCAGTGAGATGTGAGCTGGGAGGGTTTCTTTCTATATTATAAAAGAGCAGGCAGTGAGATGTGAGCTGGGAGGGTTTCTTTCTATATTATAAAAAAGGAGGCGGTGAGATGTGAGCTGGGAGGGTTTCTTTCTATATTATAAAAGAGGAGGCAGTGAGATGTGAGCTGGGAGGGTTTCTTTCTATATTATAAAAGAGGAGGCGGTGAGATGTGAGCTGGGATGGGTTCTTTCTATATTATAAAAGAGGAGGCGGTGAGATGTGAGCTGGGAGGGTTTCTTTCTATATTATAAAAGAGCAGGCGGTGAGATGTGAGCTGGGAGGGTTTCTTTCTATATTATAAAAGAGCAGGCGGTGAGATGTGAGCTGGGAGGGTTTCTTTCTATATTATAAAAGAGAGGAGGCGGTGAGATGTGAGCTGGGAGGGTTTCTTTCTATATTATAAAAGAGCAGGCAGTGAGATGTGAGCTGGGAGGGTTTCTTTCTATATTATAAAAGAGAGGAGGCGGTGAGATGTGAGCTGGGAGGGTTTCTTTCTATATTATAAAAGAGCAGGCAGTGAGATGTGAGCTGGGAGGGTTTCTTTCTATATTATAAAAGAGCAGGCAGTGAGATGTGAGCTGGGAGGGTTTCTTTCTATATTATAAAAGAGCAGGCAGTGAGATGTGAGCTGGGAGGGTTTCTTTCTATACATGCTGATGAGGGGGGCCTCGTCCTGCACACCGGTGAATTACTCTTCAATTACCAGTGATTCTCAAACTTGTTTTTATATCAAGGACATATTGATGCATATTGGGGCCACAAGCCCCCATTTGATAGGATTTTGTCCCCGTGACTCCTGCGTCTGAGGAGGGTTTCACTGTTCATTCATTCAATCTTCATTTAATCTCAAAGGACGCTGTTGTTCACATTGACGTTGAGAAATAAAACACACAATAAATACAAAATAAAAAACAATATAGAAAAGTCAATCAATTAAAGATTTAAACTGACCAATGGATACTAATGAATTGAAGTGCATTGCAGAACGTTCCATGTGTCTGGGGGCGAGTGAGTGTGATAAGGTCCAGAGCTCCAATCCAGCAATGAAGTGATGTAGGATGGAAGATCATCGACAATGGCTTCATACAGAAACAGATGCCAATGTAAGTCACGTCTCTCTAACCGGAGAGGACCACCCAACCGTATCGAATTATAGAATACAATGATGGGTACAATAACTGTCAGTCTGTCACCAGTGATACATCTAAGAGCAGAATGATAGACAGAGTCCAAAGGCTTCAGAGTGGAAGCTGCAGCATGTCCATGAACAAAAAGGAAAAACAGCTTCAATGACATTCCTTCTACTAAACATAGATACATTTAAGATTCATGTATGATGTACAACTGCCTAGGCCGTAGAAGATAACAGTGGAGAGCATTTATTTATTTTTGTGGGAGGGGGAGACCAACTGGAACCCCGTGCAAGGGCCCCTGGGGAACCCCGCTTTTCAAAACCAGAAAAATCTAATTTATTTATCACGTCTTGGGCTTCTCCTTGATAGACCCCACTTTGAGCTGAGAAATATATCCTTAAAGATGAATATATACATAAATATCCCTTCTAGGATATAAATATCACTGTCCCTAATTCCCCATTCCCCATGCACATGGACACACACACACACACACACACACACACACACACACACACACACACACACACACACACACACACACACACACACACACACACACACACACACACACACACACACACACACACACACACACACACACACACACACACACACACACACACACACACACACACACACACACACCTGCTATTGCTCGAGAATTTAAACTTCACTGTGCTTTGGCGTCCTGTGTGTCCCCGGCCTAATGTAACATTAATTAATTTGCATGGTCCTTGTGAAATAAATAACTTGGCGTGAATCCGCACTAGCTGTGACCATGTCTGTGCACACTCACCTTCACACCTCCACACACTCACACCTTCAAACCTTCACACCTTCACACCTCAATGCCACATTTCTGCCTTCTAGGGGGGACACTTTTGTGGACCAACCAACCAAACAGAGCGAGCTATAGAGCTGCTGGTCGCAGCTAATACATACATTTTAGAAAATGGCGGATACAAGGTTTTGTATCCGACATCTGTGATCTGGTTTTCAAAATTACCAAATGTAAGTAGTTTTAGAACTCTTAGAATCAACCTCTCTCACCAGATAAAACCAGTTCTAAGTGTTCCTCAACTGCTCATAGATTTACAGTGCCTTGGTTATTCAACCAATCGGGATGCACAATGGATCCAGCCCGGTCCCAGCAGAGAACGGCAAGCTGCAGTACAAGCCTGGAGTCATTGGCCTACACATCCCTCTTGTACATTGATCAAATCTGCTTGTATTTTTCATTTGTGAAACCTGAAACATACTCTTGTATCGATTTTTAACATTACAAGGAGGGAACTGGCTGGCAACAATGCCCAGAGCCTTCCTGTTGTAGATAATATTCAAAGATGTGACGTAACAAGTGCTGTGAAATGGATGGGCCCTCCAATGTGGCTCTCAGAGCCATAATCTGTCTTGTTCACTCACTGGGACGCACAACACTGTAGGACTAATGTGTTTATGGCGTAATGCTTCACAGATCTGGAGACAGTAGAACAATGTGATGGTCATCTACATCAACAGTAAATGGTCATGTCCTCATACAGTTTATTATCACAATATAGAATATTGAGTGTAGCATTATTATATACAGTATCATAATTATATATAGTATAGTTATGATATATAGTATAATAATAATAATAATAATAATAATAATAATAATAATAATAATAATAATAATAATAATAATAATAATAATAATAATAATAATAATAATAATAATAATAATAATAATAATAATAATAATAACGAGTATAGTAATTGAATATTTATAGTATAGTATAATATATTAATAGTATAAGTATAGTAATAATGATATAGTATAGTAATATGATATACAGTATAGTAATAATGATATGCAGTATAGTAATGTGATATATAGTAATAATGATATATAGTATAGTAATATGGTATATATAGTATAGTAATATGATATACAGCATAGTAATAATCATAATCATTTCCAAGCACTTAATTTAGCTGTAAAGCTCCTTGATATCAATATGATATGAAGCATTTGACCATCTATATGAAAATAATCTGCTCCACTCCCACATCAACAGGGTTGTTGGCTGCTTGGTATACTTTTTTATCCATAGGAATTGAACCCAGATCCTTTGAGATTACAAGAACATGAGGACTATCCCGAATGATTTTTGAAAGTGTACTTTTTCATGCATTAAAAGTGTTGCAAACACGTTTGTAAAAGTAGGAGTTGTAAGAAGTCAAACACGTTAAAAAATAGCCTCCCTGGACAGGTTATTCTACATCCGGGGGATGATGGGGATCTAATGACAAAATTACCTGTATTATGGAAAAATCATATGCTCACCCTCTTACATTCCTTGTGCAATATTTAGTGTAATATTCCTTTACTCCATTTACAATGAACCAGCCTGCATAAATTCTCTAGCGTACAGAGAGCATGTTTTGTCTGGAAGAACTCTAACGACCAACTCTCTCACAACAAAATATTAGGGTCCTGCTAGCCAGATGCAGCTTATCAGTATTCATCCCACACTGTTATCTTATGAGCACTGCCTGACTTTTTTTCTGTATGCAAAACCTTGATTTCTTTTACTATAAGGCTGAAAGTATCCTTGGCCTCGTGGCTCACTTCACAGATTGTCTTCCACTCTCTGTATCAAACTGAAACTCTATTATTTATATATATATATTTATATATTATTTTCCTGTCCATTGACTCTATCTCAATGTCTCTTAAATGGCTGCTTTTTTATATAGCGCTTTTATCCAAAGCGCTTTACAATTTGTTACTCACATTTTACCCATTCACTCACACATTCACACACCAACGGCGGAGGCAACCATGCAAGGTGCCAACCTGCTCATCGGGAGCAATTAGGGGTTAAGTGTCTTGCTCAAGGACACATCGACATGCTGCCCGGGAGAAGCGGGAATCGAACCGGGAACGGATTGCCAGACAACTGCTCTACTGTAACGGTCCCAGACAGGACAATGTGAACAGTGGTCACAATGTGAACAGTGGTCTCCTACCTGGTCTCCTACCTCCCCTCCCTCTAGTGGTCACCATCAGATGGTTCAGATGGTGCAGGCCATCATCACACCTGTGTTGACTAATATGATTAATATGATTAATGTGGTTTCATTGTGTGTGCTGTTGTTGACTTTCCCTTCCTTGTGTGATGTTGTCCTCCTGTCTGGTTGTGTTATTGTAATAATGCTTTTGTGTCTAGTTTGGTGTTTGATTGTTTCTGTGTTTTGGACTGGCCTGGCCAGGTGTTGCCAATTGTAATTAGTCTGTGTATATTAGTGTGTTCTGTCCTCACTTCCTTTGTGGAGTCATACCTCCGTGTTCCCTTACCTATCTGTCACTGCTGTCGTCTTGCCCTGCTGTTTTGTATTGAGTCTTAGTAAGTAATATTAGTATTCCGTTTTTGTGCATCTTTGTTTTTCGTGTAACAGTTCGTGTTTTTCTCTAGCGCCAGCTCGGCTGTGCCTTTTGCTTTTTGTTTTGTACTGTAAAATACCCTTGCTCTCTTGGTTCTAAAATAAATAGAATGCTACGTTTTGAGAAGAGCAACCACCGTCTCCGTTCATCTGTCTGTCCGCATATTGGGTTATTTTCTCCCCAAATCCTAACACTCAAATCCTGAGCCACTGTCTTAAGTTCATCGGACTTGGTAAAATAATTTTCCACAACACCTGTAAGCGTAAGTGTGCAGCATGGCCAACAGGACAGTACTTTAGTCTAGAGTGATAGATAGATAGATAGAATAGTTTATTGATTTAGAATGGAATAACACGTATACATTTTGAACACAAGATGAACAGGTATACATATCACCATTTACCAATAGGATTAAAATAAACACAATAAAGCCATTGGCAAGACCACCCGCATTTCATTGTATACTTGTATGCCGTGACAATTAAAACTCTTGACTTGACTTGACTTGGCTTGTTTCCATTGTGGTCCTTCATCATTGGTGTGAGTGGATTTATGTACTGGTGTGTGGACGTGGGTGTTTGTAGACGTATGTCAGGCTGTGTGGTATAAAAAGAAAAACAAGAAAAACAAACCATGGACAGTACTTTAGTCTAGAGTGCAGCGTGACCAACAGGACAGTACTTTAGTCTAGAGTGCAGCGTGACCAACAGGACAGTACTTTAGTCTAGAGTGCAGCATGACCAACAGGACAGTACTTTAGTCTAGAGTGCAGCATGACCAACAGGACAGTACTTTAGTCTAGAGTGCAGCATGACCAACAGTACTTTAGTCTAGAGTGCAGCATGACCAACAGGACAGTACTTTAGTCTAGAGTGCAGCATGACCAACAGGACAGTACTTTAGTCTAGAGTGCAGCGTGACCAACAGGACAGTACTTTAGTCTAGAGTGCAGCAGCATGACCAACAGGACAGTACTTTAGTCTAGAGTGCAGCGTGACCAACAGGACAGTACTTTAGTCTAGAGTGCAGCAGCGTGACCAACAGGACAGTACTTTAGTCTAGAGTGCAGCAGCGTGACCAACAGGACAGTACTTTAGTCTAGAGTGCAGCGTGACCAACAGTACAGTACTTTAGTCTAGAGTGCAGCGTGACCAACAGGACAGTACTTTAGTCTAGAGTGCAGCAGCATGACCAACAGGACAGTACTTTAGTCTAGAGTGCAGCGTGACCAACAGTACAGTACTTTAGTCTAGAGTGCAGCGTGACCAACAGGACAGTACTTTAGTCTAGAGTGCAGCGTGACCAACAGGACAGTACTTTAGTCTAGAGTGCAGCGTGACCAACAGGACAGTACTTTAGTCTAGAGTGCAGCAGCGTGACCAACAGGACAGTACTTTAGTCTAGAGTGCAGCAGCATGACCAACAGGACAGTACTTTAGTCTAGAGTGCAGTGTGACCAACAGGACAGTACTTTAGTCTAGAGTGCAGCAGCGTGACCAACAGGACAGTACTTTAGTCTAGAGTGCAGCAGCGTGACCAACAGGACAGTACTTTAGTCTAGAGTGCAGCAGCATGACCAACAGGACAGTACTTTAGTCTAGAGTGCAGCGTGACCAACAGGACAGTACTTTAGTCTAGAGTGCAGCAGCATGACCAACAGGACAGTACTTTAGTCTAGAGTGCAGCGTGACCAACAGGACAGTACTTTAGTCTAGAGTGCAGCGTGACCAACAGGACAGTACTTTAGTCTAGAGTGCAGCAGCATGACCAACAGGACAGTACTTTAGTCTAGAGTGCAGCAGCGTGACCAACAGGACAGTACTTTAGTCTAGAGTGCAGCAGCGTGACCAACAGGACAGTACTTTAGTCTAGAGTGCAGCATGACCAACAGGACAGTACTTTAGTCTAGAGTGCAGCGTGACCAACAGGACAGTACTTTAGTCTAGAGTGCAGCGTGACCAACAGGACAGTACTTTAGTCTAGAGTGCAGCATGACCAACAGGACAGTACTTTAGTCTAGAGTGCAGCGTGACCAACAGGACAGTACTTTAGTCTAGAGTGCAGCATGACCAACAGGACAGTACTTTAGTCTAGAGTGCAGCATGACCAACAGGACAGTACTTTAGTCTAGAGTGCAGCGTGACCAACAGGACAGTACTTTAGTCTAGAGTGCAGCATGACCAACAGGACAGTACTTTAGTCTAGAGTGCAGCGTGACCAACAGGACAGTACTTTAGTCTAGAGTGCAGCGTGACCAACAGGACAGTACTTTAGTCTAGAGTGCAGCGTGACCAACAGGACAGTACTTTAGTCTAGAGTGCAGCAGCGTGACCAACAGGACAGTACTTTAGTCTAGAGTGCAGCGTGACCAACAGGACAGTACTTTAGTCTAGAGTGCAGCAGCATGACCAACAGGACAGTACTTTAGTCTAGAGTGCAGCGTGACCAACAGAACAGTACTTTAGTCTAGAGTGCAGCGTGACCAACAGGACAGTACTTTAGTCTAGAGTGCAGCGTGACCAACAGGACAGTACTTTAGTCTAGAGTGCAGCGTGGCAAACAGAACAGGGCCCTGTTCCTCGTACCTGGCTAACTGAGTTAGCCGGATCATTTTCAGCATAGCTTGACTTAAGCCAGACCTTTCCGTTCCGCGACGCTCGATTGTCTAAATCACTATGACAACAGATCAAAAAGTTTTAACCTGGTCGAGGGCAGAGTTTAGTTCAGTTAGTTGTCACTCACACGTTATTGTGATATTGTAACTGGGATTAAAATGTTTGAGGAGATGCGCTGTTTGATTTGATGACGTGGACGTGACTTGAGAAAATTAATGAGCAATTGCAAGCCTTTGACGTTTTGATGAATGCATTTGAGAAAATGCATTTATCTGTTCAAACACTGTTAGTGTTATCTGATGATGAACAAGAAGGTGATTAACAAGACTGGTGTCACTGGTATAAACCAAAGGTTAATCAATTCAATGCATGTATGGATGATGACCGAAACAGATTAAAACCTGATTAATAGTGAAACTGTAGCTCCCTCCAAGCCTCTCTTATTTCGGGGGTCGAGTTGACAGTTGACTTTTGTTTTGCTTATAATTAAACAGAAAGAAACAGAGCAAAAAAAACCATGAGTAAATACAAACATATACACCCCGCCAACACACTCCCCACACTGCCACCCAAAGGGACCACACTTTAAACTATCATCTGATAGTTGCTATCATCACACAAAGGAAATGGGCCCAGATTGAAAAGCAGGGAGCCCGTGAATAGGTTCAGAATATGGGTCATCACTTTGTTAACGACTATGGAACATCCTTCAGCTCAGTGTGTCACATTTTTTAAAACATGGACAATCTAACAGTGTATCTGCTAGTAGCTAACACTCATCTCCTATCTGAACATCTTAATTGTGTACGACCATAAAGGGCTGTGTGAGCTGGGTCTGCCAGAAGCCTGCAGGCTCCATCATTATCTCCAGAGTACAGTGGCAGAGCAGAGAGGCACTTAGGCTACAATCACGGCTAGAAAGCTACAGTAGCGGTTACTCAGAGATACTCTGTCAAACCTCCCACGAGAGAGAGAGAGGGGGGGGGGACAGAGAGAGGGGGGGGCAGAGAGAGAGAGACAGAGAGTGATAGAGAGAGTGTGTGTGAGAGAGAGAGAGATAGAGAGAGTGAGATACAGAGGAAGAGACAGATGGATAGACCCTTTGAGAGAAAGTGAGGGGGAGATAAATAGAGAGAAGAGAGAGAGACACATTTAACCCTCTCCCAGGAGAGATAAGGGGGGAGGGAGAAGGAAAGAAAGAGAGGGTATGAAAGAAACCTTCAACCCTCTCAAGAGACAGATACCCTGTCAGCCCTCCCAAGAGCAAGATAGGGAAGATAGGGAGAGAGAAGAGAGGGAGAGAGAGAGTAGAGAAGCAGAGAAACAGAGAGTGTGTGTGTGTGTGTGTAAATATATAAATTGTCTTAGATGTTAATACTTTTTTTCTGTATTAGTGTGTCAGTAGACTACTCTTAGATCTTTAGAAACTTTAAATTTAATAATTTTTTAAAGCATCTTCATGGTTTAATGCAGTCATATGTTGCATGGACTATTATAATCATCATGTTGGCGTGACTGTATGCATCAAAGGGTTAAATCAAGCATTTTTAAGTGCTTTAGAGGAAATGTCAAAATATCGTGATATATATAATAGTGTATCGTGATATAGCCAAAATTTATCGTGATATCATTTAGCCTCCTTGCACCCAGAAAAGTGTCCATTTCAAAACTTGAACTTGAGGACTGCATACTTTTTTTGCAAACCAAAATACTATACTTTATACTTATAGCACATGCATGAGCCTGGGCCCCGTTCCCCGTACCTGGATAACTGAGTTAGCCGGATAACTTTCGGTTAAGTCTGACTTAAGCCGGACTTTCCGGCTCCCCGTACCTGGATTTTCCAAATCACCATGACAACAGATCCAAAAGTTTGAGCCTGGTCGAAAGCAGGGTTTAAGTTCAAGTTAGCCGGATCAACCATCGCCACGCCCCCGCAAAGAAGTGACAGCCCGTTTCCTGAAATTATTCCCACAGTCTACGATCTGCATTATACCATTCTGAATTACGTTTTTGTGCTCCATTCTTCCAGAGGGGGCTTTTGAAATGTAAAATAGACCCAAAATGCTGATACTAAATTCACTTTGTCCTAAATAATGCACGTTATATATACCGTGGCGCTCGCTCGGTGCGATGTACACATTATGACTTTGTGGTTATTTTAATTGTAACTGGGATTAAGATGTCTGATGAGATGCGCTGTTTGACGTATTTGAGAAATTGAATGAGCCGTTGACGTCACATTAATGAATGAGGATAAAGAAATAAAACTTCATTCAAAATAAAGAATATTCTAAACACGGGTCTCTCGTTCATTAATGTATAAACAATGAATTTATCCCATCTGGCACAGTGGCGCAGCGGTAGTGCTCAACCCTGCCAACCCAGCGACCGGTGTTCGAAACCCTGTGTTTCCAATATAATTTTTTTGAATATAATATTAATGATTATACGCCAAAGTAGCCTGGTTTTAAGTTAAAATATTATAAATCTACATGCATTGAGGATGTCATTCTTTATATAGCTCTCAACGTGCAACAAATTGAATTATTCCTATATTGCAAAAAGAAGGAAAAGACTAGGGTTTCGAACCCCGGTCGTCTGCGTGAAAGTCAAAAGAACAACCCGTTAGACCACAGTGGAGATAAGTAAAAGATCGACCACACATCAATCAATGGGTAAGAGAGCCGTATCGTAATTCTGTATAACAGTTTAACTAATTATTTTCGCTAGCAAGATCTCATTTGATTATTCAATCCAGCAGGCAAGTTTAAAGAAATATAATCTGATTGATTGAGGTAATGAGGGACTTAAAATTAGCCTAGATAACGCATTTAACTTGTCGGCGAGGCGATTGAGCCGTATTGCAATCTGTCAATAAAGTTTTAAATCAATTAATCAATCAATGCCGTTAGAGAATCAGGATCTCTGCCATCGATATGTGCTGGCTTTTCAACTGAAGCGGCCGCGCGCATTTATCCTGGGGCCCAAGTCTGAATCGAGTTAACGAGACTGAATCCACCTTCGAGGAACAGGAAAATCCCGGCTTCAAACATCGGGTTAACTGAAGCTGGATAATGACATCTTGATCGACTTAGTTGAACCAGGTACGGGGAACGGGGCCCTGGTCTACTTTGAAAGGTAACATTCTGTAGTTTCTGATACAATAATAAGAAAATTCACTTTTAGTGCTAATGAAATAGAGTAACATAGGTCTGAACTTGAGTTGAACTTGAACTTGTGTACTCACGTTTTTCTTTTCTTTTTTATCCACTTTTTCTCCTTATTTGTCTATTTTTTTCTCCCATCCCAATTTCGCCTCGCCAATTCTCCCTTCAATTCTCCCCTCCCCTGTCTCGAACATTGCTAGACCATGCCTCCCACTGGTCGGCTGCAGTGAGGACGAAGCCTTGCATCACGTGTCCCCTCCGGTACACGAGGAGGCAGCCGTCTCATCTTTTCACCTGTACAGCGCGATCTCTCAGTGGCGAGGAGTAACGCGTGGGAGGCTCACGCTGCCCCTGTTACTTCCTGATTCTGCTGTACAGGCGCACCAACCAACCTGTAGGAGTCGCTGTCCACAACGTCCAATCCCCACCCACCAGCTTTCCCACCCCTAAGGCTATGTGTCCACTCAAAACCTCTTTTTCAAGGCGGACCGCTTTGAAAAAAGAAGAAAAAAAAGCTTTGAGCGTTTTTTCTGGGTCTCCCCAGAGCTCGCGCCAGCCGCGGCTCCGCCCCTTCCTCGATGAGTTACATTGATGAGCGCGCTCCTTTCCAAAAAAGTTGAACGAGTTTCAACTTTATGAGCTGAGAGCGCTCCGACCAAAAACGCTGCCGCCCAGAGCTCATAAAACGCGAGGCGCGTCGCCGGGAAGAGGAGCGCGCCTGACGCTTCTCCAGCATAGAAATGAATGACAGAAAGGAGCTGACAACTCATAAAACGTGCCCTATGGACACAAGCCCTAACACTGCCAATTGTGTTAGTATGAACGACCAGCCAAGCTGGTAGCAACGCCGAGAGCTGGGCTCGAACCCAGCATCTCCTGTGTTAGTGGCGAGAGCCTTGCCCACTGCGCCACTTAGCCGCCCCAGTGTACTCACGTTTTTCTGTAGTAGTTGCAATATCCAAAAGTATATTTCCCCAAAAATTGGTATGGCTGAAAAGATCCGTACAGAAATAAGTGATTAGGAGCGATTTTGGTAAAAAAAAAAAAAAAGCTCTGCAGGTTTCAGTTTTCTCATTGACGTATTCCGTGTTTTTTCCTTTTCCTGTTTTCGCTTGTGACCTTTCACCTAGATCCCTGATTCGCTCATCCCCACGTGGGGTATCGTTGGAAAGCCACACTCATTGGTTACAAACTTCCAACCCTGTGCCATAATTTTCGAGATCACCAAATGATTGACGGAGCTAGAGCCTCGGGAGTCGCGGGTGGTATATAAAGAATTTTTTTGCAGTGTACTTTGGCGCACACCTCACATATCGGCATGTAACTCGAGAACCGCTGAGCGAATTTTGTCGCCTGAAATCGACGGCAATCGACAGGCAACAAATAGGCACACCCGCGCCACTAGAGGTCGCCAACGCGGCGTGTCGTGCCGGTGGGCAAAACGTCCCGGGGCCAGGTCGGTGCCAGTAAAGAGGTTAGAGGCCATATCGCCCAGCCCTACCCAGAGGTGTCTCGTTACTGTATTGTCTTAATCCAGAACGCCCCAGCCCTCCTTCTTACTCTGTCTCGTATCTCTTACCAAAAAGTATCATGGTAGTATGATGATATTTTCAGTCTTACTATGGTACCGGCCATTGTATAATTTCTCTTACCATGTACTGCCATGCTAAAAGTTACGTGTTATCATGGCACCACTTCTGTACTTAAATAATGCCATGGTATAATCCAGTTATACCATGGCGCAGGTGAATACTTTATTCCAATTGGCTGGAGGGGTGCTGATTAATATTCAATATACTAGCCTACATGGCTAGAGTCTCATCATAATGAAAATCCAAATGAATGTGCTTGTTTCACTATCTCAGTGTTGCAATGTACCACTGTTGACAGTAGTACATTAGACTACCCCTGGTATAGTGTTGGTATTATGATGGCATTAAGGTGCGATGTAGATGCAATGTACTGGGTTTGAATCAGGCCTGTGACCCGTGTTGCATATTTGAATATCGAAGTTGTACACAAATGATGTGGAAAGTATTTTCAGTATTTTAACGTAGTGGAGGGTTTTCTTTTTGCCCCAGTATTTCTTTTATCTCCATGAATGCATATCAATAAGAAGATGACCAATTCACTACTGTATATATATATATTAAAACATATGGTTACAGTGGTTTAGAATAAAAGCTTTAAATTCCGACAGTGTGTTCATTGTGTCACAGTCATCCGATACGGCGAGCTTGTGAATAAAATAAACATCACTTCTGTTGTTATGACATGTGATGCAGGATGGATGAGTGATGGGAGAAGCTACAGTACCACCGAGTTGTGTCACAGAGCTTGAAGTTAAGTTGTATTTGGTCACAAGTAGAGGAAGTGAATATCCTGCCTTTCAGAAGCTTTCACATATTATATCCCACTTCTCAGACCAGAGAGTCACATCTAACCTTGACAGACCTCCAATATATCACATTTCTGAGTCCAGCCATATGCTATTTCACAGCTGCCTAACAAGTGTATTGAGAGCTCTCTGTCTGTCTGTCTGTCTCTCTCTCTCTCTCTCTCTCTCTCTCTCTCTCTCTTCTGGCAACATTGTGCCTCTTTCTGCCTTATTCACTCTGGTTCTGAATCCATCACCATCCTGCAGCCACAGGCATCAACATCTGAATGTCAATGTCTTCAGTACATTAGAAGGCTGGACTGGTGGTGTGTGTATGTATGTGTGTGTGCATGTGTGTGTGCATGTGTGTGTGTGTGTGTGTGTGTGTGTGTGTGTGTGTGTGTGTGTGTGTGTGTGTGTGTGTGTGTGTGCATCCGTGTGTGTGGACTGCACCCTAAAACATCATTTACATTGTGATATTCCATTGACCTTGAAACAGTTACATCAATTAACATGGATAACTTGTCTCTCTAAGATGGAAATTAGAACATTGAGACTTGAATTTGGAGTTGGAGCATTACCATTACCTACACTTTGTGGGCACACAGAATTTGTGTTTGAGATATTCCATCCAAAATAGCTTTATTTAAATGTACGTCTTATACAGCTCTGAATCATAGAACGTACCCATATGCCAGTAAAATCACCATGGTTACTGTCATAGTGTCCCCATGTCCTAGTCAAATCACCATGGTTATTGTCAGAGTGTCCTCATGTCCCAGTAAAATCACCATGGTTACTGTCATAGTGTCCCCATGTCCCAGTAAAATCACCATGGTTACTGTCATAGTGTCTTGGGAGTTATTCAGTATTCACTGTCTCCAGATCCAGGATTTGTCCCTTGATGACATCATCACTAGAATATTTTCTCTCTTATGTTCAGCTTCGGGAGAGACTCAAAATAAAACAGCACAGTATTATAGAAATAACATATGGGAATTATATTTTAAGGTGGCTTTTCCTTGCCTTCTTGTACAGGAATCGCTCCTGCTGTACTCACTCTGCTAAACTCTCCCTAGTCAAAATGTCCATTCTCCCATTGTTTGACTATGATGTAATTTACATGCATGCAAGCAAGAGTCTCCTTGATCACCTTAACCTCTTATGCCCTAGCCATATTTTCAGAAAATTCGCCTAAAAGTATACATAGAATATCAGGCGTATAAATTACCTTATTATGGCCAAGTCATACATCTATGGATCGGGCCAAATCTCCTTTTTCCAATGGCAGAGTTCACCAGGCGCCCGTAACAGGGCAGCAAAGACTGTGAATGAAATCTACTGTAAGTACAGTTACTTCTTTGTAATGAAAAATGATTTCATCAGATTGAGACGCATTTTTTTCTAGACATTCACAGAGAGGTAACGAAACAAACTACGTTCTATTTTATGGCAATAACGTTCAGGTTTGTTCGAACCGTGAGACATAATCACGAAAATAACGTTCAAAAAATATTTCTTGCCAGACAGCTCCAAGTTTGACAGGGGCTGGCGTGAGCTGGGTAGTGTAGTTTTATGAAATTCGAAAGTCCATCGAATCGATTTCTATAAACTCATATTTCAGCACTACCGTTGTTTACCAATGATTTTAATGACACTTAAAATCATTGGTAAACAAAGGTAGTGCTGGAAATATAAAATGTGCCAGCTGTTTTGATAGGGTTATGGTATTTACTCTTGGCTACAAAAAAAACAAACAAAAAAAACTACATTAATTCATACGGACTGTATTAATCTATTTATGACGTGAAATAAATCTCGGCCCGGTACAGGGCCCGTCGGCCTAAGGGGTTAATACATCTGTAATAACCAGGTCTATTTGACTGAGTATATCCTTGGCTCTGTCTAATTTCCTCCACAGTGTGATACTTCATCTGTGCTTCTGTGTGTGTGTGTGTGTGTGTGTGTGTGTGTGTGTGTGTGTGTGTGTGTGTGTGTGTGTGTGTGTGTGTGTGTGTGTGTGTGTGTGTGTGTGTGTGTGTGCGCGCGTGCGTGTGCGTGTGTGGATGCATGCATGCTATGTGTACTTGCTAACATTGCTTGTGCCTATGCAAGCACAAATCTATCTCTCATAAGAGCACAGTATATGTGTAGAATAAGCATAAATAGTCTATTCTTGCCTGGATCAAATGAGGAGATTTCATGCTTTAGGCCTATGATACATGATGCATACATATACAGAAAGTTTAAACTAATAAAAGTCCTATGTGACCAGGAAGCAGATATCTGGAGGGGGAGTGTTGGAGGGTGAATCTTAGATCAGAATGTATCATACTGTGTATAGGTGGCCTCAGTGGCAATGCCTGAGGAAGAACACTAGTTCCAAACACAGTATTACAACAGCATCCATCCATCTGTATTCCTGCTTTCTTAGTGCCTGTTTGATTCTGTGCACAACTATAGCATTAATAAACATTTAGCTGCATTCAAGGAGCTTCATATACTGTAACCGAGTGGATTTGAACCATAGGAGGAGCCACATGTGCTGCACTAACCTGCTGAGCTAAAGGGTCAGACATGTTAGTTAGCAGGTCCTGGTTGACTGCATCCAACTTGTTAGTAGTTTACATGTCTGACCCCCCCCCCCATTTTTTAGGTATGTGTCACAATCACACAACAAAGCCTTGTTCTCTCTCTCTCTCTCTCTCTCTCTCTCTCTCTCTCTCTCTCTCTCTCTCTCTCTCTCTCTCTCTCTCTCTCTCTCTCTCTCTCTCTCTCTCTCTCTCTCTCTCTCTCTCTCTCTCTCTCTCTCTCTCTCTCTCTCTCTCTCTCTCTCTCCAAACAGTGAGCTTGTCTTTGGCACCTGCTCAACTTCAGTTCTCATCCCTGCTGTTTTGGCTGAATCCCACCGCCATCCCTCTCTCCATGCCTGCCTGCCTCTCTCCCTCCCTCCCTTCCTGCAAGCCTCCCTCTCACTCCCTCCCTCCCTTCCTGTCTGCCCCTCTGCCTGGCTGACTGCCCTCATCAGAGGTCAGACTCTGTTTAGCTGCTTAATCAAATGGAAAAGGTTAAAAGGAGAACATAGTTTCCTGCCAACAGTTCTTGTGGAAAATAGTTAAAAGACAAGACAAAGGACAACTCAGTGTTTATAAGACTTGATGGGTCACTCTCACTCATAAGGGACTCTGAGGTATTGTAAGTTCACTATTAGCATGTTATAACTTCACTAGACGGTTCCAGTGGAATTGCGTTGCTAGGGAATGGCTTTGACCCAAGTGTATTTCCTGTTGCAGTGTTTGCTAATATGCAGTTGTTTGCTAATGTCCAGTTGTTTGCTAATGTCCAGTTGTTTGCTAATATCCAATATGGGGTCAGTGGTGGCCTAATGGTTAGAGAAGCGAGTTTGTGACCGGAAGATCGCCGGTTCGATCCCCGGAACCGGCAGGAAAAATCTGCCACTGAAGTGCCCTTGAGCAAGGCACTTAACCCCCAACTGCTCCAGTGGAGTTGCTCAGTGGCCAATGGTGTCAGACTGTGGTTGTACTGGGCAGCTCCCAGGTATGAATGGAACTGTGTGAATGTGAAGCAGGGCGTAGCTGAAAAAGAGCATCTGTGCTCAGCGAACCTACCCTGGGTAAATAAAGGTTAAACAAGTTGTTTGCTAATATCCAGTTGTTTGCTAATGTCCAGTCGTTTGCCGTTTGCTAATATCCAGTTGTTTGCTGTTTGCTAATGTCCAGTTGTTTGCTAATAATAATAAATTGTATTTGGAGTGCACTTTTCATTCACTAGGATCCCAAAGTGCTACAGGGTTAAAACATAGTTAAATTTTTTAAATAATTATTAATAATAATAAAATAAAATAGAGAATACGAATACAAATAAAACATAGTTAAAAACATAGTATGAACAGAACATTTAAAACAACAGCACAAGAACAAATTCAATCACAAGAAATAGCTAGCAATCAAAGGCCTTTTGAAATAAGAAGGTTTTCAGGCCTGCTTTAAAAGAGTCCAGGCTCTGTGATTGATTGATTGATTGTCCTGTTATAATAAGCAACATGTTTTCTCCTTTGAGTGAGAATAACAGTATTAGGCTGCGTACAGACAACTCTTGGCCAAATCCTTTCATCTCTCCCTGTCTCTGAAGCACTGTTGCTGCCTTATACAGGAATCATAACTGGTTTAATCTTAAATTGTTACTAGAGAGCAGATGGTTGCAAAGGAATTAGAGGCATCTCTCTCTCCCTCCATTTCTGGCATTTATCAGCATTTTCATACATATAATGTAGGCACAATAAATAAGAATAAACAATAAGAAAATCAGCTAAGCCAGTTACAAGTTGACACACAGTGGGCGGAGATCATACTTTTAAATGCAGCAAGAGAAGGAAGAACCTTCAGCTTCAGAGTTATGCTAGCACTCATCCTCCTATCATAACTGGATCTGACATGTCATGAAACCTGTCTGTCAAATGTTTTTTATTCTGTTTGGAAGGTGTGTGTATGTCAGGTTGCGCTCTTTGGCTGTGCTATTATTTTTACATTATTGCAACATTGAGCAGAAGGACATCTTTCAATAGATTCAAATTTGAGCTCATGAAACAAGAGCGCATACTTTGTGCAACATTTTCAATATTTTGTGTTGTACAACACATTACTTTTGAAATGTCAAATAAACATGTTAATCTCTTGAATTAAATTAATTCAATGTAAAAATTCAGTGTATTGAATAAAAAAATGTAAAAAGTAGCCACACTTTGATTTGTAGAATATTTAGCAATGGACTAATACACAGGGGTCTAATAAGGAAACTGGAGCAAATGCTACCATCAGTATTTTAAAATGTCCCATTTGTATTAATTTGATTGTTTCATAATATAAATGTGCATATGCTTGTCTCCCCAGATAGTAAGAATTGTATAGACCCTATCTGATGCTCAAATTACTGGCTTATGCTACAGCAGTACTGGCTTATTACATGGCCCCAGAGTACAGACTGAAGTTAAAACTTTGTTTTAATGCCCCAGCTTCTAGGAATAATCTTCAACGCAATACCCCACTATCCTATGGAGAGTTTAAAAAAAACATGATTACAAATCTCTCTGCTTTAGTCTGTGACTGTTGAATTTGTACTACTTGGAAAACAGACAGCAATGTGTGCAAATTAATGACACTGTGTCAGGATTTAGGAAGGTCACCTGTGGAGTACCCCAGGGATCTGTGATAGGTCCAACACTTTTTATACTTTATATTAATGATAATATTGCTGAGCTGTTAACGTTTGTTATTTTTGCAGATGATACAAATTTATATTGCTCAGGAAGTAATTTAAAGGAACTTTTGTTTGATATTGAAAGAGAGCTTGAAATTCTCAAAACTTGGTTTGATGTTAATAAATGGTCTCTCAATATTAAGAAAACCAAATTTATGGTTTTTGGTAATCGAAAAGAAATAGAGGGGGATATCAAGTTAAAAATATGTGATGTAAAAATAGAAAGAGTTTCTGAGATAACATTTCTAGGGGTAGTTATTGACCAGAAATTAACATGGAAACAACATGTTAACTATATTCAAGGAAAAATATCTAAGTCAGTAGCAATATTGTATAAATGTAAGGATATATTATATAAAGCCTTGCACATCATTTACTGCTCACTTATACTTCCTTACATATCTTACTGTGTGGAAGTATGGGGGTCGACATTTAAAAAGACAGTAAATTCAATAGTCTTACTGCAAAAGCGGGCCATTCGGAACCTTTTCAAGGCTGGTTACTATGAACACACAATTCCATTGTTTATAAAGTCTCATATTATGAAATTTAATGATTTGGTTTATTATAAATCTATGCAAATAATGTACAGAGCTAAAGCAAAGTTACTCCGAGACGGAGTGCAAAGGTTTTTTTCAATACATGAAAGAAAATATGATTTGAGAGATATTTGTAAATTGACTGTTCAAAAAGCTAAGACAGGGATTAAAAGGAGGTGTATTTCTATTATTGGGGTTAACTTGTGGAACAATGCTGATATACAGTTAAGAATGAGTAATTTGCTTTTGGTTTTTAAGATTTTTTTTAAGTAAAGCTATTTTTGAAAACTACAAGGGTGAATAATACTGTTTTTTTTGCTATTTTCTTTTAGAATACTGTTTTGGAGTCTTAATTTTTGTTAAGAATATAGGACAGGCATATATAAGCATTATGCTTCAGTCTGTACCTTTTCAGTCACTGTAAAATCAAATATTGTTAAATGATGGTGTATATTGTATTGTGTGAGATGATGACTGAATAAACTACTACTACTACTACTACTACTACTACTACTACTACTACTACTACTACTACTACTACTACTACTACTCAGGGGCGTAGCTGGGGGGGGGGGGGGGGGGGGGGGTAGCTTAGGATGATTCCAAGGGCCCAGCACTGGGGGGGGCCCCCAATTTTTTATTTTTTTTTATACTAGACATCACTCAGGTGTATTATTGATGCTCTCATTGATACTATGTTTGTTTCTGAAGTGTGTGTGTGTGTGTGTGTGTGTGTGTGTGTGTGTGTGTGTGTGTGTGTGTGTGTGTGTGTGTGTGTGTGTGTGTGTGTGTGTGTGTGTGTGAGATATATATAGAGAGAGGGGGGGCTTTGGTAGACTATTGCATTGGTCCATTCATTGAAGATGAACGCAATGCGACATCCTTTACTAGGCTCACCCACCAACAGTGCAGGTGCTGAACTGCTGATCCGAATGTATAGGTAAAAACCATATTATGCGTTTTCATCAATAAAAAAATGGCAAAAAAAAATTCCGCTCGCGCGCTTACGCGCGCTCGCATTAACTGGGGGCCTACGAATACATTCTTTCATGGGGCCCAGAATCTGGAGCTACACCCCTGCTACTACTACTACTACTACTACTACTACTACTACTACTACTACTACTACTACTACTACTACTACTACAACTACTATCTTCTTTCTTTGTTTTTTGCATCTGTATCTTCTGTCAATGTTTAATTATCTTTTCCTCATCTTTCATATTTTTTGTAATTTTCTTTTATTGTTTTTTTAATATGCCTGTAATCTCTATGGCGTTGTAAATGAGGGAAACATCAACTACCTCTTCGAGTATATGTGAGGGCTGTGTGTGTGTGTGTGTGTGGGTCATGAGCATATAACAGGGACTCTTAAAGTTATCCGTGAAACGGACAACCACTAGACTGCTTATGCAGATATTTTAGGAGAGGGGAAAAATTAAACAACAGAAAACAACCTTTACAGGTGGAAATCTCAAAGTGAGTAATTAAGAAAATAAATCTAGTCCAAAAAAACAGGACTACTCTCAATAACGAGGTATAGTATAAAAGTAAATAAGCCACAAGGGCACCTCCTAATAAAGGAGTTTATATTGAAAAAAGTAAAACAATAAACCTCCACTAAGGGAGTTTATGTGTAGAATCACGTGAGTAGCCTAAAATAAGATTGACTACCATAAAGCTCAATCTGAATCAGAGATCAGACTACACTTCAATATAATGAGCGTGACCAAAAGGACAGCCAACACTAGGAAATGAATTAGCAGTTGACACTGCGAGATCCAAACTTAAATAGACTCAACATGGCCATAGGCACAGCTGCACTGCATCAGGTGCAATCAAGCCCACACACCTGCCGACCCATGAGGCAATTAACCACAGGGACCAGGGATTGACAGCTATCCCTCACAGAGAGGTGAAATAAAGTAAAACCATGACAGTATAAATAAATAATTGAATGAATGCTCTGTATACACAAAATTCAATGTTATAGCCACATTTACCCTCAAACTAATTTGGTAGAGAATGTCGGGATTTGGTACAGAGGTTGTCTCTCTTGGGAAGAGCTGTTTAGCAGGCTGTGACATACAGGCATAGAGACAGCTCTGTGTAGGAGTGTGGCTAAAATCAACAGCTGACAGGGAATTTAATGCAGTCAATGTATAATGTTTATGTATTATAAGTGAATAAGAAAAATAACTGTCATAAATGCATTATTTACAAAAGGCAATTTCAATACATTCTCTATTGTTTTCAATATAAGTGACTGAAGGGAGAGGCGTTTACCCTGCACTCCCAGCTCTCACTGCAGCAAAAATGCCTTGTTGTTCATTGTTCTTTTTAGAATTAACATAGTAATGAAATAGCTCAATTATTCTAAAACAGAAAGCTGAACAATAACACCAACAACAGAGTGTGAGGTTCAGAATGACAATCACCTTTCAAGTGTAAGATGACTCTATATAGACTTGTTTCACTGGAACTCTGTTGCTAGGGAACAGTTTGGACCCAAGTGTATTCCCAGTTGACTATCGCATTAGCAAACATTGCAACAAGAATTAAACTTGGGTCCTTTAGATATGGTGTCAAGATGAAACCGTCCACACTTTGAAAGAGGAATTCCACTCAATGGATGTGTTATTCCTGTGGTCCATGGCTGGTCCAGGGCAGCTCGATCAATATGCATGAACATGAAGAACTGTCTGCTGAACCCAGAAACCAGAGAAAGAATGGGCCTCATTCACAAAGCAATATAAGAACAGATACCCTCTTATTTTGTTCTTAACTAGCATTTTTTCTTATTTTGTTCTTGCCTGGGATTCAGCAATGTTTTCTTATTCTTGCTTTACTCTTAGGCAAGACCACATTTTAAAAGTGTGTGTGTGTGTGTGTGTGTGTGTGTGTGTGTGTGTGTGTGTGTGTGTGTGTGTGTGTGTGTGTGTGTGTGTGCTTGTGCGCTGAGACTGCCTCACTAAGCCTTTTTATTTTTAATAAAAAAATACAATGTTTTTATTTATGGAGCATTTATTTATCCACTCTGGTTAGATGGTGTATTGTACTTGTGCTGTATAATAACAATACATTTGAATCTAATCTCATTTTGAGATCAGTCGCAAATTGCTTCCTGTTGAATGGATCAGCATGGTGCAGATGCAATGCAGAACCTCTCTCTGCTGTTTTGCACACCGCCCTCGCCGTTTTGCACACACCTCATTCACCTTATAAGGAGCTGGCGGGGCGTGTCTATATGCAAATGTTTGAACGAGAACGCGCATTTCAGTTTAAGAATGAGTGGGATTCATCATTCAACACACCTGGGTAAGAACAGATTTGGACGTTAATAACGGGTTGTTGCATGTGGCGGTGGCTTTTCTTATTTTTCTCTTAACAGACAGTTAACAGAGAGAGTTAAGAAAGTATTTGTAAATGAGGCCCAATGAGTGGAGCGAGGGGGGTGAAGGGAAGCGGACAGCTGACCAAGCGAATACTGACTCATAACGTTACCAACGTTAAGTCGAGTTCATTCATACTACACTAGTACACGTATGATCAATCCAATAATGAACACATATATATATCTTGTCATTTTAAACAAGTTACCATTCATTCATTCATCCATTATGCGTCACCTGCGGCGAAATTAAATGTTATAGTTCAACAACAACACGCTGTGTTGAGAGAGCGAGAGAGAGAGAGAGAGAGAGAGAGAGAGAGAGAGAGAGAGAGAGAGAGAGAGAGAGAGAGAGAGACACCGCATTAACTCACTTTGTTTAGTTGAAACGTGGTCCAGGAGGGCTTGATAAAGTGTATATGTCCACTGTCCCACAGTCCCAGACTGTTGATGTATATCCACTGTCCAGACTGCATCCAGCTAGCCAAATAGCTTCTTGTTAGCCAGGTTAGGCACCACAACACAACAGCATCTAACAGCCTGCAAACTACCTGGCATTCTATCGCCCTGCTCTAAGACAAACTCTAACCTTAACCAACTTTGAAAGAGTGCCTAAGCTTAACCGTCGAAAGAACTTGCCGTCATGCTCTAAGACAAACTCGAACCTTAACCAACTTCGAAGAGTAACTAAGCCTAACCAGTGTAGAAACTGACGTCGGCCAATCAGAGAGCGTCTCCGAGAAATGCGGCTAGAGCGTCTCCGAGAAATGCGGCTACGGAAAGTATAGACGCTGCTTGCTTAGATGATATAGATCGCTTGAAAACGCGCCCGGCTTCCATCATATTACATCATATTTCAACGCACAGTGTGTTACGTGCGTTGACCTATTTGATTGGCTGCGAGGATACAGCAATGAAACCAGTGCACGCCCTGCTGTGCGTGATATGTCTCGCCCCGGCCTGAGAGGTAGTTACTAGTGATTTCCTGTGAATGAAAAACTATTATTTATATTTGATATATTAACATTATATTGTGCATTGGAAACACAAACATACTTAAAATGAGTAAATATTATTCATTTTAAACATGTTTATTTTATTTCTAGGGCTCTAAAAAAAATATAAAAATTATAAATTCTTCTTCTTCTCTCTTTTAACCAGGGAGGGCGGTGCTCTAGCGCCCACTATCGGCCGGCCGCCACTGGTCTAACCCTTGTTCCCGTCCTTCCCTGCAGTCCTACCTGGCTCTTCACCCTGTTCTCTGGCTCCCGACAAAGACCTGCTCTGACCCCTGCCTGCCTGACTAACTCTCCTTGCCTTGCCCGGAACGTATGAGGACCTGCACCCATCTTGATCCCTGCCTGGCTAACTCCCCTGTACCCGCTTCGACCCCTGCCTGACTGACTACTCCGTTCCCGTGTATCGACCCTGCCTGTCTGACTACTCCGTTCCCGTGTATCGACCCCTGCCTGTCTGACTACTCCGTTCCCGTGTATCGACCCCTGCCTGTCTGACTACTCCGTTCCCGTGTATCGACGCTGCCTGTCTGAGTGCTCCCTCCGTGTATCGACCCCCTGCCTGTATACCCGACCATTCTTTATTTATTAAATATACCCAATACTGGGTTTTAACAAGATCTGTCTGCCGAGTCTCATTATCTGCACATTGGGTTCAATACGTCAAACCGTGACACATACAGGGGCACACACACACACGCACGTACGCACGCACGCACACACGCACACACGCACGCACGCACGCACGTACGCACACACGCACACACGCACACACACACACACACACACACACACACACACACACACACACACACACACACACACACACACACACACACACACACACACACACACACACACACACACACATACACACACACACACACACACACATTTTCAGAAAAATACTTTGAAAGAAAGTGGGTGGGATGACAGATGGTGGTATATTGCTGCAAAACAAAGGGGAAAAGAGAGAGAAAGAGAGGGAGAGAGAGAGAGAGAGAGAGAGAGAGCGTTTCACTCCTCCTGGCCTCCAACCAACAACCGCACACCAGCTCCATGTGACCTCAAAGGTTTTATGGTAAATGGACTGCATTTATATAGTGATTTTATCCAAAGTACAACGTATGCTTCACATGAACCCATTCACTCACACACTCACACCGATGGCAGAGGGAACCACGCAAGGCACCAACCTGCACATCAGCAGCAGTTAGGGGTTCAGTGTCCCACTCAAGGAACAGTTAGGGGTTCAGTGTCCCACTCAAGGAACAGTTAGGGGTTCAGTGTCCCACTCAAGGAACAGTTAGGGGTTCAGTGTCTCACTCAAGGAACAGTTAGGGGTTCAGTCAGTGTCTCACTCAAGGAACAGTTAGGGGTTCAGTCAGTGTCTCACTCAAGGAACAGTTAGGGGTTCAGTGTCCCACTCAAGGAACAGTTAGGGGTTCAGTCAGTGTCTCACTCAAGGACCAGTTAGGGGTTCAGTGTCTCACTCAAGGACCAGTTAGGGGTTCAGTCAGTGTCCCACTCAAGGAACAGTTAGGGGTTCAGTGTCCCACTCAAGGAACAGTTAGGGGTTCAGTGTCTCACTCAAGGAACAGTTAGGGGTTCAGTGTCTCACTCAAGGAACAGTTAGGGGTTCAGTGTCTCACTCAAGGAACAGTTAGGGGTTCAGTCAGTGTCTCACTCAAGGAACAGTTAGGGGTTCAGTGTCTCACTCAAGGAACAGTTAGGGGTTCAGTCAGTGTCCCACTCAAGGAACAGTTAGGGGTTCAGTGTCTCACTCAAGGAACAGTTAGGGGTTCAGTGTCTCACTCAAGGAACAGTTAGGGGTTCAGTGTCTCACTCAAGGAACAGTTAGGGGTTCAGTCAGTGTCTCACTCAAGGAACAGTTAGGGGTTCAGTGTCTCACTCAAGGAACAGTTAGGGGTTCAGTCAGTGTCCCACTCAAGGAACAGTTAGGGGTTCAGTCAGTGTCCCACTCAAGGAACAGTTAGGGGTTCAGTGTCTCACTCAAGGAACAGTTAGGGGTTCAGTGTCCCACTCAAGGAACAGTTAGGGGTTCAGTGTCTCACTCAAGGAACAGTTAGGGGTTCAGTGTCTCACTCAAGGAACAGTTAGGGGTTCAGTGTCTCACTCAAGGAACAGTTAGGGGTTCAGTGTCCCACTCAAGGAACAGTTAGGGGTTCAGTGTCCCACTCAAGGAACAGTTAGGGGTTCAGTGTCCCACTCAAGGAACAGTTAGGGGTTCAGTCAGTGTCCCACTCAAGGAACAGTTAGGGGTTCAGTGTCTCGCTCAAGGACACATTTCCGGGAGGAGCCGGGATAGAACAGGGAACCTTCAGATTACCAGATGACCGCTCTACCTCCTGAGCCACTGGCACCCTAATAATACCAGCCTAATTATCCCAACGGATCCAAATGGGATACGCAGCTGGGTGAGTTTACACCTCATTACACTCACTCCTCTAACCTCACTCCCCACACCACTGTGACCATATCACATTATAACTACTGTGACCACAGCTGCAGAGCTGGCCCATATCACATTATAACTACTGTGACCACAGCTGCAGAGCCGGCCCATATCACATTATAACTACTGTGACCACAGCTGCAGAGCTGCAGGCCCATATCACATTATAACTACTGTGACCACAGCTGCAGAGCTGGCCCATATCACATTATAACTACTGTGACCACAGCTGCAGAGCTGGCCCATATCACATTATAACTACTGTGACCACAGCTGCAGAGCTGGCCCATATCACATTATAACTACTGTGACCACAGCTGCAGAGCTGGCCCATATCACATTATAACTACTGTGACCACAGCTGCAGAGCTGGCCCATATCACATTATAACTACTGTGACCACAGCTGCAGAGCTGGCCCATATCACATTATAACTACTGTGACCACAGCTGCAGAGCTGGCCCATATCACATTTTATTACATGGCGTTTTAACATTCGCGAAAATGCTTGATTGTGATTGGTCAATAGCGCTCGGTTGCCCATAGCAGCGGTCAGTTATTTTTTTCGATAACTGACCGCTGTCAGGGGCAACCGAGCAATAATGACCGCTGTTCGCAGCCGGAGCAATCAAGCATTTAGATCGCAGTCATGAAAGCTGCTCAGCATAATGCACAGCTGCACTCATCAGCATGCAAGCTGCCGGCGATGACGGCGCGGAGCCACAGAACAGAACAACTGCGTCTGCATTTGATCTCGTCTTGTCGATGGTGTAAAATGAATGAGGTATATTGTTAGTAAGTTAGCCATGTAATAAGCGGGATAATGTATAGCTATACTCGGTCATTGTCGCAAAATAATTGACCTTCACTGCGTTTAGAACACCTCGGCGAGGCGCCTCGGTATTCTAAACTCTGTTTGCGACAATGACCTCGTACACATTATCGTGTACATTATCCCTTACATAACCACTGTGACCACAGCTGCA
The DNA here is from genome assembly GCF_963971535.1 of Notolepis coatsorum. Lineage (NCBI taxonomy): Eukaryota > Metazoa > Chordata > Actinopteri > Aulopiformes > Paralepididae > Notolepis > Notolepis coatsorum. The sequence goes on from NC_140181.1 coordinate 21,989,390, forward strand.
GAGCCGGCCCATATCACATTGCATGTGCTGCATGTGGCTCTTTACCCGTCAATGTGTGGCTCTTCCATCAAAAAAATTTAAATAATTATAATATTTGGATTTATTATTATTATTATAAAAAAAACAAATTTGTCACTCAAACCTGTGGTAAACCTCATATTTTTATATTAACACTTTGAGTGCCAGCCACGAGAAATCTTGTTAGTTCATGCCATGCGTTGAGTGCCAAGAACGAGAAATCTTGTTATTTAATCGTTATTTTTTTTTATCGATTTCCATTCATTTTTCATCAATCTAGCCTCACGTTACCAGTGGGGAACTATCTGAGCTCGAACAGGGAAAATACCGCCCCCTATCGTCTCTCCGGATGGTATTGCACCCAATCTTATCCAGTCCAATACCTGAAGAGGTGGATTGGACTGGAGTGAAGGATTTAGGATTTGTGAAGGATGAAGGATTTAGCGAAGTGAGGGATTTAGCGAAGTGAGGATATTAGTGAAGTGAGGGATTTAGCGATGTGAGGATATTAGTGAAGTGAGGATATTAGTGAAGCAAGGATATTAGTGAAGCAAGGATATTAGTGAAGCAAGGATATTAGTGAAGCATGAAGCAAGGATATTAGTGAAGCAAGGATATTAGTGAAGCAAGGATATTTGTGAAGTGAGGTCGGATATTAGTGAAGTGAGGATATTAGTGAAGTGAGGATATTAGTGAAGAGAGGATATTAGTGAAGTGAGGGATTTAGCGATGTGAGGATATTAGTGAAGTGAGGATATTAGTGAAGCAAGGATATTAGTGAAGCAAGGATATTAGTGAAGCAAGGATATTAGTGAAGCATGAAGCAAGGATATTAGTGAAGCAAGGATATTAGTGAAGCAAGGATATTTGTGAAGTGAGGTCGGATATTAGTGAAGTGAGGATATTAGTGAAGTGAGGATATTAGTGAAGAGAGGATATTAGTGAAGCGAGGATATTAATGAAGTGAGGATATTAATGAAGTGAGGATATTAGTGAAGAGATGATATTAGTGAAGAGAGGATATTAGTGAAGCGAGTATATTAATGAAGTGAGGATATTAGTGAAGAGAGGTTATTAGTGAAGTGAGGATATTAGTGAAGAGAGGATATTAGTGAAGTGAGGATATTAGTGGCCAAGCAAGGATATTTCAACAAGTGAGTCGTCTCTCCGGATGGTATTGCACCCAATCTTATCCAGTCCAATACCTGAAGAGGGTCCAATTCAGAGACAGCAAAGCGAGGATATTAACAACGCAAGCATATTAGTGAAGCAAGGATATTAGTGAAGTGAAGGATTTAGCGAAGTGAGGATATTAGTGAAGTGAGGGATTTAGCGAAGTGAGGATATTAGTGAAGTGAGGGATTTAGCAAAGTGAGGATATTAGTGAAGTGAGGATATTAGTGAAGCAAGGATATTAGTGAAGCAAGGACATTAGTGAAGCAAGGATATTAGTGAAGTGAGGATATTAGTGAAACAAGGATATTAGTGAAGCAAGGATATTAGTGAAGTGAGGATATTAGTGAAGCAAGGATATTAGTGAAGTGAGGATATTAGTGAAGCAATGATATTAGTGAAGTGAGGTCGGATATTAGTGAAGTGAGGATATTAGTGAAGCAAGGATATTAGTGAAGCAAGGATATTAGTGAAGTGAGGTCAGATATTAGTGAAGTGAGGATATTAGTGAAGTGAGAATATTAGTGAAGAGAGGATATTAGTGAAGCGAGGATATTAATGAAGTGAGGATATTAATGAAGAGAGGATATTAGTGAAGAGAGGATATTAGTGAAGCGAGGATATTAATGAAGTGAGGATATTAGTGAAGAGAGGATATTAGTGAAGAGAGGATATTAGTGAAGCGAGTATATTAATGAAGTGAGGATATTAGTGAAGATAGGATATTAGTGAAGTGAGGATATTAGTGAAGAGAAGATATTAGTGGCCAATATATTTATATATTGTGTTTCAAGTTGTGAATTAGAGTCTAGACTATACTTTATTTGACTGGTTGTGTGTTGTTGTAGTAACAGCTGAGCGACTCGTTCATAAGAGCCGATTCATTGCAGTGAGCGTGTCGAATCGCTCACGTCTTGCCATGAGTGTTGCGTGGTACTGTACTGTACTGTACAAAATATTTGGTATAGCGCCCCTAGTGGCGAAGTACCCAGCGGCCGCTACTGCGTGTTTCATAATCCCTGGGTTGTCGCAGAGGACCGCATTCTCAATTCAAGTATAGAAAATGAAAAAACGCCAACACTGGAGTTAGTAGTTTTTAAATCTGACAAACACTGGTACATTGCTCTTGCATAATATATGACTGTTATACAACAGACGAGGCCATCTGATTCATACGAACCCTCTGCAGTGCATCCACCGTCTGGAACGAGGAACAGAAGGCTGCCTCTTAGTCGATGCAGTCAGTTTGGTCTAACAAGGCTACCAAGACTTTCTTAATAAAAAGAAAAGCCATCAATAATATCAATATAATTATAGCCTACATGGTTTCTGCTATGACTATATAGTACACATGTCGCTTTAACCTTCTCCTTTAATAACATGTCATTTGTAATTGTTCTCATTTATGTGACATATTGTACGGATATAGACAATAGTGAAAGGTTGTCAGTTATGTAATGTATGTGTCAATATGACTATCAACAGATAATTTCACTGTCATTGCTGAGAACCGCACACCTCATGCAAAGAACATAGGCTTTCCATGCAGAAACTCAGATGACACATTGCTGCTGCTGCTGCACACCTGAACCTCACACAGGCTGTGTGGCTGCTCTAACCTGTTAACATGGTCACGGCTCTAACCTGTTAACATGGTCACTGCTCTAACCTGTTAACATGGTCACTGCTCTAACCTGTTAACATGGTCACTGCTCTAACCTGTTAACACATGGTCACTGCTCTAACCTGGTAACATGGTCACTGCTCTAACCTGTTAACATGGTCACTGCTATAACCTGGTAACATGGTCACTGCTCTAACCTGTTAACATGGTCACTGCTCTAACCTGTTAACATGGTCACTGCTCTAACCTGTTAACATGGTCACTGCTCTAACCTGTTAACATGGTCACTGCTCTAACCTGTTAACATGGTCACTGCTCTAACCTGTTAACATGGTCACTGCTCTAACCTGTTAACATGGTCACTGCTCTAACCTGTTAACATGGTCACTGCTCTAACCTGTTAACATGGTCACTGCTCTAACCTGTTAACATGGTCACTGCTATAACCTGGTAACATGGTCACTGCTCTAACCTGGTAACATGGTCACTGCTCTAACCTGTTAACATGGTCACGGCTCTAACCTGTTAACATGGTCACTGCTCTCTAACCTGGTAACATGGTCACTGCTCTAACCTGTTAACATTAAGATTAAGATTAAGATTTGTTTATTAAGGACAATGCAAATTAATGAACATCATTTACATGTGTATGCATAACATCACAGCATGATAAGGACGTAAATATGCCGGGAATAGCACAGGGCTAATTTCCACCCGTAGTCCTAACATAAAATAAAACAAACACAAAACGGACCATACAACGTTCATTCATAAAAACTGACATCACTGACATGACCACACTAACATGACATTCAGTCAGTACAACATCACTAACATCCCTAATGAGTGCATATTTGGCTGTCTAACAGCCATTTCCTGAGTTGGCCCTTAAAGGTGGACAGGGTGGGACATTCCCTTAAGGGGACCGGAAGGCTGTTCCATGTTCCACTTCCCTTTATCGATAGACAATTTTTGCTGAAGGCGGTCTTTCTAAAATGGACCTCACAATCCCCTCTGGTGTTTGATCTAGTGGCTAATCCAGTGTTCCTTTTCTCGTGGATAAACTCCTTGAGAGGGGGAGGGGCTAATCTGTGCAGGCATTTATATACAAAGCAGGAACTTTTATAACGTCTGAGGTTTTCAAAATTTAAAATTTGATGCTTATCCAGGATTTTACAGTGGTGGTATGAGTACTGTTTCCTGTCATATACCTTCAATGCTCTGTTGTAGAGTTGTTCTATGGGTTTCATGGCTGTGGCCCCAGTAAATGACCAGTTTAGAAGGCAATATTCAATGTGAGAGAAGACCATACCGTGTAGGTATGTCTTTGCGGCTTCAAGTGTTAGGGAGGGCCGTATTTGTTTGAAGTTGGAAATGTTGAAGTTGATGGCCACATTGATGGCCACATTGCCACTGCTCTAACCTGGTAACATGGTCACTGCTCTAACCTGGTAACATGGTCACTGCTCTAACCTGGTAACATGGTCACTGTGTGTCTGCTTTAACCATACCATTATGACTATAACATGATGATAACATGGGCGGCTACGTGGCGCAGTGGGCAAGGCGCTCGCAACGAATGCTGGAGATTAGGCTCGAACCTCCTGTTCGAGCCCCGCTCTCCACATTGCTTTCAGTTTAGCTGGTCGTCCACAGTAATACACATTGGCCGTATTACGGGGAGGGAAACTGTAGGGTGGGGATTGGGCGTTGTGGACAGCGACTCCTACAGGTCGTTTGGTGCGCCTGCGCAGTAGAATCAAGAAGCGACGGGGGAAAATAACATCCCGTGCCCCTAGATGGCGTTTTAACTCAACACTTCTGAAAAACGAGAGTTTAACTTGCAATTTAAAGAGAAGCTCACTGAATTCCTACAGTTTAATGTTGGCTCTGTACAGGACCCCAGAATCCTATGGAATTCGGTTAAGGGATTTATCAGAAGTAACACTACTCTCTTTGCATCTAATCTCCGCAAGGGACGTCTCTCCAAGCTAGAGGAACTGGAAAAGCTTCAAGCCATGTTGATCTCTTCCTTGCAGCACAACTACTCTAGTCGACTGGAGCTTCAAATTAAGGTAGTGAAAAAAGAGATTAACTCCATTTTAAGACAACAATCTGAATTTCAGATGCACAGAACAAGACAGCACTACTACTTTGACGCCTCCAGGCCTAGTCATCTACTAGCTATGAAGATACGTGCCAGTGAGAAATTTGCGGATATCCCTTCCATTAAGAACCAACAGGGGGAGGTAACCACCAACCCAAAAAAGATTAATGATACATTTCGCTGTTTTTATTCCAATCTGTACAAGTCAGAGGTGGTCTTTGATCATACCAAGCTGGAGGATTTTCTTGATCAAATCAATCTACCACAGATCTCAGAAGATAGTGCTAGGTTGTTAGCTGCACCTATCACGCTGGTTGAACTTAGAGAGCCGATTGCGGATATGCAACGGGGCAAGGCTCCCGGATGGGACGGCATTCCACCGGAACTCTATCTTGCATTCTGGGATGTACTCGGCCCTTATTACTCTCAATGATCTTACACTCAATCAAAGAGGGCAATTTTTCTAGAGATGTCAATATGGCGCTTATATCTGTTTTACTCAAGAAGGATAAGGACCCCACCGAATGTGGCAGCTACAGGCCCCTAAGTCTCCTCGGAGCCGATCTTAAGCTATATGCCAAGGTTCTAGCCACCAGACTTCAAAAGCACATGACATCTCTAGTTCACCCTGATCAGACCGGCTTCATAAGAGGCCGCCTGGTTACTGACAACATCAGACGGTTACTGCACGTGATTAATGCCAGCAAGGATATTGCAGCCCCTACAGCGGTCATGTCCTTTGACGCAATGAAGGCATTTGACAGATTGGAGTGGTCTTACTTATGGGCAGTTCTCAGAAGGATGGGGTTGGGTGAGGGTTTCATTCATATGATCAAAGTTCTATACACTGAGCCTTCGGCCATGATCTTAACGGGAATGTTCTGTTCGCCACTCTTCTCTGTCTCGCGTTCTTCTAGACAGGGTTGTCCTCTTAGTCCCGGACTCTTCGCTTTATCCCTCGAACCCCTAGCTCAATACATAAGACAATCCCAAATTATGTCTCCTATTTCAATTCAGGGCACACATCATCATATTAGCTTATACGCAGATGATGTACTCCTGTTTATGCAAAATCCCTCCGTCTCTCTACCTCATCTGCTCGGCGTGATAGATGAATTCGGCAGCCTATCCGGCTTTAAGATCAACTGGCCAAAATCTGCTTTTCTTCCACTTAATGAGCCTGCGAAGTCTACCATCTTACCGGCAAACATGCTTATGGTGGAGCACTTTAAATGTCTCGGGATTGAAATATTCCCCACTATTGGCCAGACGGTAAGGTATAATTACTCCAGCTTGGGTGACAGGATTACGAATTACTTTAACAGATGGTCCAAATTAAAAAATTCATTACAGGCCCGTGCGTCAATAATAAAAATGAATATTTTACCCAGAATTAACTTTATCAGCTCCATGCTCCCGTTATCTCCTCCTGTTGGTTACTGGCAGAAATTGCACTCTGCCTCGTATAAATTCGTTTGGAACAATAAACGCCCGCGCTTGAAGAGATCAACTGCCCAAAGGAGTAAACTCGATGGGGGCTTAGCATTTCCAGACTTTAAATATTATTTTCAGGCTTTCTCTCTGAGACCTTTGATCACTTGGTTTGATGCTCAAGCAGCTGTATCTTGGCGACCATTGGAGGAGAAGTTGGTGTCCCCATATAGACTTCAGGATATTGTGTATACCAACATATCAGTTAAACAATGTAAATTAAGATTTGGCCCTTTAATCACACATGTGATCCAAACTTGGCGTGACACTCAGAAAGTGGGTACAAACCGCCATCAATGGCACACACATTCCCCTCTATTTAATAACAATCTTCTCCTTATTGGACAACAACCTATTAGGTACCCTAGATGGGAAAAGAAAGGCATCCACACATTGGGGGATATCTTCGATAACTCTGGTCTCCGTTCTTTCCAGGATATATCCAACGGATATGATCTCCCCGGAACCTCCTTTTTCTTTTATTTACAAATAAGAGCAGCTCTGCAGGCTCATGGCGTGCCATGGGATGCTCCACTAGAGCATCACCGCTTTCACAAGTTATTTTATGACAAGGAGACATCAAGAGGCTTCGTCTCTGACTTTTATCGCCATTTACTCATGACCTCGTATAAAGAGCTCCCCCTGGATACAATTTGGAGAAAGGATGTTCCGGAGTTGGATGTAGATTTTGATTGGGATGCAGTCTGGGAAAATGTTCGGTTATCCTCACACAACCCAGATCACCAACAGATTCATCAAAATTTTATTCACAGGACTTATTTAACCCCTAGACGATTGAATTCAATGGGTCTCAGACCTGACTCTCTATGTACCTTGTGTCCAAATGGCGCCACAGGTACATTTATGCATATGTACTGGGAATGCCCTCCTGTTGTTATTTTTTGGGAAAATGTTACATATCAGCTCTCAGACATTTTCTCTCTAACCATACCTGTATCTCCTTCTGTATTATTATTGAATGATCTCTCTAAATTACCGACCTCTATACAGGTGAAAAAACTAATTTTGGCCGGCCTCACAGCCGCAAAATTTTTTATTGCCTCACGTTGGTTTCACCCAGATAGACTCTGTCCAAAGGTATGGTTTCTCACCTACCTTGACGTGATCTATTTGGAGATATCCACGGCACGTGTTATAGGGGTTAGGGAATCTGATATCGTAATTTGGTTGGCTACAGTGGCAAAGTTGAGGGAACGCATATAAGTTTGGAAATGTTTGTTTTGATTCTTGTTTTTTTGCTGAGTGATGTATTGTGATGTATTGTGAGTGTGACTCATTTGACTCATGTTGAGGTCCTGGGGTGAGCGGGGGAAGGGGGGGGGGAGAGAACGAGCGAGTGTCCATGTTAGGATGATCACTGTACAGTTGTATCAGTTGTTGTCTTGTCATGTGGTGTTGAGTTACTGTCTTGGGAAGTCTTTTTATGTATTGTTGTTGTTGTATTGTGATATGTTTTGTTACATGTTGGAAAAAATAAAAGAAAAATAAAATAAAAATATTTGATCAAAAAATAAAAGAAGCGACGGGGCGGGGCCCCTCCAAAGCCCAGACCCCCGACGCTGAAAGATCGAGCTGCACAGGTGAAAAGATGCGACGGCTGTTACCTCGAGTATCGGAGGGGACTCGTGCTATGTATGACTTAGTCCACATTGCAGCCGGCTTGTGGGAGGCAAGAAACAACGTTCAAAAACAGGGGAGGGTTGAATTGGATGATATGAAAATTGGAATGGGAGAAAAAATAGAAAATGGGAGAAAAAGTGGATAAAAAAAAACAACATGATGATAACATAGTACTACAGACAGTTTGTGTCATCACCTCATTTCACACTAGAATCTCTCTCTCTCTCTCTCTCTCTCTCTCTCTCTCTCTCTCTCTCTCTCTCTCTCTCTCTCTCTCTCTCTCTCTCTCTCTCTCTCTCTCTCTCTCTCTCTCTCTATCTCTCTCTCTCTCTCTCTCATCTTTGTCCAGACCTGCCAGACAGCTCCTCAGAAATAATTTCCTCCTAACGAGTCTCATGGCGTCTTTAACAAGCTCCTTGGCCCTGTAATGATCTTCCACAAGCTCTGGTGGTAAACAGCAGTTACCACGACAACCTGAGAAGCCTTGACAGGCGGCGCCGGAGAACACCAAAGACAACTGAACCGAGCTACAACTCTCACGGTCCCAGAGAGCGTTTGGTCTTTCACACCTGTAGGCTTTTTGAAGAACTCTCTAATGAGAATCCGTGGAGGAGTTGTGGCATTTGTGTTTGTTGTGGCCAGAGTGCAAAAAGGCTTTATGCCTATTTATAAGTTATCGTCGGGAGAATTCACTTCCTTTTTTCCTGAGTCTTGTTCAGACTGTTCAGACCCTCGTGGTGTTCCAAACAATGGCTCAGAACATGTGTTGCCTGAGACTCAAATATTTGAGAAAAGCCGAAGCAAGAATCTCTCAAATCTTTTTGCAAACTAAAGGCGGGGGAAACTACATTTTAAGTGCTGATATTATATTGATAGTGACATGATTTGCAGTCGGAAAAGGGTAATAAATCACCTCTGGTGATTCCCACCCCTATGGAAACAATAATGCAATGTATGACATGACTGTATCATCTATACAGGACTGTATTACCTGAGCGATATACAGGACTGTATTACCTGAGAGATATACAGGACTGTATTACCTGAGAGATATACAGGACTGTATCACCTGAGAGATATACAGGACTGTATCACCTGAGAGATATACAGGACTGTATTACCTGAGAGATATAGTAATAATACAACTATGGTAACGTACAAAAAAAAAATAAAAAATGTGAGGCATGAGATTTGGCTTAAAACTATTGGAAATGCAGTCATTTTGTGATCACTGAAGAGTGCTAATTTAAAGAATTAGAAAAGCTTAGAAGTGTTATTCCAGTCTTACTTACATCCCTATCATATCGGGACGGCTGAGAATACAGAGATGTTGCGTTGAAGGACTTTCTAAAAGTGAATGTGTGACGGTGAGATGTATAATGTGATTAACAGGCTTGTATAAAACTATGTGAGGGAGATGTATAATGTGATTAACAGGCTTGTATACAGCTATGTGAGTGAGATGTATAATGTGATTAACAGGCTTGTATAAAGCTATGTGAGTGAGATGTATAATGTGATTAACAGGCTTGTATAAAGCTATGTGAGTGAGATGTATAATGTGATTAACAGGCTTGTATAAAGCTATGTGAGTGAGATGTATGATGTGATTAACAGGCTTGTATAAAGCTATGTGGCTTGTATAAAGCTATGTGAGTGAGATGTATAATGTGATTAACAGGCTTGTATAAATCTATGTGGCTTGTATAAAGCTATGTGTGTTAAGGATTGTATGCGACCCCAATTGCACGACACAGACAGGTAATCAGAGTTAGCCAAAACAAGGGCATGGTTTATTTCTACACAAAAAAGTGGCACTGACCCTTTAACACATTAACTACCACGGATTTTGATCATCTTATACCATTCTCTGCCAGCACTGTAAGTCTATGGAGATGTTCACCTTCTTTGGAGGGCTATAACTTTTTAAATTGTATTGCTAAATTGACATTACTATGGCCCATTCAACATCGATTATCTATCGTTCAGGATGTAGGAACGTTTTACTTTTTCATTCACACATTCATACCAAAATACCGTCTAGAGTATAAATATGTTTTTATCGTTTTCTGCAGTAATTCCTAGAACGTGAGATATAGGCATAAATGCATATATAGATTATCAAATGCCGTTTGGTTCCGATCCACGCTATATTAAAAATTTCAACTGTACATGGTCCTAAACGTTATGACTGATCATGCGCGGGTGAACGGGGGGGGGGGGGGGGGGGGGGGGTTGTTTATAATTCCGTGATCGTCGTTAAATGCTTCATGTAGTATGGGTGATATATAGATCAGAGCAGTTTGTATGGATAATAATAAACACTCAGGCTGAAAATAACGTCAGCCTCCTCTTACCGTTGGGCGATGACACTGGAGCAAAAAGATCCCAGTTATTTGATGGGGATCGAGTAGATCCATTTCCGGTTTGTATAATACTAATACACGCCCAAATCTTATCGATTATTGAGTTATGGCAGTGATCCATATCCACGGTGTGTGTCTTGAGTCCCGCGACGATATGCGAGTGGCCGGACGGATTTAGGAGACACACCGATATCCAACCGGCCACTTCCGGTTTGGCAAGTCGCAGATCATCCACCAGGTGGCAGTATTGAAGTGTTGCAGAGTTGTGCAGAGTCCCACAGCATCAGACAAGGCTCCGTGAGGGAAATATGAATACCATGGCGAAAATATGAAATATGATCAAAATAACGTTGTACGCCGTGATCTGGCAGAATTCGCATGAACTTGAAACCCGTTGTACGACGTTTTTGGCGCAGAAAGTGTTAACGTAACACGCTATTCATACCAATCGACATCACATCAATATAAATAACGTATTGTTTTCATCTTTCTATATTAACGTAACGCGCTATTCATATCAATCGACATCACATCAATATAAATAACGTATTGTTTTCAGTATATTGCACGGCGGTAGCAGTATATTGATGCACGGCAGTAGCAGTATATTGATGCACGGCGGTAGTAGTTAGTGCATTGAGGACTTGTGGAACTGAGAGAAGTTCTGAAAGTTAGGAGCAAGCGTTAGGAGTAACGCGATTGGGCGCTGAGAGAAGCGTCAGTGGCCAATCAGGCGGCGCAAACCGAACGCGGAAGGACAACCACCTTGGGGAAAGTATTCACGCGGCAAGGAGTGGAAGGCAACCAGCAGTACTAATACTCTCCCGAGGAGCTGATTACCAACCACGCACAGGTGCGCGAGGAAGAATGTTCGGCACACCCCCTCGTTGGGCAGCAAGCAGTCCTACCCAGCCCTCACAATGTGGCTTGTATACAGCTATGTGAGTGAGATGTATAATGTGATTAACAGGCTTGTATAAAGCTATGTGAGTGAGATGTATAATGTGATTAACAGGTTTGTATAAAGCTATGTGGCTTGTATAAAGCTATGTGGCTTGTATACAGCTATGTGAGTGAGATGTATAATGTGATTAACAGGCTTGTATAAAGCTATGTGGCTTGTATAAAGCTATGTGAGTGAGATGTATAATGTGATTAACAGGCTTGTATAAAACTATGTGAGTGAGATGTATAATGTGATTAACAGGCTTGTATAAAGCTATGTGGCTTGTATAAAGCTATGTGAGTGAGATGTATAATGTGATTAACAGGCTTGTACAAAGCTATGTGGCTTGTATTGTAAGGTTTGGTTCTTTCCCCACCACGGGCTTCTTAAAGTACTGTGATGATTGGTCCGCTGCTCTGTTCAAGATTTCAAGATTCAAGATTCAAGAGTTTTAATTGTCACGGCATACAGGTATACAATGAAATGCGGCTGGTCTTGCCCGCGACGATGTGCAATACAGTGGTACAACATATAATAGAATCCAATAAAATACAGTGGTACAACATATTAATAGAATCCAATAAAACAGTGCAATAAACAGGTACATGGTGTGCCATCTCGGTATCTGTACATTAGTATTTACAGAGCATATAGGACATGCTAGTTAGCTTTAGTAGTGCAATACACTGTTCCTGATGTTATACTATTTTAAGTGGCCTTTCCTCTGGCCATAAGTGTGCGTGTGTGCGGCATGAGTGTTAAAGTGGCTGCTAGTGTGTGAGCGTGCTCAGCGTGCGTGTCGTGTATGTACTTGTGTGTGGATAGTTCAGTTTCTGTGTCTCTCAATGTTCATTGTTCAAGGCTCTGATGGCCTGGGGGAAGAAGCTTAGCCTAAGCCTCTCCGTCTTAGTCTCTAGAATTCGCAGGCGTCTGCCTGACCTCAGCAGCTGGAACAGGCTGTTATTGGGGTGGTGGGGGTCTTTCATTATCCTGCAGGCTCTGGATTTGCACCTCTTGTTGTATAGAGCCTGCAGGGGAGGTAGCGCAATACCCGTGGTACGCTCGGCTGAGCGCACCACACTCTGTAGGGCCTTCTTGTCCTGTGCCGTGCTGTTCCCATACCAGGCAGTGATGTTTCCGGTCAAGATGCTCTCTACAGCTCCTGAGTAGAAGGACTGAAGTATCTTCCCCGATACTCTGAACTTCCTTAACTGTCTCAGGTGGTAGAGGCGCTGCTTCGCTTTCTTTACTACTGTGCCTATGTGTGTTGACCATGTCAGGTCCTCTGAGATGTGGACCCCCAGGTACTTGAAGCTGCTCACCCTGTCCACGGTAGCCCCGTTAATCCTCAGTGGTGTGTGTGTCTCCCGCTGTCCTCTCCTATAATCCACGATCAGCTCCTTGGTTTTACCAATGTTCAGGAGCAGGCTGTTGTCCTGGCACCAACGTTCCAGTACCTCAACCTCCTCCCGGTAGGCCTTCTCGTCGTTGTCCGAGATCAGCCCCACCACCACCGTGTCGTCGGCGAACTTCACAATGGAGTTGGAGCTGAACTTGGCCACACAGTCGTGTGTGTAGAGTGAGTACAGCAGGGGGCTTAGAACACAGCCCTGGGGGGACCCGATGCTCAGGGTGATGGTGTTGGAGGTCTGACCCCCCACCCTGACCGCCTGGGGTCTTTCACTCAGAAAGTCCAGTACCCAGGCGCTCAGGGCGGAGCTCAGGCCTAGCTCGATCAGCTTGTCCACCAGTCTGGTGGGGACTATGGTGTTGAACGCTGAGCTGTAGTCAATGAACAACAGTCTCACATAGCCCCCCTTCTGACGGTCAAGGTGGGAGAGAGTGCTGTGCAGTACCTGGGAGACCGCGTCATCAGTGGACCTGTTTGTCCTGTATGCAAATTGCATAGGGTCCATATCACTGGGGAGAGAGGCACAAATGTGGTCCTTGACCAGCCTCTCGAAACATTTCATGACCACAGAGGTGAGTGCCACCGGTCTGTAATCATTTGGACATGTTGGGGAGGGTTTCTTCGGTACAGGGATGATGGTAGACATCTTGAAGCAGGCAGGGACTACTGACTCCGCCAGGGATTGATTAAATATGGCGGTGAACACCGGGGCAAGCTGGTTTGCACAGGACTTAAGTATGCGTCCTGTTATACCATCTGGGCCTGCAGCCTTCCTGGTGTTCACCTGCATAAATGCTCTTCTCACACTGTGTTCCGACAACGAGAGAGCGCCCCCGCCCCCCCGCGGTTGCCCCCCCCCCTCCACAACAGCCGGTGCGCCAGTGACGTCACTAGCCAGAGGGCTAGCGGCGACACTGTCTACACCGAACCGAGCGTAGAAGGAGTTGAGTTTGTCCGCTAGAGAGGCGTCGTCGCTCCCCATTGCGGGGGCGCTGACTTTGTAGTCAGTTATTGTCTTCAGTCCCCTCCACAAGCCTCTTGTGTCGTTTTGTGCCATTTGTGTCTCCAGTTTCTCAGCATATGTCCTCTTAGCAAGTTTAACAGCCTTGCGCAGAGTGTAGACTGAAGCCTTGTATTCTTCCATATTTCCTGACTCTCTGCCCAGGTTATAAGCCGTGGTGCGTGAGTTTAGGGCTGTTCTTATAGTGCTGTCCACCCAAGGTTTCTGGTTTGGGAAAACCCGCGCCGTCTTTGTGGGGACAATGCCGTCTGCCACTGTAGTTATGTAGCTTACAACGGTATCAGCATACTCGCTGACGTCACTGGCGCTTCCTTCAAACATGTCCCAGTCTGTATCCTTGAACGCGTCACGGAGCTCGGCCTCTGATTCGTCAGCCCACTTTTTTGTCTCACGTGACACGACGACTTCGCGTGATCTCTGTTTGTATGCTGGGATTAAAAAGATGGAGTCGTGATCGCTCGCGCTTACAGAGCCCATCAGTGGCGGAGCCGCTACAGCCTTGTAGGCAGCTCTGAACGGGGTGTAGCAGTGGTCGAGTGTGTTTCCCCCTCTTGTGGAGCAGGCGATGTGCTGAAAAAAAGTCGGCATCACTTTTTTCAGGTTTGCCTGGTTGAAATCACCAGTCACTATCGTCGCGGCTTCCGGGTGCTTGATCTGCTGTTTGTTGATGTGGTCGTGTAATTCCCCCAGCGCTTTGCCGGTATTTGCCTGTGGATGAATATACACGACGGATAAAATGACCGCGGTAAACTCACGGGGTAGGTGATACGGGCGACACAGGATCTGGAGATGTTCCATATCTGGGGAGCATGAACTTGAGAGGACATGTACTTCCTTGGGATTAACCCAGAGATTGTTCGTGAGGATGCAGACCCCACCTCCGACGCTCTTCCCAGAGGCTGCCGTGCGATCTGCTCTCAGGACGGTGAAATTGTCCGATGGAGAGACGCTGTTGTCCGGCGTTGCTGGCTTGAGCCATGTCTCAGTGAAACACATGATATTAACGTCTCTCATCTCCCGTTGGAATCGGACCCTCGCTCTCAAGTCGTCCATCCTTCCCTCCAACGAACGTGCATTCGCCAGAAAGATGGATGGAATTGCTGGACGGTAAGCAGATCTTTTTAATCTAAGTCTGATACCGCCTCGTCTACCTCTATGTTTCTTTCTGCCGTTTCCTTTGTTGCCGTTCTCCCGCTTGATTTCTGTTAGCCCTTCTGGGCATAAGTGTC
The DNA here is from genome assembly GCF_963971535.1 of Notolepis coatsorum. Taxonomy (NCBI): domain Eukaryota; kingdom Metazoa; phylum Chordata; class Actinopteri; order Aulopiformes; family Paralepididae; genus Notolepis; species Notolepis coatsorum. The sequence goes on from NC_140181.1 coordinate 22,004,417, forward strand.
TCCCAACTCCAATTTGAGTCCGGAGTTTAGGTCCATAAGTGTCTGGCGGTCGTATGACATACCGGCCAGTGATGATTTAATAAAAAAAGTCGAAAAAACAAACATAATAGCTAAAAATGTGCACAATCGTCGCGGAGCTAAACCAAAGGCGACTGACCGGGGTCGCGCCATAGTTCCTTTAAGCCTACTCGCTCTGTTCCTTTTAGTTTTCTGTTAATCAATTGCATTCTCCTATTCACACGCTTCTTCCTGTAGACACCGTTTGATTGGGGCTTCCCCAACCACACGCTTGTCAATCTCATCCCGCAGCTGTCACAGCTTGTCATTAAGCATTCCTCTGATTATATATACCCCGATTCCCCATCAAGTGTTGTTGGATCGTTTTGATATATCATCAGCATTCGCCGTTCCTTCCTTGCCTGCTGTTTTTCCCTGTGCTTTGCCTCCCAGGATATTCAAGAAGTATTCCGCTTGGACAACCCGTTCCCCGTGGCGACGCGCTCGCCCTGTTTGATCCTGCTCTCTTTACGCACAGCGCCTGGGTGAGTTTTTCAAGACTGTCTTTGACCCTATTCGTTTTTCGTGTGTTTTAGACACTGAAGATATCCTGCTTTGTCAGACTGTCACTCACCCAGTGTCAGCTTTTTGGATTGTTCATTTGGGATAATATTTGCTTGAACATCGCTCACTGTGTGTATTCACACCGAAGATATTATCACTTGGATTATTATTGGGACTTCGCTCACTGTGTGTATTCACACCGAAGATACTGTCACTTGGATTATTATTGGGACTTCGCTCACAGTGTTTATTAGCACCGAAGATTCTATCACATGGATTTGTGTTGGGACATTACTCACAGTGTGTATTTACACCGAAGATTCAGTCACTTGGATTACTCTGTTTTGGGACAAGTCACTTCTCCTGTCACCTGCTCTGTTCCCAACTGTACTCTGAGCTAACCCGCTCCCTCTCTCCCTCTCGGTCCCGTTTACCACCTCGGAGAGCTGCCGAGAGGAATCTGCAGAGCGGCTCTGACGTCACCGTCTGCTTCCTCAGACGAACCATCCCGGGAGAAGCTGCAGAGCAGCAACATTCTTCTATGCTTGAATCCCAGTCTTTGTTTGTACTCTACCAAGTTTATGCTGCTATTTAGTGAAATAAAACAAGCCCTTGTTCTTGGCAACTCTGAAACAACTCTCTTTGTGTCGTAGCGTTTGGGGTCGGTGTCAAACCATAACATGTATAAAGCTATGTGGCTTGTATAGAGCTATGTGGGTGTCAGACAGTCACTATAATAGGCAGTGAGCTAACTAGTCATAAAGGAGTGATGGATGGTACGAGGGCCTTAGCAACCACTTGTAAATGTCTTAGTCTTTATAGGCCAATCGTCTGTGTTCACGAGGGCTTGTAATAACCTGCCTGTGTGCCCAGCGATAGTTTAGGGCTTAACACACCTGTCTCTGCTACCAAACGTAGCTCTGCTGACTTGGGATCAGATCAAGCCACAACCCTTTCTCCCATTTTCTCCCCAATTTAGTCGTTATGCCAATTCCCTATGTGTCCTGGTCGGTCTGGGGAGGGTGTAGAGTAGACTATAGAGCTGTGAATCTGCCTAACCATTCGATTACGATTCAGCTGCCCACGATTCGATTACATTCTATGATGCATCTCAATAATATATTACATCCTCAAAAACCGATAATTACTGCACATGGCTACTTTTTCATCAATTAATACAAGCAGTCAGATACATTAAAAAAAATTGTATCTACTTTTTCTCCTCATTTTTTCTGTATTTTTCTCCCATCCCAATTTAGTCGTTATGCCAATTCCCCCCACCCTTCCTGGTTGTTGCACGCATTTGCCCCCATCTTGCTGGTCTAGGGAGGGTTGATAGATACTATCACATGTCCCCTCTGATACATGTGGAGTCAGCCAGCCGCTTCTTTTCACCTGACAGAGAGGACTCTCATTGGGGGAGCGTAACGCGTGGGAGGCTCACACTACTTCCCCCAGTTCCCTTCCTCGCTGAGCAGGCGCCCCGACCGACCTGTAGGAGTCGCTGTTTACAACGACCAGGATACACACCCCACCGGCTTCCCAACCGCTAACACCACGCCAATTGGTTAGTATGGACAACCGACCAAGCCGGAGGTACCGCCGACAGCTGGATTAGATACCAGTGTCTCTGCGGTGGTAGGCAGACGCTTAGTCCGCTGCGCTACCCAGCCGCCCTATACATTAACTCTTTTATTTACAAAGTTCTTAAATTCGAATGTCAACATAACTGTCTTAAATTTATTAAATTAAATTGTAAATCTAAATAAATGCATAGGCCTATACCAGGGGTGGCCAACCCGCGGCTCGCTGCCAGGTGAGCTAAGCTTCGAATGAGAATCATGGCGGTTTACGGCTAAATAATGCCGCAAGCTCTGCCGCTCCGCTCCGAGCTCTGCCGCTCCGCTCTGCGGTTGCCGCGCCTGCCGCGGGGCGTGTCGCAGCCAATCAGGGAAAACGCGGAAGCATTCGGCGCACTCCTTCGCTGTTAATAAGCAATAGGCGTCTGTTACTAGGCTTGAGTAAATTGTAATGAACCAAAGGAGAATATCAATTCTATTAAAAAAAATAATTATCTTTGACTGTGAATAACACCATGCTAAAATTGACCAGACATGAAAAAGCTAAGCAAATGAATAAAGGGAAGATGATTAAACAGAAGGTTTTGTAGATACAGTAATGAATTCTGCCATCTTTTTTATAATGTAAATTTCTCCACCATTTTTCATCGTATTGCAAAACCGTTTTTTTGCAAGACGTTCACAGAAAGGTAGAGAAACTAACTGCGTTCTGTTTTATGGCAATAATGTTCAGGTTTGTGGGAGATGATCCCAAAAAATAAGAGAAATAAAAAAGTAAATCCAGAAGTCAGATGATTGACAGGGGCTGGTGTGAGCTGGGTAGGGTAGTTTTTCGAAATTCGAACGCCCTGAGTCTCTTCCTTCAAAAGACTACACTCACTTTTGGCTGTGCCACTTCCTCCTGTCAATATGCGCCGGTTTCCGACTCAATGCCCTGAGATTTCTATAATCTTATATTTCACTAATAACAGTTAAAATAATTGGTAAACAAACGTAATGCTGAAAATATACACTTTTACTGTATATCTCGGGCTTAAGAGGTTAACCCTGTGAGGCCCAAATAAAAAAGACATTAGCAACTTCAGAGGCCAGAGGGTGAGACCTATAAACACATGAAGGGTGCCGTGACTGAAAAAAAAGGTTGAGAAACGCTGGTATATGGTGTGGCTCTTTGTGGTACCACAGTAATTTTTGTGGCTCTTAGTCTCTGACTGGTTGGCCACCCCTGGCCTATACTGTAGGTCTAGCCTACCTACATTTATGTGTGAGTTATTTTCCATTCTCAAAAACAAAACGTACTTCTTCATCTGAGCTGTAATCTACATTTTTTTTTTTATTCTTTTCACATAGCAGTTTATTGAGAGGAGAGCCCTATTAACTTGTAGCCTACACCGCTGAACGACTTGCTGGGTACAGCTTGCTAGCTAGCCAGGTAGCACAACATAACTGGGAGTACAGAAAATAAAGATGAAGAAAGAGAGACCAGAGATGCTTTTGTTCCTGGAAATAATGTTAGCCTGCTGCGACTTGCAAATATCTAGCTGTTGGCAACAACAGCAGCCAGCTAGCTCACTTGTTGGATTATCTCATGCTTGCTATTAGTCCTCTAAAGCCGAGTGTTGACACTAGACATGTTTTGGAACCGTTTGTGATCAAGAATCAGTGATCTGAATCAGGAGATTCTCTCTGTCAAAATTCAATGAAAGTGTACGTATCTCTCCGTCGTCCACAGGCTCAGAATATGAGAGAGAGACACACACCTGTTGAATACAGGGGTCAGCACGTTTGCACACGGCCCTCACCTTATAAGGAGCTGGCAGGGAGTGTCTGTATGCAAAATCAGGTGCACGAGAAATCGCTTCCAGTTTAACCCCTTAACACATTCGGTGCCAGACCCGAGATATCCCGGGTTAACTCGCCATGCGTTGGGCGCCAGACCCGAGATATCTCGGGTTTTGGTAGTTTTTTCTTTTATTCAATATTTGTATTCATTATTCATCCACTGACCTCAGTGTTGCCATAGGAAAGGATTCTGAGATCGCCAAGGTGCAATACCGTCCGCATCCTGCTAGATGGCAGTGTCGCCCACCCTTTGAAACCTTATATCGCACCCTGTGTTACACTTAAATCCCTCCGGGCGCAACATTTTTACGGAACCGAGTAAATCACTTCATCCGACCACTACAGACAATTGGAATATTCTTTTTGGAATAACCCCGATCAAAGGTAAGGACTATCTGACATAAATTTCAGCTTGATCCAACAATGTTTTCATATCGATCCAGCTGATCAGCATGTGTAGTGTTCAACACGAATGCCGTTACTGGTCATCAAAGCATAAAAAGATATACAGGAAAATTATGCTTTTGAGTACTTGATTAGAAATATAAAACAATGCATTTTTTTTGAAAAAAACCTTCCAGATGTGTTCCATAGACTCACAGAAATTGTGTAAAGTTGCCTAAATAGTGCAAGGAATAGCAATGCATGTCCCCTTTAATTAATGTTGCGTTTCTTTTTCAAATGTAGCCAAGAGTAAAGTCCCTAACCCTGTCAAAACAGCAGTCAAAGTGTATTATTTTCAGCACTACGTTTGTTTACCAATGATTTCAAGTGTTATTAGTGAAATATGAGTTTATAGAAATCTCAGCGCATCGAGTCGGAAAAAGGCGCATATTGACACAAGGACTTGGCGCAACCTAACACATGAGTGTAGTCTTTTGAGAGAAGAGACCCAGGGCTTGATAATTGAATAACCTTGATTAATTGATTAGCGAAATATGAGTGTATAAATATTTCGGCGCATCCCGACAGAAACCTGATGAATTAGACAAGAGGAAATGGCTTTCGATGGGCTTTCGGATTTCATAAAACTACACTCCCCAGCTCACACCAGCCCATCAATTATCTGACTTCCAGCGTGAAGCTTTACGTGGTTTTCAGGATCGTATCTCACACACCTGAGCGTTATTGCCATAAAATAGAACAACATTTGTTTCTTTACCTTTCTGTGAACGTCTAGCAAAAAAACACGTTGCAATCTGATGAAAAATGGTGGGGATATTTACATTATAAAAAAGTAACTGTACTTACCGTAGATTTCATTTTAGGTTTTTGCTGCCCTGTTAGGGGTACCTGGTGGTACTAAATCCAGATTGAACTCTGCCATTGGAAAGGGGAGATTTGGCCCGATTCATAGATGTGTGACTTGGCCATAATAAGGTCATTTATAGGCCTGATATTCTATATTCTATATTCATATTTCGAATAGTGTCTGGATGGCAAAATTCAGTACTGTATCTACAAAAAAACCTGTAAATCATGATCGAATTGTCCTTTGGTTCATTACAATTTACTCAAGCCTAGTAACAGACACAATATTTTGGACACTGGGAATATCCCTAGATACAAAGAACAGACTAATGGACCTTGTAGAAGTGGAGCAATCTTCCATTTACTTAGGTAGGCTATGTATTTTTAGGCGAATTTTCTGAAAATATGGCTAGGGTTTAAGAGGTTAAGAATGAGTGACGTTTTTCATTCATGGGAACCCAGCTGCGATGATTTTAGTTTAAAGGTGTCTACCTCGCCCCAAGAGATAGACACAATCAATACCAACAGCTCCACCACAGCAGACATGCAAAGTATAACCCGCTGGCAAGTGTTTTTAGCTTAAACTGATTGTTCAGTCAAATGATCTTCCTCCGCAGGCAGGTCATTTAGCAGATTCTCCAAATGTGTCTTGTTTCACGATAATAATAATAATACACTTTATTTGTATAGCACTTTTCATACAAGAATTACAGTCCAAAGTACTTGAAATGGGCATAAAATAGACAGACATAAAATGTGCAAATGTGCATACAATTGACAGATTAAAAGCAACGCGGAGAGTAAAAAAAGGGTAAAGCAATTTGGTAATAACAATACGTATGGTTAATGAATTAACCGGATACCACTACACCTGTGGACTAGATTAGCCGCTTCTTCACACCTATAGGCCTGATGTGGAATAATGAACTACCTGTCTATTTCAGCATAACATACATCTAAATCATTGTCAAAGCATTAGGGTGAGATAACGCTGATCTTCCCTTCGGCGTCCATGATAATGTCTTGAGATAGTCTCCCATAGACAGATTCTCCAGGCTCCGTCTTGGCTCTGTGACAGCTCAGGAGAGATGTCTGGCAGAACCCATGATCATCATGCAGTAAACAAAAAAAAACATCCCTCATCACCATCATGTAGGGCGGTGCTCAGCCCAAAAATGCTAGCATGGTGTTAAATGTAAATTTATATTCTCCTTTCTTGTTTCATTACGATTTACTCAAGCATAGTAACAGACACAATATTTCTGACACTGGGAATACATTCCCCAAGGTCCATATAGATGTTCCTAGATACCAAGAACATGCAAATTGACCTGGTAGAAGTGGAGCAATGTTCCATTTACTTGGGTCATGTACTTTCAGGCGGATTCTCTGAAAATAGGGCTACAGCTTAATTAGCTAATATATTATGTTTTTACAGCAGTGATATTGGGAGAAAGAGGGGCTTCTGTGAGAAAGCAGCAGACAAGAGGGATGACTTTTAACATGCAGGCAGGCACGCGCGCGCATGCACACACGCGCACACACACACACACACACACACACACACACACACACACACACGCGCGCGCGCGCGCACAGAATAAAAGAAATAGGCCGGGTGGAAAACACAAAAGGAAGCATCTCTCTTCTTCCTCCTCTCAGTCTGTTTAAACGCTTCAGACTATTCTCCTGGGTCGCCCGACAGTGGCCAGCAGTGATATCAGCTCAGGATCTAATCTCTGTCCCCTCTCTAATGCACCCCGGAGAGCCAGGGCCTCTTCAGCACAGACACAGAGATACGATACAGTAGAGAGAGAGATAGAGAGAGAGAGAGAGAGAGAGAGAGAGAGAGAGAGAGAGAGAGAGAGAGAGAGAGAGAGAGAGAGCACAGGAGCTTCACACTGCAGCTAGCCATGGCTTGAATGGAAAGCAGGGGTGTAGGAAGACGAGGCTAGTTAGGATTCAGAAGGGTGGAGGGTCCAATAACTCTGACTTCTGATCCTCTCGATATCATGTCTGCATGTGATTAGCCTCATGAAGTCCTTGCTGGTCAAAAAAAATATTGCTAAATAAAATATTATGAAACTTTTATGAAATATTAGTAAGTTCCAGTGGGCAGATATCTTCTTCTCTGTGTCTTCTTTAGACCATTAACTGTTTCAGTTGAATGTTTGGTGCGTTGCTGGGCAACAGCCGATGACTACGGTTAACTTCCTGTCAGCTTTGTTGCTGTGTTTGCTAATATCACAAGATGGCCAATACTGTACAGTTTAGTTAAATGATCTACCTGGATGTCTCAAATGTCACTTTGGCACTGTAGTCACTCAGACAACATTACTTAGTTTTTTCGTTGTTCAACGTATGCTCATGAAGCGGCTCGTAGAATGTTCTACAAAAGGATGCACACCCATTTCTAGCTTCTCTGACCCATTAAATTAAATGAATGTTGTTATGGTTAGGGTTATGGTTAGGGTTGGATGGTGACAGGTGAGATGGAAGAGAGAAGGACAGGGATGACATGGTCTCGGGCCAGATTCAAACCCATGACATCACAAATACATGGTTTGCACCTTTGTCAGTTTTAGTTCAAACCTCATGGTAGTTTTGAGCAGGAGCTGTGGCTGGTATCAGGGTAAAACTTTAGAAACTAATATGTACAAATCAGCATCCGCCTTTACCCTATATAGGCTCAAGCCCAGAATCCTGGCACTAATCCTAGCAGGAGCATCAGCCTCTGCCTTTACTGGCACTTGACACAATCAGAGAGGTTCTCTCTCTCTCTCTTTTTTTATTATAATTATTTTAAGGCAGTTAACTCCCCCATATGACTACAGAGAGCAAATACCAAATACTTTCTTCCTCGATCTGACCTTTAAAAAGGAAAAAGAAAAAAGGATCCAATTCAATGGTGAAGCACGGCGTATTTCAACCTCAGTGATTGTTTTACTAAGTGGCTGAATCACACGGTACCAGCCATGTTACAGAGTGGCTACAGGTGGTTTAATGCTCTGTGTGAGTGTCTGGGATTTAATCTGGTGTGATCTTTTCTCTGTAACACCCTGGAGTCTGCTGTCTCCAGCAACAGCAACAGCTCAGACACAGACCAGACCTGACAGGCTCATATGGAGCTGAATACAAAACCAGAATATTGGGGTTTGAAGCTCCTGTCCTGCCAGTCTGTCAACGTTCGCCTGGTTGAATACCAGTCTGTCAACGCTCGCCTGGTTGAATACCAGTCTGTCAACGTTCACCTGGTTGAATACCAGTCTGTCAACGTTCACCTGGTTGAATACCAGTCTGTCAACATTCGCCTGGTTGAATACCAGTCTGTCAACGCTCGCCTGGTTGAATACCAGTCTGTCAACGTTCACCTGGTTGAATACCAGTCTGTCAACGCTCGCCTGGTTGAATACCAGTCTGTCAACGCTCACCTGGTTGAATACCAGTCTGTCAACGTTCGCCTGGTTGAATACCAGTCTGTCAACGCTCGCCTGGTTGAATACCAGTCTGTCAACGTTCGCCTGGTTGAATACCAGTCTGTCAACGCTCGCCTGGTTGAATACCAGTCTGTCAATGCTCGCCTGGTTTAATACCAGTCTGTCAACGTTCGCCTGGTTGAATACCAGTCTGTCAACGCTCGCCTGGTTGAATACCAGTCTGTCAACGCTCCCAAAATGAGCACAGAACAAGACTCTTCACTGTTATTTGTTCAGGTTTAAAAATGGGAGAAAATGCATATTTTTCACTCATATTTTACCAAGAATCTATGGGTGGCAACCAGGGGTGTAAAGTACTACTTTGTTACAATACTTAAGTACTGTTTTTGGGGATTTGTACTTTTTACTTGAGTATTATTAGGTTTGTATACTTGTACTTTTACTCAATTACATTTCAGATTAAAAAAAAATCAAGTTGTACGTGTTCTAATTGATTTGTTATCCTTGCTTTTTGCCTCGTCTTATTGTCTTATTGTTATGATATTATATGCTGTGTGATTCTATGTGCTTTTTCTTTTGCTCATTTCTGTATGTACACTCAACTGTAAATGAGGGAAACATCAGTTGCCTTTTGAGTTTAAATAATGGTTTGAATTTGAAATGTTATTAAACAAGTGACGGTAACAGTGGAACTCATCACAAATGACGTGCTTGTTATATTTTATTACAGTTTTGTACAGTTTTATTACTTATTTGAAAGGAACACATACAGAAAATATCCGATGGACTGTAGTCGAGGCTGATTTCAAACACCAGACTAAAGTGTACTATTTCACCACATAATCTTTTACTCATGTAAAACATTGATGTACTTCTTCCATCATTGTCCCTCCTCAGTCAACCCAGAGCCAAGCAGGCTCTTATCCCAGTCCCCAGCCCCTCCAGTCTTACAGGCATCCAGAAGGAAGCAGGCAGAGCAGACAACTGCCTCCAAGTCTGGCAGAGAGACAGCTCACATCCACACCCCAACCAAAGCTGCTCTCCACCAGGTTGCAGCAGAGAGAGAGAGAGAGAGAGAGAGAGAGAGAGAGAGAGAGAGAGAGAGAGAGAGAGAGAGAGAGAGAGAGAGAGAGAGAGAGAGAGAGAGAGAGAGAGAGGGGGAGGAAGAGAGAGAGAGGAAATATACAGCAGAGAGAAAGAGGGAGAGAGAGAGAGAGAGAGAGTGGGGGGGGGGGAGAGAGGGAGATAAGGAGAAGAGCGGGAGGGCGAGAGAGATAATGAGAGGAAATATACAGCAGAGAGGAAGAGAGAGGGCGGAGAGAGAGATGGAGACATACAGTACACCCTGGTTCATGAAAGGAGTGAACGCACCAATCGAATCTGAGAATTAATGTAGACCTGTTCTCCCACAAAGGATACCATATTGGAG
>NC_140181.1:22014716-22029716 GCF_963971535.1 Notolepis coatsorum
CTCCCACAGAGGATACCATATTGGAGACTCAGGTCCTTCAATGTGTGCAATAGACTGCAGTCGTTTTACCAGTCTGTAGTAGCCAGCGTCCTCTTCTTTGCTGTGGTATGATGGGGGAGCTACATCAACTCAAGGGACACCAACAAACTGAACAAGCTGGTGAGGAAGGCTAGCTCCATGGTGCGAGTCGAGCTGGTCAAACTAGAGGTGGTGGCAGAGAGGAGGATGAGAAGGAAGGTGGCTGCTATAATGGAGAACCCCTCCCACCTCCTCTATGAGGAGCTAACCAAGATGAGAAGCACGTTCAGCCACAGACTCATAACCCCCCCGACACACCACTAACCGCCTCGGCCAGTCCTTTGTACCAGCAGCCATCAGGCTCCACAACAGTGAGCAAGAACCGCTGCCAGCAGCTGGAGAACTAACGGCAGCAGAACTCAAGAACTACTAGGAATGTCTGATCACCAAGTGTGTCTGACTTAGTGTATCACCAAGTAAACTGCACGGATTACAACGTATAACGTATGACGTATATCATGCCAGTTAGGGTACCGTATGTATACTGCACCTGTGTATACTGTATATAGAGCCATATGAAATCCGTTTTATTTTTTTCCAAATTCCATTTTATTTTTTTCCAAATTCCGTTTTTTCCGTTTTAATATTTCAGAATTCTGTATTTTGCTTTGTACGCTCATTTTACCATCAGAAATAGTGTCTAATAAGTGGGAATGAATAAATGTCCACAATTTAATAAGATATAACAGTCCATTTAATAGGGCTGTCTTAAATACTTCGAAGCTTCATTCATTTATTTCATTCGAATATGAAAATAAAATTCGATTATTAAAAAAAATAAAAAGGTATATATATTTTTGCAAAATCAACTCTGCCTCTCTTTGTTAACTACAACAAGCAATGCCGTTTGTTATTTAAGATGAGGTCGGACTCGGCACTGACAGATTTGTGTTCATTGTGCTGCTTTTATGAAGCCTCAAATGACTGCTTACAATATTTCATGAAAGCAAAGTGTTTTGTTTGTCTAAGATTTAAAAAGGTTTAAACTTTACAGCACTGACAAAGTTGAACAAAGTGCTGTACAAGTCCCACAACATAAAAAAAAAAAAAAGTAAAAAAAAAAAAAAGTAAAAAAAAAATTTTTTAATAAATTTTTTTTTTTAGTTGATTCCATTTTTATTGCTCAATTCCGCGATTCCGTCCGCGATTCCGTGATCGCGGATTCCATATGGCTCTACTGTATACTTACTTACTTACTTACTTACTTACTTACTCACTCATAGAGTAGTATATATTCAAATTCTAAGTGTTAACTTAACCCTTTAATCGCCGTTGATGCTTTTCAGCGTCATTCCCCGCCATGCTTATTCTGCCGATGACGCTGTACAGCGTCATTGATATCAATATTTAAAAAATCTGTGATCGAAATTATATTTCTCCCCCGGAGACATTATATCTACTGGTGAGACCCTATCAACTCTCTAACGGTTCAAGAGCGCCATCTGGTGGCCGATCGGCCGCTCGCCCAAACAGGAAGTGATGCGGATGAAGTGGTGCTCACCCATATTTCGTCCGGGCACTCGCTATCATTAGCAGGACTCCATCTTGACACAATGGATGGCGATCGGTTACCAATAACTCGGTAAACAACATGATTTGGACGTATATACTATTATACAACCTGGAAATGGATCGGATATTTCGACATCCCATAATAGAATTTTTTTTGTTCCACGCTCATCTCCCAACGGCGCGACGAAGCTACGGTGAGTTTCAGCGTTATTTTTTTATTTCTTCGATACTAACTGCTCTGATGATCATATCACCCACACTAGATGAATGATATAACGTTGCCCACGGAATTATAAACGACCCCCCGCCCATCCGGTCAACATCAGATCATACGTAGTAACTCCTAGAACCACGTCCAGTTGAAATGTTTTATCTCGCACAGATTCCTACCAAACTGTATTTGATCATCAATATAATGCATTTGGAGCTATAAATCAAGTTCTGGAGAAAGCTGCAGAAAACGATAAAAACATACTTATACTTTAGACCGTATTTTAGTATGAATATGTGAATGAAAAAGTATAACGTTGATACACCCTGAACAATAGATATAGGACTTTGAATGGGCCATGGTAATGTCAATTGAGCAATACAATTTAAAAAGTTATAGCCCTGCAAAGAAGGGGAACTTCTCCATGTTAAATAGGGCTGGCGATGGATGGTAAATTATGAATTTAACCCCGGCGATCAAAGGGTTAATGACCATATTTATTATATTGTTTACACTGCTTATTTTAACTTTTATACTGTATTATAATTGTATTGCCAATATTTATGTCTTCTACTATTACCATGCCCATACCTGTACCCCCCCCCCCCCCCCATGCTACTATTGTGCCTACTGTGACGGGCCTGGTGGTGTTCAGACTCGTCACGGTTCAAAAACAAACTAATTCAACTGTCCACACAAGTGCAATTTCAATCAATAAAGGATATTTATTATTGAATAGGGCAGAATATAGTCCGATGGGCAATTAAAATGGTCGTAATACAGTCCAAGGTCAAAAACACAAAACAGGCTCTCGTATATAAAAAAACTGATTGTTCAATACTCAAGAATTGTCTTCCGGTCCAGGGTCAGTACACTCAGCCAGTCTAGGGTCCAGTACGCAATGAACACCTTCTCGCCTTCACCTCTCCTCTCCACTACCTCTCACCTCACAAAACTCTGTAATAACGATCTCTCTCTCTCCGTACTTCGCTCCTACCTCACCTCCTCTCAACTATACTCTGTCTGTCCTAGTGTTTTATGTTATGTGTGTCTGGTGTGTGTGCGTGTGGGATGTGGGTGATCTAATGGTGCACAGGTGTGTTCCATCAGTCCTAATCAGCTGCCTAATTGCTCCTTCTCCTCCCGTGGCAGTAGTATCTCCCATCCTTCACGTAGCCATGGGACGGGGGGATGATATCTGCCACATTACATTTCCCCAAGGGGATCAATAAAGGAATATCTTATCTTATCATGATCTTGATTATCACACCTAGTTTACGCTGCTGAAGCCATCCTCTGTTACAGACACACAATGGCAAAATTACTGTTATTTATTGAAACCCGTTACTTCGTCTATTTGAGCTCTGCTTTATTCATTTTAATCATCAAGGGAAATAAACTCTTGCCTAGGGAAATTAAATGTGCAAATAGGAGAGCCAAATTCTTCCTACAAATCAAAAGAATGCTGCCTCCTTCTCTCTCTCTAAACTGGTGTGTTTTGTTTATGATGATACAGACAGTATTGTAATCAAGGCTCTAGATACACTATAGTACAGTGTGGCAAAGGTGCAGACTGTGTATTAGTGGGTTGGTAAGTGGCACTGGGCTCATTTCACTCCGAACTGTGAAGCACCTTCCCTTCATGTTGGCTCCCCTGCTCAAATCAAAGCTGCAGGACAGGTCCAATGAATCATAGGAGACAGGTTTCTGATCATGATCTCAATGCTTCAATCTGTGGTGACTTCCACAATGGCTTCATATGAGAGAGAGAGAGATAGATAGAGTGACACACTTGTGTGGTTGTAGAGTGTTCACTTGACTGAAAGCCATGAATCCACAAACAGAGAAATGGAAATCGAAACTTTTTATTGCCGTTTGTGGGATGGAAGGGGTTAATGCGGCAATCTTCTGTCCACAATCCAGTTGGATGGTCGAGGTCCAGTAGCGAGGTTTTTGTACACAGAGATCTCAGATAGTCCAGATAGATAGGCGTGGCGGAGGGTAGTCAAGCAGGCAGGGGTCATACACAGAGTGGGTTCTCAGACAGGAAAGGGTAGTAGCACACAGCAGGGTCCTCCTTCCAAAACAGATCATACACAGCGTGTTAATGTTCCCTCTACTAACGTCCAGCATGGATTTGCCGATCGAGGTTCTCCAACTTTCTCTGTGTTCACCTGTTTTCCCACTCTTCAATCAGCGCGGTAACGAGCCGCAGCCGCGCTCCGTGAATTAGTCACAGGTGTCATTATTATTACTCTGGCCAATTGTGGCAGAACTCCATATATGGACAGTGGCCTGGTTGCAGCTGTACAAGATGGTTTTGTTGCCGGAACTCCTAATATGGGCATAGACAGTGGGAACACAGTGGGAAAGGCACATATCTGCTCTCTATCACCTCTCCTCTCCTGCTTCTCTGACGACTGCCACAATAGATAGATAGATAGATAGACAGACAGACAGACAGACAGACAGACAGACAGACAGACAGACAGACAGACAGACAGACAGACAGACAGACAGATAGATAGATAGACAGACAGACAGACAGACAGACAGACAGACAGACAGACAGACAGACAGACAGACAGACAGACAGACAGACAGACAGACAGACAGACAGACAGACAGACAGACAGACAGACAGACAGACAGACAGACAGACAGACAGATAGATAGATAGATAGATAGATAGATAGATAGATAGATAGATAGATAGATAGATAGATAGATAGATAGATAGATAGATAGATAGATAGATAGATAGATAGATAGATAGATAGATAGATAGATAGATAGATAGATAGATAGATAGATAGATAGATAGATAGATAGATAGATAGATAGATAGATAGATAGATAGATAGATAGATAGATAGATAGATAGATAGATAGATAGATAGATAGATAGATAGATAGATAAATCCATGCACATTCAGGGCAGTGAGTTAGATTCATGGAAACATGCCATGCAATAATCTAAAAAAACAACCAATAAAAAGATCACATTGTGTCCCATATAGCAGAAAAATGCATTACATTCACAATGGTTATAGGAAGGAGGGAGAGACGAAACAGAGGCACACAACATTAGCATGTAATGTAACACTCCATTATCGCTTAGAGGAAATGTGATCGTCCCGTTTGGCTGATATCTGTTTGTTGTGCTGCATGATGCAAGCAGCACTGTAGTAGTAATATAATCATCACATTGACAAATGATGCCTAACGAGGTAGTAGTAGACTAGATCATTTAGTAAACAACCCCATTTGTGCAATATTGTAAATCTGTAGTACTGTAAACTAGCGGCGATACATCTTGACACTGTTTGTGTTAGTGGAGAAAAGACTATTATTATAAAGCACTTTGCAGTGCCACTGCTTCAGCTCATTATTATGAAGTGTAGAAAATCCATCAAACGTACGACAACTACCTCAGTGAAGGTGTTAGGTATTGTATGCTTTATAATGTGTTAAACAATTAGAACTGTCATACAGAAGCATATACGTCTCGTCCACTGAATAAATCAGCCTGGCTGGATGGGCATTAACTGGACTGGAGTTATTTTCTGTATATATGTATGTTTGTGTAAATGAAAAAAATTGCAATAAAAACATTGTTTAAAAAAAACTGGACTGGAGTGAGGAGGCGTATGTGCATGTAAACATAGGAGAACATTATGCTTTTCCTCAGTTTGTTTTTTGTAAAGCAGAAAATGGGCATTTATGACAGCAGTTCCCTACTTAATGTGCAAACTCTCTATAGCAGGGGTCGGGAACCTATGGCTCGCGAGCCATATATGGCTCTTCTGGTGACAGTATATGGCTCCCAGAAATTTTTGAGTAAAAAAAAAAAATTTTTTTTTTTTTTTTTTTTTTTTTAATGCTTGTGATATTTCTTAATAATACTGTGTCGTTTTAAAGTAAACAGAAATTAGTTTTGAAGATACAGCTAATAGTATCTGTAGCTGAAGATATAGCGAGCAGAGCTGGCGAGGGAACACAAGTGGACAGAAATTAAAAATCTTCAACCTGAAGACCAGCTGATTCTTAAAACTTGGAACGAGCTTCCTGTGACATACCACACAATGCAGCGTGAGTATTGACGTATTGACCATGTTTGGCTCTACATATGCATGTGGGCAGTCATTCTCGCATATGAGGAACATTAAGACCAACCTACGCTCACGTTTAACTGATGGAAGCCTCAACGCCTGCATGAAGCTCAACCTCACCACGTATGAACCAGATTACAAGGCCATCAGCAAAACCATGCAGCACCAGAAGTCGCATTAAAAGTAAGACATATTTAATTTATTATACGTTAAAAATACTATATGGCTCTCAATGAAATATATTTAGAAATATTTGGCTTTTATGGCTCTCCCAGTCAAAAAGGTTCCTGACCCCTGCTCTATAGCATGTTATGCAGAGTGAGAGAGAGAGAGAAAGAGAGAGAGAGAGAGAGAGAGAGAGAGAGAGAGAGAGAGAGAGAGAGAGAGAGAGAGAGAGAGAGAGAGAGAGGGGGGGGGAGAGAGAGAGAGAGATGACATTTGACTTTTCCTGACCCTTCAATATTGAAATCCCAGATTGTGAAGTAGGTAACAGATTGTGAAGTAGCTAACATATTGTGAAGTAGTTAACAGATTGTGGAGTAGCTAACAGCACTACAATTTACCAATTGAATGGTCTCCCTTCTTTCCTCAATTGTTTGTCTATTTGTCTATTAAATTCCTCCACTTCACTGAAATAGTGAACGGACAACAATCACAGCTGGGTTAACAGAAATATTGGTAACACAAAAGGGTACATTAATGAACTACACTAATTAAATAAATCCCATTTAATCACACTGGTCACAATAGTGACCGTAATAATGTTTTTTAGTTATAAGGCTCTAAAAATGTTACTGAAAGATGTATCAATGTATTTCCAGAAAATATTGAAATAATAAAGGGTCTCAATGAAATATGTGCAGTGTCACATGTTTACTGTAAATTGTCACATAACCAGAGCTGTTTACATCCTGGCTGGACAATGAGAAGAGGATGGCTGCATCAAAGTGTTAACATAAATATAGGAATAATATTATTGGTACACATCATGTTTAGGGTGTCTAGTATTTATATATGCTTTTACAATTACTAAAATGTGTATAATGTGGTTATAGAATGAGCAAACATGTTGACGGCAACTATTGTGACCGGATAACACAGTGTATCTACACATGCTAATGTTGCATTCCATTTGCTTGGAAAGTCAGTAGCTGGGAGGGCGGTTGATGTCGAAGACCCTACGCCGATCAACACCACCTCTAGGCCCCTCAACACCACCCCTTTATCCCTCAACACCACCCCTTTACCCCTCAACACCACCCCTTTACCCCTCAACACCACCCCTACGCCCCTCAACACCACCCCTTTACCCCTCAACACCACCCCTTTACCCCTCAACACCACCCCTTTATCCCTCAACACCACCCCTACGCCCCTCAACACCACCCCTACGCCCCTCAACACCACCCCTATGCACCCCAACACCACCCCTATGCACCCCAACACCACCCCTATGACCCCCAACACCACCCCTATGCACCTCAACACCACCCCTATGACCCCAACACCACCCCTATGCACCTCAACACCACCCCTATGCACCTCAACACCACCCCTATGCACCTCAACACCACCCCTATGCACCTCAACACCACCCCTATGCACCTCAACACCACCCCTATGCACCTCAACACCACCCCTATGACCCTCAACACCACCCCTATGACCCTCAACACCACCTATATGCACCTCAACACCACCCCTATGCACCTCAACACCACCCCTATGACCCTCAACACCACCCCTATGACCCTCAACACCACCTCTATGACCCTCAACACCACCCCTACGCCCCTCAACAACACCACCCCTATGCACCTCAACACCACCCCTATGCACCCCAACACCACCTCTATGCACCTCAACACCACCCCTATGCACCTCAACACCACCCCTATGCCCCTCAACACCACCCCTATGACCCTCAACACCACCTCTATGCACCTCAACACCACCCCTATGCACCTCAACACCACCCGTATGCCCCTCAACACCACCTCTATGCACCTCAACACCACCTCTATGCACCTCAACACCACCTCTATGCACCTCAACACCACCCCTATGCACCTCAACACCACCCCTTTACCCCTCAACACCACCCCTACGCACCTCAACACCACCCCTTTACCCCTCAACACCACCTCTATGCACCTCAACACCACACCTATGCCCCTCAACACCACCCCTATGCCCCTCAACACCACCCCTATGCCCCTCAACACCACCCCTATGCCCCTCAACACCACCCCTATGCCCCTCAACACCACCTCTATGCCCCTCAACACCACCTCTATGCACCTCAACACCACCTCTATGCACCTCAACACCACCTCTATGCACCTCAACACCACCTCTATGCCCCTCAACACCACCCCTATGCCCCTCAACACCACCCATATGCACCTCAACACCACCTCTATGCACCTCAACACCACCTCTATGCCCCTCAACACCACCCCTATGCACCTCAACACCACCCCTATGCACCTCAACACCACCTCTATGCACCTCAACACCACCCCTATGACCCTCAACACCACCTCTATGCACCTCAACACCACCTCTATGCACCTCAACACCACCCATACGCCCCTCAACACCACCCCTATGCCCCTCAACACCACCCATATGCACCTCAACACCACCTCTATGCCCCTCAACACCACCTCTATGCCCCTCAACACCACCCATATGCATCTCAACACCACCTCTATGCACCTCAACACCACCTCTATGCCCCTCAACACCACCCCTACGCCCCTCAACACCACCTCTATGCACCCCAACACCACCCCTACGCCCCTCAACACCACCTCTATGCCCCTCAACACCACCTCTATGCACCCCAGCACCACCCCATGACCCTCAACACCACCTCTATGCCCCTCAACACCACCTCTATGACCCTCAACACCACCCCATGACCCTCAACACCACCTCTATGCCCCTCAAAACCACCTCTATGCACCTCAACACCACCTCTATGCCCCTCAACACCACCCCTATGCACCTCAACATCACATCTATGCACCTCAACACCACCTCTATGCCCCTCAACATCACCTCTATGCACCTCAACACCACCCCTACGCCCCTCAACACCACCTCTATGCCCCTCAACACCACCTCTATGCCCCTCAACATCACCTCTATGCACCCCAACACCACCCCTATGCCCCTCAACACCACCTCTATGCCCCTCAACACCACCTCTATGCCCCTCAACATCACCTCTATGCACCTCAACACCACCCCTACGCCCCTCAACACCACCTCTATGCACCCCAACACCACCTCTATGCCCCTCAAAACCACCTCTATGCACCTCAACACCACCTCTATGCCCCTCAACACCACCCCTATGCACCTCAACATCACCTCTATGCCCCTCAACACCACCCCTATGCACCTCAACACGCCCCTACGCCCCTCAACATCACATCTATGCACCTCAACACCACCTCTATGCCCCTCAACACCACCTCTATGCCCCTCAACATCACCTCTATGCACCTCAACACCACCTCTATGCACCTCAACACCACCTCTATGCACCTCAACACCACCTCTATGCCCCTCAACACCACCTCTATGCACCTCAACACCACCTCTATGCACCTCAACACCACCTCTATGCACCTCAACACCACCTCTATGCACCTCAACACCACCCCTATGCCCCTCAACACCACCTCTATGCACCTCAACACCACCTCTATGCACCCCAACACCACCCCTATGACCCCAACACCACCTCTATGCACCTCAACACCACCTCTATGCACCTCAACACCACCCCTACGCCCCTCAACACCACCTCTATGCACCCCAACACCACCCCTATGACCCCAACACCACCCCTATGACCCCAACACCACCCCTATGCACCTCAACACCACCTCTATGCACCTCAACACCACCTCTATGCACCTCAACACCACCCCTATGCACCTCAACACCACCCCTACGCCCCTCAACACCACCCCTATGCACCTCAACACCACCCCTATGACCCCAACACCACCCCTATGCACCTCAACACCACCTCTATGCACCTCAACACCACCTCTATGCACCTCAACACCACCCGTATGCCCCTCAACACCACCCCTATGACCCTCAACACCACCCCTATGCACCTCAACACCACCTCTATGCACCTCAACACCACCCCTATGACCCTCAACACCACCCCTATGACCCTCAACACCACCCCTATGCCCCTCAACACCACCTCTATGCACCTCAACACCACCTCTATGCCCCTCAACACCACCTCTATGCACCTCAACACCACCTCTATGCACCTCAACACCACCCCTATGACCCTCAACACCACCCCTATGACCCCAACACCACCCCTATGACCCTCAACACCACCCCTATGACCCCAACACCACCCCTATGACCCCAACACCACCCCTATGCACCTCAACACCACCTCTATGCACCTCAACACCACCTCTATGCACCTCAACACCACCTCTATGCACCTCAACACCACCCGTATGCCCCTCAACACCACCCGTATGCCCCTCAACACCACCCCTACACCCCTCAACACCACCTCTATGCACCTCAACACCACCCGTATGCCCCTCAACATCACCCCTATGCACCTCAACATCACCCCTACACCCCTCAACACCACCTCTATGCACCTCAACACCACCCCTACACCCCTCAACACCACCTCTATGCACCTCAACACCACCCCTATGCACCTCAACACCACCTCTATGCACCTCAACACCACCCCTATGCACCTCAACACCACCTCTATGCACCTCAACACCACCCGTATGCCCCTCAACATCACCCCTATGCACCTCAACATCACCCCTACACCCCTCAACACCACCTCTATGCACCTCAACACCACCCCTACACCCCTCAACACCACCCCTACGCCCCTCAACACCACCTCTATGCACCTCAACACCACCCATATGCATCTCAACACCATTCCTAAGAATTTGTACGACTGCATAGGATGGATATGTTAATGTACAGTAGTACATAAATGGAAGATATAACACTTTATCCCACCGGTCACAATTGTGACCAAGCATAAAACACACCTTTTCACCTACTTTTCCCTGAATATTTTTTAAAAGAATGATTGATTATTTCAAAGGGTTCTAATGACACATGCTTTGGATATTTTCATGTGTGGGAAAAATTCAGGATTAAACGGGTTAAGACTAATTGAACATTTTGAAATAATTTCACAGACATAAATTAGGCCTAAAATTTGTACTGGACCAAAATACATTTGTAATCTTCTGTCCTGCATTGAGCTTACTCTGTGTCCATGAAATCACTTGATATAAATTAGGCTATACAGGACATGACAGAATCTAACATGTGGTGTACTGTAGGCCTACATAATAACTGACTATTAAACATGCCAAATGTCTCATCCAACATTACAAAACAATCTCCAAATTAAGAGACTGCCTGTATTGTGGGGTAAACATTATGGTAAAACAATGAGTATTAACACTTTGAGTGCCATGACACGTCTTTTCACGTCTTTGCTGGCCATGCTAAAGTTGCCGGGGGACGCTGTACAGCGTCCTTATATCAATATTTCAAAAATCTGCGATCGGATTCATAATCCCCCTCCGCTAGCCTGAGATCCACCAGCAGGACCCACTGAGCTCTCTGGCGGTTCAGGAGCGCCATCTGGTGGCCGATCGGCGCAATCGCCCAACAGGATGTTGAATAGAGGTTGTCATGACGACCGTAGTACTTCCGGGCGCTCGCTATAGTTCATGTGACTCTGGCTCGTCACGCTACACGGTGATCGATTGGCAATAACTCGATAAACAACATGATTTGGACGTATATACCATTATACAAGCTGGAGATGGACCGGGTAAAAATATATCCCATAATGATAAAATTTCTACTCGACGATGATCGCCCAACGGCGCGCGGAGACTGGGGTGAGTTTCAGCGTGTAACGTTACCGTCTTCGATACTAACTGCTATTATCAACATTTGACCCACATTAGATGATTGGTATAACGCTGCCCACGGAATTATAAACGCCCCCTCGCCCATCCGGTCAACATCAGATGACGTGTAGTAACTTCTAGAAGTACGTCTAGTTGGAATTTTTTATATCGCGCTGATTGCCATCAAACTGTATTTCATCATCAATATAATGCATTTGGGGCTATATATCACGTTCTGGAGAAAGCTGCAGAAAGAGATGAAAACATACTTATACATTAGACCATACTTTACTATGAATATGTGAATGAAAAAGTTTAACGTTGCTACACAATGAACAATACATATAGGACTTTGAATGGGCCCTAATAATGGCAATGTAGCAATAGAATTTAAAAAGTTATAGCCCTGCAAAGAAGGGGACTTTCTCCATAGACAAATAGAGCCGGCAACCTATGGTATATCATGAATTTAACCTTAGGCAACCAAAGTGTTAAACAAGCATTTACACTGAAGACAGTAGGCTGATTTAATGTAGCTGACAGACAGATATCAACATGCTTTTATCATTTCAAGTAGGCCCAAGCCATATTTTCTGAAAATCCGCCTAAAATACATACCTAAGTAAATGGAAGATTGCTCCACTTCTACAAGGTCCATTTGCATGTTCTTGGTATCTAGGGACATCTAGGGATCTCATGGAATGTATATTTGTATATACACTTCCTCAGAAATATTGTGTCTATTACTAGGCTTGATTAAATTGTGATGAAACAAAAGAGAATATGAATTATGATTTTTCTTTGCAACTTTGACAGTGAATAACACCATGCTAAAAATGAAATACTGCCACTGAGCTTGTTCAGTACCTTCTTGAGATCACATGTACAAAAGATCTAAGGAAATTAATAAAGGGAAGATGATTAAACAGAAGGTTTTGTAGATACAGTACTGAATTCTGCCATCCGGACCCATGCAATTTGAAATATTATTATAGAATATAGAATATGAGGCCTATAAATGACCTTATTATAGCCAACTCGCACATCTATGGATCGGGCCAAATCTCCTCTTTCAAATGGCAGAGTTCAATTTGGATTTAGTATCACCAGACGTGCATCGAGAATGAAGAATGAAATCTACTGTATGTTAACAGTTAATTTAGCAACAAGCTTATCATAAGCTAACAGATGGTTTGTAGACTGGTACATTTATCTGACCATTCACTTTGTTTGTTTGCAAAGGTTTGCGGCGAACACAAAGCTAATGTTTGGAATAGTTTGCAAACGTTTGTCTTGTTCACTGAATTTTGACGCATCCCTGAATAGTTTTAAACAAATAAAACGTGATTCACATTCACTACTCACACTCTGATTGTCTTCCATGGAAATGCGGTCCTTGGTTATCCAATTCGGTAGGTGGCACTGTCTAGAAAAACAAGGTCCTAGAACAGCGGTCCTAGAACTGCGGTCCTAGAACTGCGGACCTAGAACTGCGGACCTAGAACTGCGGACCTAGAACTGCGGTCCTAGAAATGTAGTCTCTGGAACTGCAGCTACCTACTACTCACTTAATGTGCAAATGCATAGTTCTCTACTTAATGTGCAAACCTATAGTTCTATATCTAATGTGCAAACGAATAGTTCTCTACTTAATGTGCAAATTAAGACTTGACTGACTGATATAACATTATAGTTCCTCATTAGTTCCTACTATAAGTACTTTAATCATTATTATTGTTATTGGATCTATTGTGAGGTTTATTCTTGACTTGTAAAGCCCATGGGGGCAATTCCATGTGATCTTGGGCTATACAAATACATTTGATTTGTTATTATTATTATTATTATTATTATTATTATTATTATTATTATTATTATTATTATTATTATTATTATTATTATTATTATTATTATTATTATTATTATTATTATTATTATTATTATTATTATTATTATTATTATTATTATTATTATTATTATTATTATGAAGTGTTACAAGAATATCTAGATACTTCTGTGCAACCTTTTTTCTTTTTTAGTTCTCCTATTAGGAACAATACAATGACAGTCGTCAAACTCAGAGGGAGAGAGACCTGGCCTACTTTCTAACACCTAGCCAACAGTTGAAGTAAATCATGTCCAATAAATCATAGCCAGAAAATGCACTGTCCTGTCATAGAAAATAGTATGGAACCCTGCTCTTCACAAGCACTCTTCTCTGTCTGCCACAGCAGTGTGTTCTGTCTCTCCCTCTCTATGTGTCTCTCTCTCTCTCTCTCTCTCTCTCTCTCTCTCTCTCTCTCTCTCTCTCTCTCTCTCTCTCTCTCTCTCTCTCTCTCTCTCTCTCTCTCTCTCTCTCTCTCTCTCTCTCTCTCTCTCAGGCTGATGCATACAGCACAATTAGGCAGAGAGCAGCATGACAGAGGAAGATACATTGACAGTGAGAGACAGAGAGAGACTGTGATTTTGGCTTGCCACGTTAGAAGAGAGAGAGAGGGGGAGAGAAACATAAAGGAAAAAAGGCAGAGTAAGAAAGAGAGAGAGATGGACACAGAGAGAGATAGAGAGGAGAGACAGAGATATATAGAGGGAAACAGAGAGATAGAGACAGAGAGAAAGAGAGAGAGAAAGGACACAGAGAGAGAGAGAAAGAGATAAAGAGAGACAGAGAGGTAGAAAGAGACAGAGACAGAGACAGAGAGAGACAGAGAGAGAAAGAGAGACAGAAAGAGAGACAGAGAGACAGAGAGAGACAGAGAGAGACAGAGAGAGAAAGAGAGAAAGAGAGAGAAAGAGAGACACTTTGGCGCAGCATAATAACAAAAAAAATAACAGTGGTGGAAAGTGTGGTATTTAATAGGGCTGTTGCACGTCAACTGTCCTCTGAGATGTCCTGCGGACGACACAAGAACAACAGCCTCTGACAAAGCAGAAGCGTTGTCTTCAGGCCCGCTAATCGGACGTGACACTAATCATCTACACTCCACGGTGGCTTCTCTCTGCTGCACAGCCCTTATTTGTAGGTTTCATTACTGTGGCAGGCAGCCCTGGTGGGCTTGTATCTTCTGAGTGTTCCATCTGGTTGAACTACATAATAGGCTTGGTGCTGGTGGATGATAGG